>NC_142064.1:111842223-112154071 GCF_059756535.1 Pantherophis guttatus
CCTCTCTAATCAGTTTATAGTGTCAGGAAGGATGGAAAGCTGAGTCAACCTTGAGCAACTCAGAATTTAACTCCCGGAGTGAGCAGTAAGTTAGCCTACAAAACTGCATTCTAACCAGGGGTGAAATCTAGCAGGTTCTGACAAGTTCCAGTAGCAGAAATTTTGAGTAGTTCGGAGAACTGGCAAATACCACCTCTGGCTGGCAGGGTGGGAATGGAGATTTTGCAATATCCTTCCCCCAAAAGTGGGGTGGGAATGAGGATTTTGCAGTATCCTTCCCCTACCACGGCCACCAAGCCACGCCCACCAAGCCATACCACGGCCACCAAGCCACGCCCACAGAACTGGTAGTAAAAAGATTTGGATTTCACCACTGATTCTAACCACTGCGCCACTATAGCTCTTATTCAAAATTATTTCAAAAAATAACTGAGAAAGTTATATCTAGTAGATTTGGAGAGTAACCTTTGTTTTCACTTGATTAGTGTACTTTAAAATCTCTGGTTTCCACTTTTCCCTATTTCATGGCAGATATTAATACCTGATATTCAAATAATATTGAATACATGTTATGTTTGTCCTTATTGAGTCTGTGAGTACTGATTTAAATATAATTATCAGTTTGTGGTTTCAGTCAGTAAGTGTACTTACATGTGCAAAATAGCCATTAGAACATATATACTAGTTTTAAATTACTATACTGTATGTGGGCATATTATATATCAGTTCAGATAGTAAGCAGGAAAGGAGTTGTGCTGATCCTTTACTCAGGAAAGAGATGGGGGAGAAGAAGTGCTTCTTCTGGGGATGTCATTAGTTTCCTGGAACTCAGAGTATCACCACCACTACCACCACTACCACTACCACCACCACCACCATCAGCAGCAGCAGCAGCAGCATCGTCCTTGATTATGATTGCAAAGGTCCTATACTCAGGCCTTCAACCAGTTGTTTGCTTCTGAAGGAACCTTTTTGGTTAGCTGTGCCCTGCTAAAGTTGACAAGGAAGCTGAAAGTCCTACACCCAGATTCTGTCTCTAGTAGCCTAAAATGAACCTTGTAATCTAATTTTCATTTGGCAAACAGCAGTTCTTCTCAAGCCTTAGTGCAGAACAGATAATTAATCTTTAATAAACTTAATTTAGCAAAGGCTGAAAGTCCCTCACATCAATTCCTTCCATTTAATTCATTTCCAAAGACTCTTTAACTCCACTTCTGACAGTCTCCACCCACCTATCAATTGTCATCACTGCCACTTGATTTTGCTGCTCTATTTACACTGGAAGACTGATGTAGGGATGTGGGGGGAAACCCTTCTGCATAAGAATTGGAGATTTTGGAGGCCAGGTGGGGAGATGCTACAGCTGGAATTGTACTTTTAAAAGTTCAGTTGTCCAGCAAAGGCATCCATGGTCCAGATAATGTTTAACTTCCTTAAATTAACAGTCACTGGACCATCTGTTAGTAAAACCTTGCTTTATGCTGGGGAAATTCCTACTGCCTTTAACCAACATTGAAAATAAAGTTTGTGACTTAGTTGGGTTTCAGGAACAAGGAATCAGGAGAAAAAGAAAGATGTTCCTCACAAAACACAGAAATATTTATGAGCTAGTGAAGAAGGAAGGCAGGTAATGTCTTGACCTGCATTAAAATATTGGAGTGGGTGGGGTACTTTTTAGCATCAAACACAGCATCAAAAAGAACCCTTCTCTATTCTGATCTCAAACGTGGCTTTGGGGGAGTCTAGCAAACCAAGCCTCCACTGCACTCTATAGGCCTGACACACCCATCTCAATTCCAGATGGGCCAGCAAGTTCCTGCATAGCTGTTCCTGGTGCCCTCATTGTGACTCCTAGCAGAACTGTGCCAGATCCCTGTGTTGAGCACTCAAGGAATCTCCCTTCAAAGGTCAACCAAGTCAGAGAGCAGGGCTGAGTTCCTCTGGGCGGCTCCTGTTGATTGATACTGAGCCAACCAGCCTGGCGAGAGTGCAGAAACAACAGGTACAGCATCTGTACTGAAAAGGGGGAAGTTGCTTGTGTAATTCAGGGGATTATATAAGATCTGTGGAAGCCCAAGCAAACACCAGTGAATCCGCCGCTTTCAGAAGGAAGGTGAGTGCTCATTTTTCTATAGGAACATCTGGGGTGGGCATCCAGAAAGAGCGCTAACCACCAGATTGCTGTTCTCAATCTAAGTCTTTCATTACAGTCCCAAAGAATTTCTAATCTTTGTGTTTCTGATTCTATATCTTTGCCACATTTAACTGAGACTGTGGGAACACTACTTGATATCCAATGCAGGATGTAACATAATGATATCTTATGCAGCTTTTCTCTGTTGCTTACAGGTAATCCTTGAGTTACAACCATAATGAAACCTGCCTATTATAGTCTCAAATCATAATGGTAGTAAAATGGGTTGGTCATGTGATTGACCCAATTTTATGATGGTTTTAGGGCAGTCGTTAAGCAAATGTAGTTTGTAAAACAAACCCAATGGTCATTAAGCAAACCAATGGTTTTCTTATGGATGCAGTTTTGCTGAAAACTAGAAATAACTGCTGATTTTTGACAAAACTTGTAAAATCCAGTCAAGTGACCTTGAGGTCACTTGAAGGCAAACAGTCATAAATGTGGCTGTCCAAAGCGTGGTCACATGACTGCTGAGGGAGGGTGATGGTCAGAACTCTTGGTCTGGATCATAAGTCCCTTTCTCAGGTTGGTCAGAATTTTGAAGGGTCACTAAGGAATCAGTCATAAGTCAAGGACTATCTGTGTTATGCAGACATATGGACTAAGGAGATACAGGGCTTTCTGAGCCTGCGAGATCATTCCTTCCTCTAGTAATGAAGCTGTACCAACAAGGCAGGGAAAGCATGTAGTTCCTGGTACTCTTTCTGACCCCTAAATAAAAACTTTGCTCTGGGTCACATGACTGGGAAGGAAGAGGGGGGGTTAGAATGGAAGAGACAGTAATATTGCAAGCAGCTGCTGAGCGGCCTGTCCCATAGAGATGTATTGAAGGATTTTTTTTTCTGGATTTGTTTCTCTACAGCAAACACAGTTTTTTTCTGCCAACTTCCTCCCCCTCCCAACAAATTTAGTCTCCTTTTCCCGGTTTTCGTGGAGTTACTTGCTGCAGGCCAGTTGGACAAATAAATGGAGTTCCGAGTTCTTTTATCTATGTTTTGCTAACATTTCATAGGACTGGAAAGAATAAAAAAGATTTCTCGAATTTTTAGGAGGCATGCAACTCCTCTGCCATCTAAGAATAAGTCAGACAAATTTTTACAAAATGTGTTTTCATCTGGGTTAAATTGTGTATCAGCTTGCATTTTCTTTAGTGGCTTAGCTCATGGAAGCCGTTTTAAAGCAGTCACTGCTTCACATCTCTCCTGGGTAAGGCTTTGATGGAAAAGAGTTTGTGGGTAGGTGTCCTCTCTGTATAAATGATACTTTATTTGTGTCCCAATCTCTGGGTGACCTCAGTCAACCACACTGTCCCCAAAGGATTTGCAAGCTTTCAATTTCCCCAGAACTGTTTCCAGATGTTGCAAAAAATAGGATTGAATGTTTAAAATAAAATGGAAAATCTAAAATTGGGCTGGACATTTAGACAAAAAAAAATCTTCAAACTAATTTCTAATCTATTTGGTATTTATGCATTAAAATTTTTGGCTTGTCTTGTCTGCATTGGGTGAATTGTCTTGAGCTATACATTAAATGTATAATATATTTAAAATATGCACAGGTAGTCCTCAATTACAAACATTCATTAAGTGACCATTCAAAATTACAGTAGCACTGAAAAAAGCAACCCATGACCATTTTTCACACTTACAACTGTTGCAGTTGATCACTGCATGATCACATGATCAAAATTCAGACGCTTGGCAACTGGCTCACATTTATGATTACAGTGTCCTGAGGTCATGTAATCACTTTTGTAACCTTCTGACAAGGAAAGTAAATGGGGAAGCCAGATTCACTTAAAAACAGTGTTACTAATTTAATAGCTGCAGTGATTCACTTAACAAATGTGGAAAGATAGATCATAAAATGCGGCAAAACTCACTTAACAACTGTATTGCTTTAGTCTCAATTGTGGTCATAAGTCAAGAATTATCTGTAAATACACATAATAATGTTAAAAGTTGACAACCTTGTGGGGACACATGCAGCCTCTGGCCACATTTTGGACATGTGTATATTAAACAATACCTTTGGTATTGATTGCATCAAACCTAAGGTGACCAGATTTTAACATTGGTAAAGAGGGACACCATTGTGGGCGTGGCTTATTTTGTGGGCGTGGCTTGGAGGTCATGTGACTGGTGGGCGTGGCTAGCTGGTCATGTGACCGGGTGGCCATGGCTATGTGTATAGGGACTACTCAGAGGGCTGAAAAAAGTCATTTCTGACAGGTCCTCGCACTTTTGACTGGTCCTCACACTTATGACCATCCTCACATTTATGCCTGTGCAGCATTCTTTTTTTTTTTTTTTAATTTTTTTTTTATTATTAAAATATAAACACAGATATAAAGACAATACAATACAAAGACAAACAAAAAACCCACCACCTACAAACCCACCTAACATTTTACATTTACGCTTTTGTCATCAACAGAATATATGTCATTGAGCTTATATAGTTTAATAAAGAGTAATTATTAAATGTCTAATTCCAATGTTATAACTTTTCACTACCAATTTACATTTCTTATGGGTTCATCTCCTTGTGAAAGTCTTTACCCTAATTTCTGTCCTCTACATTTTTGCTGATTTTCCTTTCCAGCCATTGATACCATTGGTGCCATACAAGATAGTATTGCCTGTGCAGCATTCTTAACCATGTCACTCATTTTACAACTGCTTCTCTTCACCATGGTGATAAGATAGGGCAAAAAAACGTAAAATGTGAGGACAGTCGTAAGTTTGAGGACTGGTCAAAAGTGCGAGGACCAGTCAAAAATAACTTTTTCAGCCCTCTGAGTAGTCCATATGCACAAAAGGACTAACCAGAGGGCTGAAAAGAGTCATTTCTGACAGGTCCTCGCACTTTTGACTGGTCCTCACACTTATGACCATCCTCACATTTATGCCCATGCAGCATTCTTAACAACCATGTCACTCATTTCACAACTGCTTCTCTTCACCATGGTGATAAGATAGGGCAAAAAAACGTAAAATGTGAGGACAGTCGTAAGTTTGAGGACTGGTCAAAAGTGCGAGGACCAGTCAAAAATAACTTTTTCAGCCCTCTGAGTAGTCCATATGCACAAAAGGACTACCCAGAGGGCTGAAAAAAGTCATTTCTGACAGGTCCTCGCACTTTTGATTGGTCCTCACACTTATGACCATCCTCACATTTATGCCCATGCAGCATTCTTAACAACCATGTCACTCATTTCACAACTGCTTCTCTTCACCATGGTGATAAGATAGGGCAAAAAAACGTAAAATGTGAGGACAGTCGTAAGTTTGAGGACTGGTCAAAAGTGCGAGGACCAGTCAAAAATAACTTTTTCAGCCCTCTGAGTAGTCCATATGCACAAAAGGACTACCCAGAGGGCTGAAAAAAGTCATTTCTGACAGGTCCTCGCACTTTTGATTGGTCCTCACACTTATGACCATCCTCACATTTATGCCTGTGCAGCATTCTTAACAACCATGTCACTCATTTCACAACTGCTTCTCTTCACCATGATGACAAGATAGGGCAAAAATGTAAAATGTGAGGACAGTCGTAAGTTCGAGGACTGGTCAAAAGTGCGAGGACCAGTCAAAAATAACTTTTTCAGCCCTCTGAGTAGTCCATATGCACAAAAGAACTAACCAGAGGGCTGAAAAAAGTCATTTCTGACTTTTGACTGGTCCTCACACTTATGACCATCCTCACATTTATCCCTGTGCAGCATTCTTAACAACCATGTCACTCATTTCACAACTGATTCTCTTCACCATGATGACAAGATAGGGCAAAAATGTAAAATGTGAGGACAGTCGTAAGTTCGAGGACTGGTCAAAAGTGCGAGGACCAGTCAAAAATAACTTTTTCAGCCCTCTGAGTAGTCCATATGCATTAAAGTATACAGCAATAGAGAGGGATGAAGGAAGGGAAATTAGAGTAGGAGTGAGGGTAAGAGAGGGAGGAAGAGAGGAGGAGGAGAAAGGAAGAGGAAGTAGGGAGGAGAAAAAGAGGGTGGGGGGAAGAGAAAGTAAGAAGGAAAGAAAAGAGAGAGGTTTGAGGAGAAAGATTGCTGTACAATAAAAAAGATGAAAGGGAAGAAAGGCAACCCCAAGCAAATATAAAGATATTAAGATAAAGAATGAATTGTTAAACTTTAAAGAATAAAAGAGAACAAATATAAATAAATAGCAATAATTAGAAACACACATACAAACATACAGTGTATTTTCTTTGAACAGAATATTTGGCTGGTTCACAAATTTAAACAGTGTTTAGTCATTTCAATTAAATTTACAATTTCTATATTTCCTTTTTGCCATATTTATTCCTCATTTATTTTTTTAAAAAACCAATATTACCCTTCATCCTCATCTCTAATCTTAATCAAATTCAATTTTTCCCTTCTATTCTATATTATACCCCTTCCCATTGTCATCTATTTTTAAATCCATCCTCACATTGGTCAATTATGTAATTATGTAATACAGTTGTTTAATACAAATTCAACATTTTCATATAAATCAATTAGTTATATAACTATCTTTTTTGTATATTAATCAATATGAACATGAATATTCCAATTATTTCCATGCAATCCAATTTCTTACAAATCAATTAATTATATTTACCAATAATAATAAACCAAATAATTTCCCCCATATATTCCTCCAACCACAACTTAACCATTTCTGCTTTCAACACAATATACAATTATTAATAGTATCTCAATTATTACAATTTCCTAGTTAAATAGAGCTTTTTTTCTTTTGTGTTTTAAAATCTTGAACTCTCCTCTTTTGCCCTAAATTTCCCATTGTTTGCAGTTTTGCACCTACCTTTTTTGGTGAGGAAAAAGAAATCTCTCTCTGCCTCATTTTGTCACGTTGCAGCTCTACTTTCGCTTTCGCTTTTTCAGCATAGCTAGGGGAAAAAAAATCTGCTCCGGGAACTCTTTTCAGCCAATTAACCTATGCAGAAGCTGTAAGGGGCTGTTTTTTCTATTTTTGCAGGCATGGGTCTACTCATTTGTTTTCTTTTAACACTGATCAGCTGTAGGTCGGCCCTTTGAAGCCCCGCGGCAAGAGTTTAAACAGTTTTTTTTCCTCTAGCCATCAGCTGGGACTCAGGAGGCAGCCGGGACTCAGGAGGCAGAATGAAAAATCAGGACTTTTTTAAAATGCCGCGGGACGCGGGACAAATTGCTAAAAATCGGGACTGTCCCGCCAAAAGCGGGACGTCTGGTCACCTTAATCAAACCCCATCTTTAGGAACAGAATTACAGAATACAGAGTGACAGAGTTGGAAGGGACCTTGGAGATCTTCTAGTCCCGTGATGGTGAATCTGTGGCACGCATAGTCATATCGGTGGGCACGAGAGCTAAGCTCCAGCGTGCATGACATTTTTGCCCTCCCCAGACTCCTAGAAAGGCTCTGGAGGCTGGGGAGAGCAGAAAACGGGCCTACAGTGCCATCACATGCCAGGAGCAGGGGGAGCGGGGGGGCGTGCGGGCATGCACGGGGGCAGGGCGCATAGAATTATGGGTGTGGGCACATGTGTGTGCCCCTCCCTCTGTTCCTGGCATGCAATGGAAAAAAGGTTAGCCATCGCTGTTCTAGTCCAACCCCCTCCTCAAGCAAGGGATCCTATACCATTTCAGACAAATGATTGTCCTGTCTCTTCTTAAAACCTCCTTAGAAATGAACAGGAAAAAAGTGGAGAGCATTGTGTCAGATACTGCTAGTTCCGCTACTCAGAAATTTGTGATCTGGAAATAGAACTTTTTAAAATCACTTGTGGGATTCACTCTGTAGACTAGCATTCCCTTATCTTGGAATATCTTATTGGATCATATTATAGGTCCCTGAATTGCCAGCACTAGGAAGTTAGATACTTCTGAGTTACAGAGAAGTAACTCAGAGCTCTGATTGGCTGTTCCTAATAACAAATATTCTGCTGTTGAAGCACAGATGTTGTACATAGCTGCTTGCTTAATTGTTATTGCCAATGATAGCTCCATTTTTCCAAGGGTCATTTGGACAGACATATATAGCAATAGCACTTTGAGGTGCTTTACAGCCCTCTCTAAGCAGTTTACAGAGTCAGCAGAGCCGGTGAGATTCAAACTGCTGGCGGTCAGCAGGAGTAGCTTGCAGTACTGCATTCTAACCACTGTGTCACCATGGCTCTCTCTATATATAACTATATGTTATGGTAATTTTAGTTAATTATGCTTCATTTAGTTTGCTAGGAGACATTCAGGTATAAAGAAAAACTGGATATAGTGTAAATTTAATGAGCAAGTACTGTTTGGCATTAAAATGGAAGTAGGGAAGTGCAGTCTACAGTCTACTAGTTCCAGATATGAATTGCACCTGCCCATTGGAATTAAAAGACTAGGTGGATTCACCTTAAAACTAGACTTTGGTGCTTTATCATTCATTGGTCAACATGGGCAAAAGAATTGCTTTTTGGATATATTACACTATCAGTTTCAAAATAATTTGAATTATATTTGCATGGATTCAGTCTCAGTATAGAATAAGTCCATTGCAATCAATTAGATTTGTCATATATAACTAATATCAGTTCCAGGTATTTATTGTTATATGATTAAATATGACTGTATTTGAGTCATAAAATTCTTATTACAGGCACTGAGTTTTAGCCTATGTGAACTTTTGCAAACAAAAAGCAAGAAGATGCCACACAAAACTCATTTGCACTTCACAGTAATCATTTGGTTGCCCAATTCAATCAAAGAGCTTTATGAGTTCTATTTAATATTCAGAAAACCTAGTATGATTTACTTGTGTGAAGCCCAGCAATCAGGGTGCAATCAACAAAATGACCCTCCATTATTACAGAATGTTCTATTCTATTATCTTAAAGTTTAGAAGGTAGAAAGCTATTTACATTTCACTTTGATCAGTTGACACTACAACAGTCCTACTTCACTTTACTCAGTGACATGGTAACAGTCCTATTTAGGGATATCTGTTCTGGTCATTTCTTGAATTTCTTTAAGTCCTTCAGGAGGAAGGGAAGAAAGAATCCATCTCCTTCAATGATTCTGCTTTGACACAGGGGAAAGCATTCGGGAGCACCTTGAAATTGTGGAGGGCCCCAGGAAAATCTAATTCTTTTACATCAGAATGAATAAGAACACTAGGTGTTGCTAGTGGTGCAACAATTGTGGTAAGACCACATTTGGAATACTGCATCCAGTTTTGACCACCGTGATACAAAAAAAGATGTTAAGACTCTAGAGTTCAGAGAAGAGCAATAAAGATGATTAGTGGACTGGTGGTTAAAACATATGATAAACAGTTACAGGAATTGGGTGTGTCTAAGATTAGGGATGATATGATATCAGTTTTAGAATATGAGAAGGCGTCAAAGAGAAGAAGGTATGGACCTATTCTCCAAAGTAGCTGAGGGCAGGACAAAAAATAAGTTACGGATGGTAACTAATCAAGGAGAGATCCAATCTAGAACTAAGGAGAAATTTCCAATCAGTATAGTATAGAATAGTATAGTATAGTATAGTATAGGACAGTGATGGCTAACCTTTTTTTCCTCAGGTGCCAAAAGCACACGTGCATGCCTGATAGCACACACGTATGTGCCCACACCCATAATGCAATGCCCCCCACAAACGTCCTGCCCCCCGTGCATACGTGTGCAACTCCTCCGTGTTGCCCCACCCCCCTGTGCAGGTGCGTGCAACCTCCCTGCACTCCCCTATCTCCTGCACACACTCCCCTACCTCCCCACACCCTGTTTTTGGGCCTAGCAGGCCTCCCTAAAGCCTCCGGAGACCAGAAACGGCCCATTTCTGGATTTCCAGTAGGTCCGTTTTTCGCCCTCCCCAGGCTCTGGAGGCTTTCCTGGAGTCTCCAGGAGGGTGAAAAAGGCCTCTCCCAGTCCTCTGGAGGTCCTCTGGAGGCCCTCCGGAGGCCGGAAATGGCCTGTTTACAGACTTCTGGTAGACCCGTTTTTCGCCGTCCCACAGCCTCCGAGCGAGCCCTGTACTTACCTGGCATCCAAAACGGCTGCATGGAGACTCCTGGGAGCAGTGGGGTGGAATGGCCATGCGCGCGCATCTCCCCCATGTGTGGCAGACACCCGAAAATCAGCTGGCTGGCAGGAGGCACACACGCATGCACGGTGGAGCTGACCTAGGATGACAGCTCGTGTGCCCGCAGAAATGGCTCCGCGTGCCACCTGTGGCACACATGCCAAAGGTTCGCCATCACAGGTATAGGGCCATGATGGCGAACCTATGGCATGCGTGCTGGAAGTGGCACACAGAGCCATCTCTCCGGGCCCGTTGCTCTTCCAGGTTCCGGCGTGCCGGCCAGCTGGTCTTCACTTGTGTGTGAGCACCGTAAACAAGAAGAGCAGCCGCCTGGTGCGAATGTGCGTGCCAGGAACAGGATCTTCCATTTTACGGTGCGCGCACATGCACTAGCCAGCTGGTCTTTGTGCTTGCATCTGTGCCAGAAACTGGAAGACCAGTTGGCTAGTGCGCATGCGTGCACCAAAAACCAGAAGATCATCTTCCTGGTGCGTGCATACCCACCGGCCGGCTGCTCTTCTGGTTTCCAGTGTGCGCATGTGCTCTGGCCAGCTGGTCTTTGTGCATGGGGGAACACTGGAAACCAGAAGAGCAGCTGCCTGGTGTGCATGCACGCACTGGGAAGATGATCTTCTGGTTTCCAGGGAGCGCATATGCACTGGCCAGCTAGTCTTCAGGTGTGCATGTGTGTGTACACATGTGCACTGGGCGGATGCTCTTCCAGTTTGCGGCATGCATGCACACACATGCACTCCCATTTTGGAACTTGGTGCTGAAAAGGCTCGCCAACACTGGTATAGGGTCTCCTGCCTGACAGGGGGTTAGGCTAGAACCATGATGGTAAACATATGGCATGCGTGCCACCTCTCTGCGAGCATGCCAGCCATCACTCCAGCCCAGCTTCACCGCGCATGTGTGCACACCAGCCAGCTGGTCCTTGAGTCTCTGCCGTGAATGCGTGGGGGGGGCTTCCCTGATCTCCACAGGTTCCCCCCAGCGCGCCCCACCTGCTGCCCGCACCAACCTGGAACCTAAAATGGAGCACGAGGGGGCGTGGGGGGGCATGGGAGGCCCCCCTGTGCCCCATTTTGGGCCTGGAAAGCCTCCTGCACCAACATGGAAGCCAAAACAGAGCACAGGGGGATGGGGCGCATGCGCAGGGGACATGTGCGCATGAACACGGGTGCATGTGCGGGGGCGCTCACATTACATTTTGGGGGTTTGGGCACACGCGCACCAGGGGTGGGTTCCACTTACCTTTACTACTGGTTCACAGCAGGAGCACACATGCACGCTCGTTTCGCTTGCATTTCTACACATGCGCAGAAGCTTCTGCACATGCGCAGATCACCCATGATGACATTGTGGCGGGTGGGCAGAGCCTCCCTATAGAACCAGATAGAACCGGGATCAACCCACCACTGGCGCACGGATGCACTTTGGGCACTCAGCACCAAAAAGGTTCTCTGGGCTTGAAGTCCCTTCAAACTCTGTTATTCTGTTTTAAGGATGGGGGAGGGGTAGTTGCTTCAGTTAGCATCTATTTCTAACAAAAGTTAGAACTATTTCTAACAAATAGTTAGCATCTATTTCTAACAAAAAGATGGGGATATTTCTGAAGCTCATCTAGTCCACATTTGGCCAATGCAGCACATGTCAGTGATGTTGTATTATAGTTCCTCTGATTCTTGAAAGAAAACAAAAACAAAATTAAATTCACCCAATAAATCCTTTGATAATCTCAAGGGACAATATGGATCAAAAAGTGCAAGGGGAGGGTTGTTCCATAACTGGAGAAAAATTGACCACAAAAATAGGTGGATGTAGGCCATCTGTAGCTACAAGGAATTCATTAACGACAATCCTGTACCCAAGTATTACAGGAAACTAATCTGAAAATCAAAGTGTATATAAGAAAAATCAACATTTTAAAGGAAAGGACACAGCTGCTATATTAGTTTAAACTGATAACTGACACCTTTGGTCCCAGCTGGCACTTTAATTTGAGAAGCAAGGCTGAATTCAGTACAGATCTGACATAGAGGAGCAAATTGTTTAGTACACAGCATTAAAGTTTAGCAAAGAATGAACTCCCTGGGCATGCATATGTGCACTCAAGAAGTTGCTTGGATGTCTGTGTTTATATTGCAGCAGCACAAGTTGTGCCCCTGTCATAACAGGGGAGGGAGGAGCTGGTTTCCCTGTTTCCAAAATGCAGGCTGACTCAACCAGAGATCTCGGCAGACTGCAGAAACTCTGAATGGGAAAACCACCATTTCACAAAGTCTCAGGAGTTTCCGTCCCAGCAAAGAAATGGACATTCCTGGCCTACCAGCTTTTTTAGCAGATTCCCAGAATAATGTGGGACAGAGTCCAATGATCAGGCTGCCTTCCTGATTGGACTTTGAGCTATTTGTGTGGCCCAACCCACTACCTTTTATTTATTTTTCCTTCCTCATTTTCCTTTTCCTTGCCTTGCAGGTGCATTTTCGTAAGTTATCCTTCACACCACGAACAGGATGTTCCTGATATGGCTGGGACTTGTGCCAATGATGGAATTTTGTCTCAGCACAGCCCATGCAGGTAACATTTGAGTTAGCAGATCACTTTCTCTTGCAGGCAACCTAATCTAATAATACAGTATTTTCACCAAACTGCTTGGGTAAAAAGCAAGTTCTGTAAGGGCTTGAAAACCTGGCTCTGCCATTTAGCCTGAAGCCCCAACCGGGGAACCCTTCTGGATTGGATTAGGAAAGACTCCACCTCTCCCTGTGTGCTTTGTGTCCCCCTCCTCCCTGTTTTTTAACAGTATTATGTTATTGTTTTATTATTTTAATGTGTACTATTAGTTTTAATGTTTGTAAGCTGTCCAGAATCATCTCTGATGAGATGGGTGGCAAATAAATTTAATAAAAAACAAAACAAATAAATAAACGACTGGAGAAGGACAGAAGCGCTAGGGATAGTGGTGGTGGGACTGCAAATGAGTCCAACCATGGTTCCACATGCATATTAGGAAAATGAAAATGTATCATTTTCTTCTTTATCATTTTTCTATCAGTTATACTACAGTATTTTGACTGCAGCATTTGAGGCAATGGTCTGATTAATAATAATAATAATAATAATAATAATAATAATAATAATAATAATAATAATAATAATTCACTGGAAATTGTGCCAGAAGTTTGGATTTGAGTACAGCAAAAACCACTGGGACCATCAGGTTGAGAAAGTTTTAGAGAATGAGAAACTCAAGATCTTGTGGGACTTTAGGATTCAGACTGACAGGCACTTGGTCCACAACATACCTGACATAACAATAGTTGAAAAGAAAAAAGTATGGTTCATTGACATTGCAATACCTGGTGATGCACGGATTGAAGATAAGCAGCAAGAAAAAATCACAAAGTACCGGGACTTGCAAATTGAAGTTGAGCGACTATGGAAAAAGAAATCGT
This sequence comes from Pantherophis guttatus, assembly GCF_059756535.1. NCBI lineage: Eukaryota > Metazoa > Chordata > Lepidosauria > Squamata > Colubridae > Pantherophis > Pantherophis guttatus. The sequence goes on from NC_142064.1 coordinate 111,855,957, forward strand.
GTGTTGTCCCGATTGTAATTGGAGCCCTTGGAGCAATACCCAAAGGGCTACCCCGCTATTTAGAAATTCTAAATTTACCAGACTTGAACATTTTGACTCTACAAAAAACCACCTTACTCGGAACAGCTTACATCCTCCGACGATACCTTAACAGTTCCTAGGTCCTTGGTTAGGACTCGAGCTGCTGAGCTATTAACCAGCCTCAAAGGCTGTGAATCTCACTAAAGATTAAATAATAATAATAATAATAATAATAATAATAATAATAATAATAATAATAATAATAATTATTTTATTTCTATACCTTCTATACCCTCTCCCGAAGGACTCAAGGCAGTGCACAGCCTATTAAACGCACAAAGACAGACATCAATTAAAAATAATTAAAATTATTAAATAGTTTTGGCTCAAATTTAAAACCCCAAAAATTTAAAACACCTAATTTAAAACCATTACATTGATAGTCCGGCCTGGCGGAACAGCAGGATCTTGAGAGCACAGCGAAATACACAGAGGTCGGAGATCTTACGCATTTCCGGGGGCAGTTCATTCCACAGGGCAGGGGCTCCCACAGAGAAGGCCCTCCCCCTGGGTGTCGCCAGCCGACATAACTTGGCTGATGGCACCCTGAGGAGACCCTCTCTGTGGGAGCGGACTGGCCGATGGGAGGCTATTGGTGGCAGCAGTCGGTCTCGAAGGTACCCGGGTCCTATGCCATGGAGCGCTTTAAAGGTGGTAACCAGCACCTTGAATCGCACCCGAAAGACCACTGGGAACCAGTGCAGCTCGCGCAGAAGGGGTGTCACATGGGCACAACAGGTTGTGCCCATAACCACCCACTCGGCTGCATTCTGGATCAGTTGGAGCCTCCGAATGCTCTTCAAGGGAAGCCCCATGTAGAGAGCATTACAGTAGTCCAGCCAGGAGGTGACAAGGGTGTGAGTGACCGTGCGCAAGGCATCCTGGTCCAGAAAGGGCTGGAAATGGCGAATCAGGCGAACCTGATAAAAAGCCCCCCTGGCCACGGCCATCATATGCTCTTCTAAAGACAGCCGTGCATCCAGGAGGACACCCAGATTGTGAGCTCTCTCTGTGGGGGGCAAAGATTCAGCCCCAATAGTCAGCCATGGCACCAGCTGACTATATCGGGACGCCGGAAGCCACAGCCACTCGGTCTTGGAAGGGTTGAGTCTGAGCCTATTTCTCCCCATCCAGACCCGCACGGCCTCCAGGCAGCGAGACATCACATCAAGGGCATCGTTGGGGTGGTCTGGGGTGGAGATGTACAGCTGAGTGTCATCAGCGTACTGATGGACTCTTACCCCAAAACCAGGGATGATCTCACCCAGCGGCTTCACATAAATGTTGAACAGAAGGGGCGAGAGAACCGACCCTTGCGGCACTCTCCATGCGAGGCGCCTCGAGGTCGACCTCTGCCCCCCTGCCAACACAAACTGCGAACGGTCGGAGAGGAAGGAGGAGAACCACCGCAGGACGGTGCCCCCTATTCCTAACCCCCTCAACCAGTGCAGTATGATACCATGGTCGATGGTATCAAAAGCCACTGAGAGATCTAATAGGACCAGGACAGAGGAGCAACCCCTGTCCCAAGCCCTCCAGAGATCATCCACCAATGCGACCAATGCCGTTTCCGTGCTGTACCCTCGGGAGCCACAGGATCAAACTCCTCCCAGATAATATTCTCAAGACCTACCCTCGTCTCCTCCCCTGGACTCATCCAGTCAGAGTCCAAGCCTTCCCGAATCCGAGCAACTTTATCATGCAGGGATTGCACAAAATCCTCAGCTCGACCCTGCAAGGGATCTTCCCGCACTCACCCCCCGAAGAAGGGAGTGGGTCACCCTAAACAGAGCGGCTGGGCGGTTCTCTGCAGATGCGATAAGAGCAGAAAAATGGTTAGATTTCGCCGCTTTTATCGCCACTAGGTAGGTCTTGATATAAGACCTTGATATAAGTGTCCGGTCAGAATCGGATTGACTAATCCTCCAGATGCTCTCTAGGCATCTTTTCCGACGCTTCATCTCTCTCAGCTCCTCGGAGAACCAAGGAGCCAATTGAGATCGGCATTGGGTCAGAGGTCGCAAAGGCACGACGCAGTCCAAAGCTCCTGCGGCCGCACTCTCCCAGGTAGCCACCAGGTCTTCGATCGAGTCATGTGCCAGGGTCTCAGGAAACAGCCCAAGCTCCATCAGGAACCTTTTGGGGTCCATCAAGCACCTGGGACAGAACCATCTGGTCGGTTCCGTCTCCCTGCAGCGGGGGGAAGCGGCTGGAAAGTCCAAGTGAAGGAGCGAATGATCTGTCCATGACAAGGGTTTAATGTCTAGGTCCCCTCTACCAAGATCATTCAACCACTGACCAGAGACGAAGTGTGTCCCCCATGTGAGTGGGGCCTTGGACTAACTGGGTCAGGTCCATGGCCGCCATGGAAGCCATGAACTCCTGAGCCACCTCTGACACCTCACCTGCGGATGGTAGGTTGAAATCCCCCATGACAATAAGTCTGGGGGTATCAACCGTCACCCCGGCAATTCACCCCGGCAATTCACCCTGGAAAGGTCCCACTGCTCTTCCATTGATCAGTTTTTCCCCACAAGATATGCTGAATCTTATATCTTAAAAAAACAATATGCTAGCTAGAGAAGAGACGTTTGTAATCAGATAGAACACTGGGTTGGGAAAGCATGGCCTAGGCTGCCCCTTGCCTTCTGGATTCAGGTCAGTCTTTCTATCCCATCCATGCCTTATCTTAATGCTGAAGTGTAGGGCATGCTGACAAAGAGCAAGTGCAATGGAACAGGGGACATTTGGGAAATTTACTGTTTTGTAATCAGCTCCTCCCTTTCCACTGATTTAATTTGAGGTGGCTGAATGAAATAACAATCCTGATAGCATTATTACATGGAAAAAGGAACTATTGTATAGCTTACTGAGGTAATACATTAGATGAGTTTGCATAAGACAATCATAAACTAAACTGCACAGACTGGATTTGCAGAACATCCTAGGCTAAAATATGGCTGGCTGTGTTGTTACCATTCGTTTTATATATATCTTTTGTCTAGGAGTTCAAAACAGGTCTTACATGGAGGGAGGAGGTGTCTCCTTTCATTTTATTGCTCGTATCAACAATCCTGTAAGGTAGGTTGGATATGACTGGCCCAAAGTCATCCAGTAAGTTTTCACCAGTAAGGCAGATAAACCTTGGATGATAGACTTGTACTTCTTAACTCCTACAGACTTACATCATATTACTGGTTAAAGCATATTTTGAAAGCACAATCAGTATCCAGAAATACACTGCTTTTAAAAAAATTAAGATGTACTGTATTTCCTATGAAATACAGTATATGTAGTATTTGATGGTTCAAATAAGTCTTACCCATAATTGAACCCCCAAAAGCATAATTCATTGTCTGATATAATTAGGCATATAGAGTAAATTCTGCTCAGTTCAATGAGATTTTCTCTTTTCCCTTTAATACCAGTTGAACCACAGAGGTTTTGTGCAAAGTAATGTGGCATAATTTGCAATAGTCATCCAATATGTAAGCAGGTTTAGGGTAAAAATATCATTTTGTCATTTGAGAATATGCACTACTCCTTTTTAAAAAAAACATTTTCTTTCACACAAAAAAACCCTTGGTTAGGGTTTCTTGTGTATTTAACATGTTTGGGTTTTAGTAGGTGAAGTTCAATTTATTGGTTAAATTTAACCAAAAAAATGTACAACAAAGAAATTCCAGTCTGCGTGGAGAAATGTTAATGGCAGAAATGTTCATTATCAAGAATATGTTCTCTTATTTTATGAAAGTGTATGATGGGATGGAAATTAAAGTTGGTTGCTGCCTGGACATTAATTTTTGTCTTTTAGAGAAATAATTTGTCAGGAAATCCTCTAGTTGTAATCCACATGCAGACACAAATGGCTGTTTCATAAGGGAACAATTCACTTCTTTCTATTCCACAGTCCACCATATCATCAGCCTTAGCTTCATTTTGTCATTACAAAACACCTGGGTCCATTTCAAAATTTGCTTCTCTCTGTGTTATTGGCCAGATATTCCAGCTATTTGTGCAAGTACAATTTCATTCAGAATGTTCTATACAAGAGTGCATAACCCATATGCTTTAGTTGCCCCTTCTCACTCACTGCTTGCTACTCTAACTGTGATCCTACTGTTTTCAGGTAACTTGATACTTCATATGGACACTGTGATTGAAATTCTGAATGATGTGGAATTCCACTTGAAAGAAACCCCAGACCTAATTATGGCAGAGCTGTACCAGGAATTGGAGTTTTGTAATAGAAAAATTTGCCAGTTTGTTCTTGGTCCAATGACTTCCAGGACCTTGGACTTTCCTTACCTGAGTAAGGCAAAGAGAATATTCTTAAAAAATCTAGTGAATCATACGCTTGATGGCTCCCAAGTGGAACATGGGGTAGTCTTAACTCCTGATGGAACCACAGTTTCAATTAGTCCTTTACTTGCTGGAATAGCAGCTGGATTGAAAATGAAAAATGAGCTGACTCTGCCTGAGAAACCTTTGATCACTGGTCCTCCAAACAGTTCTGGAGAAGAATCACGGCTTTCTTTGGATCCCCTCACCAGCACAATTTCAGCAGACCTTGGAATGACTTTTCTCTTGTTTTACTCTAAGCAAAGCCAGGTAGCCCTGGGACCAAATGGCTGTTGGGATAGTATTTCTGAACCCTGTACTTTTATCTTAATGGGTCCTCCCTCATATATGCCTGATGCTGTTATCAATGGTGCAATGGATGGCTTTATTTTGGGCACTTACTTGATAGAGAAGGTTGATCCACCATCCAATATCAGTGTTCTGCTGAATGACTATTATGGCTCTAAGGGCTTGGATGGGGAAGAAAAGATGCGGAGCAACTTCCGCAGAAAAATTTTTGCAGCACTGCTGAGTAAAGAAAAGCTACAGGAGCAGGTAGAAAATGCTCTGCGCTTTCTCTGGAAGATGAATGAAACCAGCTCCCTCTTTGAAGGAATCACAGACAAGGAACTGACATTTCTGGCAAAACAAGCTGTTGATGAGTTCATGACGATGTATGTAGGTATGTCACTTGTTAGAAAAATAGACATCCTGATAGGATCATTTCACTTATTGCTGATGTTTGAGATACTGCATTGCTGGTAATTAGTTCAAGTGAGGTCATTTATTTTACTTATTTGCAACACTTACATACTCTCCTCTTCTTACAGTCCATTCTAAGCAAACATCTCATGCCATGTGAAGAACAGTTCCTGCAGTGTCAACAGATACTGTTAGTTAAATGAAACCCCTTCTCAGGCTCTTGAACCATCCATCCAGACATTGTGGAGCTAATGAAAAGATACTGGCCTTCAGCCACCACCTGCCACAATATTCTTTCTAGGCCCATCACAATATTTTGCTGTCCTACTATTTATTCCCTGACACAGTAACTCAGTCTAGCATATTGTGTCTCACTGAGGGTTATACACTCACTTGGGGCAAGTGGGGGGAGGTTGACGTTGGCTAACTGACAGAAGATGCTTAAGAATGTCTTAATTCTATTGCAAGTAGAATGCCAATGGGAACTCTCAAGCAGGACATGAGAGCAAGCATGTCTCCTACTATGCACATTTATGGCATTGAGAAACACATTACTCCTGATCAGGGGTGAAATGCTGCTGGCTCTATCTGGCTCGCGGAAGCCAGTAGTGCTGGCAGCGGGTGGTTCTTAGAGCTGGTAGCGCCAGTGATGGGTGGCTCTGCCCCCCAAACCGGGACATTGTCATGTCCATTTTTACCATCTGTGCATGCGCAGATGATGGCACATGCACATCAGCGAGCCGGTAGGAAAGGTAAGTACATTTTACCCCTGCTCCTGATATTGTGTATACTGCTTAGTTATAAGGAACAGGTGCCACTGTCACCTTCACTTCCCTGGATTTGTCAGGTTTCACTTTAAGCTGTCAAGTTTAGAAGCCAGGTGGTTGGGATAACAATATCCATAGTTTGACTATGTACTGGGAGAAAAAGTACTGTCTATGGTTCAATATGATTTGGGAAGGGCAACTTCTCACACTGTTACACATATAGTAGTTGGAAGTCTTCCTCTCTATACTGTCTGTCATAATTGATTTTATAAATATTTATAATTTCTTGCTCATCTCTGGATTCTTGCTACCACTTTGCTATCAAATACTGGGTGATTTGATAGTAGGCACTGCATTATCAGCAGTATCCTGGCACTAAAGCTGCTCTCTGGTATGCTGCAATGTTTCTTCTTTTGCCCTTCAGCTCTGATGTTTTTCTCCCCACTCTCCTACAGAATGTCCTGCCATAATCCCACGGTGCATATGGGGGGCTCGTCCTTATAAAGGAACACCCACTCAACTTAAGCTACCCTTGGGCTTTGTCTACATCCACCACACCAGCACCCCTTCTAAGCCATGCCGAAACTTCTCCTCATGTGCAGCTGACATGCGAAGTATGCAGCGATTCCACCAAGATTACCGTGATTGGGATGATATTGGCTACAGGTAGGAGTGTCTTTATGCAATATGCATTTCCAATAAACAAACTAGCTGGACATTTTAATAGCATTTTATCAAATCATATTGTAAAATGTATTTTATATTTAGACTATTAAAAATTGCTTACTGCATTTACAGTAGGGTAAAATGTGAAGAGCAAAATTCCAATTAATCCAGGGAAAAAATTCTTCCCTGTTCAAATTACATTGGGGAGCTCTACATTTGAACAACTTTAATAGATCAAAGATGAGCATAGATCATCCATCTGCATGTTGTCTTGCATTCCTCTATCAATGTTTGGTTTGAAGCAGCAATCCTATACATATACCACTCACGCCTTAATCACAAAATCTCCAGAACTGCAAGCCTACAAACTTGAAATTTGCCACGTATGTTCCTCTTAACTTCTAGGTGCTCACTAAGAAAGGATTTTTCAAAATGATCATCAGAGCATTAGTATTTCCTATATTATTATTAACAGCCCTCTGATGCTAAGGAGTTCTACTCCCCCAGCATACCTCAAAAGAAATCTGTTTCAAATACAAAACACAAGCAGAGGAGAGGAGTTTCAGTTTTACTTTCACAGCAGCAACCAGGGGATAGGATGGGAAGGCTTCTGTGGGGCAAGCCTGAAAGAGAGAAGGGGAGAGGAGAGGAGAGGCCAATCATAACTACTCATTAATTTTCAATCTTTAAGTGTCAATTTATCAAGCCCTGTCACATAGTTTCGTAGCGAAGCACGGTTATCCAGCTAGTATAAATCATATAGATTACTGTTTATTTCTAGGAAGGCTTATTTAAATAATATTCACTTCCACATCCATTTGGTTTTGATAGATAGATACTTATCTTTCTACTCGTTCAGCAAAGCTGTACATTTTTACATGGTTTTTATTTTTCCTAGAAGTGTTTTTAAAGTGCATTTCTTTTTATGAAATTGGAAAAATTCCACAAGCTGTTTACATTGCTTTTCTTGATACTTTTCTTCTGTTTGTGCACAGCTTTGTTTTTGGCAATGATGGCTACCTCTACCAAGGCCGGGGTTGGCACTGGGTAGGAGCTCACACCCGGGGCTATAACAGCAAAGGATACGGTATCAGTTTCATTGGGGACTATATGAAGATTCTCCCAGACTCCTATGAGCTGGAACTGATGAAGAACAACTTCATTCAGTGTGCAGTGAAAGGTGCCAGACTGCAGGCGAACTACACCATCCATGGACACCGACAGATGGTGCCCACCTTATGCCCAGGAGACAGACTTTTCCAGGAGATAGAAACATGGAAAGGATTCAAAAAAAGATGCTTTATAGACGACAACGGCAATAAGCTTTGTATCTAATATGGAACCTGGAACTAAAGTACAAAAGACCTTTATCTCAGTACCCTTCTCAGACACCAGGGGGTAACCTTTCACACGAGCAATGATTCAATGGCTCAATGCAAATTCCTTAATTAAATTACATTAGCAAAAATTCATTCATTTGCATTCTTTTGAAGAAAATTAGTATCCAACCCCTCCTAGAAGAATAAAATCAGATTTCAGTTACTTTTGCTGTCGACAAAAAGGGAGACCGGAAGCAGGGGCTTGACCGCAAAGCAGCAATGCCCGGTTGGGGAATGCCAAATGGGGATATACCAAAGGAATATAGAGACCTAGCTGAGGTTTTCAGGGAAAAGGCTTCTGACAAACTCCCACCCATCCACCCATGCTACTGACTGCACAATCGAAATCCTGCCAGGGGCAAAGCTTTCTTTGGGATATATTGCATGTCCTTTTAGAGAACTGACAGAATTAAGAGCTTGACAAAAACCTGAAAAGAGAGTTCATTGAACCAGCACACCCAAAAATCGCAGCCCCAGTACTTTTCAGAGAAAAAAAAGATGGCTCTATGAGATTATGCATAGATTATAGGAACTTCACACAATAAGCATACAAAACATGTACCTCCTCCCCCTTATGAAGGACATGCTGGCACACCTCTCCCAAGGAAAAATCTTTTCAAAGCTAGACCTGAGAGAGGCATATTATCGAATAAGAATAAGGGAGGGGCACGAGTGGAAAATGGCATTTAACACACCATTGGGCTGTTACCAATTTAAGGTACTTCCTTTTGGATTACAAGGAGCCCAGCTGTATTCATGAAGCTAATAAATTAAGTGCTCCCTGAACATTTATATAATGGGGTCCTGGTTTACCTGAACAACATTTTAATCTATACAGAGACAAAAGAAGAACATGTAAAATTACTCAGGGCAGTCCTAAATAAACTCCACACAGCAAAGCTCTATGCCAAGCTCTCTAAATGCAAATTCCACCAGGAAAAGATTGGTTAACTGGGATATTGCGTTTCACACCAAGGAATAGAAATGGATTCCCAAAAAGTCCAAGCTGTAATTGACTGGGAAATGCCCCACACATGCAAGCAGCTTCAAAGCTTCCTGGGATTTGCTAACTTTTACCACCAATTTATTCCCACCTTTGCTCAAATTGCCCTTTCTATAACCAACCTCCTAAAAACAAAAGGGGAGGGGAAACCAAAGCCCAAACAGCCTTTGAACTGGACAACGGAATGCCAAGCGGCATTTGAGAAACTCAAGCGGCCTTTTTCAGCTGAGCCAGTTTTAGTTCAGAGACCCAGACGCAGAGAAATCTTTTGTAATACAAGTGGATGCAAATGATGTGGCAACAGGGGCAGTCCTATTGTAAACAAATGAGCAGGGACAGCTGCAACCCTGCACCTACATGTCCAAAAAACTAACAGAAACTGAGCAAAGATGGGCTACCTGGGAAAAGGAAGACTATACACTTCGTTGGACATGTGGAGACAATTCTTAGAGGGAAGTACGATCCCTTTTGAAGTCTGGACTGATCACAAAAATTTGGAAGCTCTAAAAACCCCAAGGAAACTCTCCCCAAAACAAGTCAGGTGGGCTCAATATTTCAAATGGTTTGACTTTACCCTTAATATCTCCTGGGGGGGGGGACTTCTTAGCAGATGCCCTATCAAGGAAACCACAATACAACAGCACAAAGCCTGAAGTAATCAGACCAATCCTTCATGATAATTAAGTAGCAGCTAAAGCAGGGGTGGGCAACTGTGGCCCTATTACAACCTGTGGACTTCAACTCCCAGAATTCCTGAGCCAGCTTGGCTGTCTTGGGAATTCTGGGAATTGAAGTCCACAGGTTGTAAAAGGGCCACAGTTGCCCACCCCTGAGCTAAAGTAATCACTAGATCACAAACCAAACAAGAAAGGACCACAGATAATGCAACCACCTAAGTATTTAAGCAAGCCTTAAGCAACAACTAGTGGTTCCTAAACCACAAAAACCTCTGTCTCATCAAAGAGGACTTAGCATGGATGGGAGGAAAGTTATACATGCCAGCCAGCCAAAGATTGGACCTTATGAAATGCTGCGAAGACTCTAAACAGGTCGCGAAGAGGGGGTTGAGGGGTTTTTTATATAAAGTTTTAACGAATGTCTTAAGGGGTTCTGGGGTGGGGAGGGTTGGATCAGAAGTAAGGCCGTGGGTATGGGGGATAACCCACTAAGGGGAGGGCCAGGTATGGCTGTGGAGCACGGCACGGGGGGTGGGGGGCCCGGGGTCAAGGGGGGGGGCTAAAGTTCATCCAGATAAAGTTTTTACCATCAGTACTGTGGGTGGGAGGGGTAGATATGGCGGGAGCAGGGGGCCATATGGTGTTAGGGGAGCGCGCGCCCGCTGTCTTTGAGCGGTGGCGCGCTCCGGCCCCCAAAGCTCCACTCGTTCTCCAGGTGGTGCAGATCCTCAGGGCCCTGGCCTCCATCTGATGTTATGCAATGCCAGGTCTGTAGTAAATAAAGCCCCCCTCATTTGTGATCTTGTTCAGGAGGGGGGAGCGGACCTGGCAGGTATTACGGAACCTGGTTGGGCCAAGGGGGGGGGTCCCTCTCGTTGAAATGTGCCCACCAGGTTTCCGCGCATTCCATCAGCCGAGGTTGCAGGGTAGGGGTTGGGAGGTAGCGGTTATTATTAACGAAGGTCTGAGACCGAGGGAGGCCACTGTTCCTCAGACGGCCGGCTGTGAATCCCTCCTTGTGAAATGGGGTCATGGGGTTCAGAGGGGTTTGCTGATCACATACCTGGCTCCCTACCATGTGGCAGCAGCCCTGCCCGAGCTACTCAGCGTCATCGCCGCGGTGGCGGTTGAGACCCCTAGGCTTATGGTCATGGGGGATTTCAACTTGCCGTCTGTTGGTGAGGCATCTGAGGTGGCTCGGGAGTTCATGGCTTCCATGATAGCCATGGACCTGACCCAGTTAATTCATGGCCCTACCCACACGGGGGGAAACACGCTGGATCTGGTTTTTGTCTCTGGACAGTGGTTGAGTGATCTCGAGATAGGGGATATAGTCACCGAGCCCTTGTCATGGTCTGATCACTCTCTCCTTCGTCTCGACTTTTGAACTGCTACACCCCGCCGCAGGGAGGCGGAGCCGGTAAAATGGTTCCGCCCTAGGTGCCTGATGGAACCTGACAGGTTCCAGATGGAGCTTGGGCCATTCCCTGAGGCTCTGGCACACGCCTCGACTGGAGACCTAGTGGCCGCCTGGGATAGGGCGGCCGCTGGAGCTCTGGATCGGGTCGTGCCTTTGCGGCCTCTGACCCAGCGCCGATCTCATTTAGCTCCTTGGTTCACTGAGGAGCTGAGGGAGTTGAAGCGCCGGAAAAGATGCCTAGAGAGTAGTTGGAGGGCCAGTCTTTCTGAATCTGACCGGACACTGGTAAGATCTCATATTAGGAATTACCTAGTGGCGATAAAAGCAGCAAAATGTACACATTTTGCTGCTCTTATTGCATCTTCAGATAATCGCCTGGCCGCCCTGTTTAGGGTGACCCGCTCCCTGCTCCACCAGGAAGCACGGGAGGACCCCTTGGAGGGTAGAGCCGAGGATTTTGTTCAATATCTGTATGACAAAATCACTCAGATTCGGGAAGATCTGGACTCCGACTGGGTAGTCTCAGGGGGAGGGACTGGGGCAGGTCTTGAGAATGTTATCTGGGATGAGTTTGATCCTGTGACCCCTGAGGACGTGGACAGGATTCTGGGTAGACTGAACGTGACCACTTGTTTATTGGACCCGTGTCCCTCCTGGTTAGTGCTGGCTTCTCGGGAGGTGACACGAGGCTGGTTCCAGGGGATTATAAATGCTTCTCTGAGTGAGGGTGTCTTTCCTGCCGCCTTGAAAGAGGCGGTGGTGAGGCCTCTCCTCAAGAAGCCTTCCCTGGACTCGGCAATGTTGGTAAATTATCGTCCGGTCTCCAACCTTCGTTTTGTGGCAAAGGTTGTTGAGAGTGTGGTTGCGCAACAGCTCCCCCAGCACCTGGATGAAACGACGTATCTGGATCCGTTCCAGTCAGGCTTCAGGCCCGGGTACAGCACGGAAACGGCATTGGTCACGTTGGTTGATGATCTCTGGAGGGCTCGGGACAGGGGGTACTCCTCTGTCCTGGTCCTGTTAGATCTCTCAGCGGCTTTTGATACCATCGACCATGGTATCATGCTGCACCGGTTGGAAGAGTTGGGGGTGGGAGGCACTGTGTTGCGGTGGTTCTCCTCCTTTCTCTCTGACCGGTTGCAGTCTGTGTTGACAGGGGGACAGAGGTCGACCCCGAGGCCCCTCATATGTGGGGTGCCGCAAGGGTCGGTCCTCTCGCCTCTCCTGTTCAACATTTATGTGAAGCCGCTGGGCGAGATCATCCGTGGTTTCGGGGTGGAGTACCATCAGTACGCTGACGACACCCAGCTGTACATCTCCACCCCGGATCACCCCAACGATGCCCTTGAAGTGATGTCCCGGTGCCTGGAGGCCGTACGGATCTGGATGGGGAGGAACAGGCTCAGGCTCAACCCATCCAAGACTGAGTGGCTGTGGTTTCCGACGTCCCAATATAGTCAGTTGACGCCATCACTGACTATTGGGGGCAAATCATTGGCCCCAAGGAGAGGGCTCGCAACTTGGGCGTCCTCCTGGATTCACGGCTGTCTTTAATAGAGCACTTGACGGCCGTGACCGGGAGGATTTTTCATCAGGTTCGCCTGATCCACCAGTTGCGTCCCTTTCTGGATCGGGACTTGTTACGCACGGTCACTCATGCCCTCGTCACCTCCCGCCTGGACTATTGCAATGCTCTCTACATGGGGCTCCCCTTGAGGAGCACCCGGAGGCTCCAACTGGTGCAGAGTGTGGCCGCGTGGGTGGTAATGGGAGCGACATGGCGCTCCCATGTAACACCTCTCCTGCGTGAGCTGCACTGGCTCCCGGTGGTCTTCCGGGTGCGCTTCAAGGTTTTGGTTACCACCTTTAAAGCGCTCCATGGCTTAGGACCTGGTTATCTACGGGACCGCCTACTACCACCAATAGCCTCCCACCGGCCAGTACGCTCTCATAGAGAGGGACTCCTCCGGGTGCCGTCAGCCAAACAGTGTCGACTGGCGGCCCCTAGGGGGAGAGCCTTCTCTGTGGGGGCACCTACTATCTGGAATGAGCTCCCTCCGGAGATACGGAGGATCCCAGATTTGCGCACCTTCCGCCGCGCTGTGAAGACCTTTTTATTCCATCAGGCGGGCTTGGCCTAATCTCTTCCCTTTTTAAATATCTAAATTTTAATCTGTTTTTAAATTATTGGGGTGTTTTAATCTGTCTGGGCCAAAATGATTTAATTTGATTTTATCTGGTTTTTAAATTTTGTGTATCTATGTATTTTATTGTTGGCTGTTCACCACCCTGAGTCCTTCGGGAGTAGGGCGGTATACAAATCAAATAAACTAAACTAAACTAAACTAAACTGGCTGGTCACTTTGGATTTGTCAAAACATTTCACCACACCAAAAGACAATTCTGGTGGCCATCACTGAAAAAGGACATTGAAAACTAGCTGGCCTGTTTGCGCTGCAGCAAAGAGACGGCAAGGAAAAACCCCAGGACTGTTACAAACAGTAGCTGAACCTTCAGCACCCTGGAGAGAGATCTATGGACTTTATAATAGAATTGCCAGAGAGCACAGGGAACATTGTTATTTGGGTCATAACAGACCTATTTTCTAAACAAATAGAAAATCATTTTATTCCTTGCCAAAAGATCCCAACAGCCAAAGCCTTAGCAAAATTATTCCTGATACACATTTATCGTTTACATGGAGCTCCACAGAGAATCATTTCTGATAGAGGGGTCCAATTCACATCAAAATTTTGGAGGGTGGCACCATCCAATGCTTAAGCTCCTCCCATCATCCAATGACCAATGGGAGCTGTGAGAAAATGAACGGGGTGTTAGAGCAATATTTAAGGTGTTTTATTAATTATCAACAAGATAACTGGACTGAACTATTACCTTTTGCAGAGGTGGCATTCAACAATTCTGTACACTCTAGCACAGGCTACACCCCTTTTAGAGTAGCTACAAGCCAAGACTTCATCCCCATGCCAGAACTACCAATGGAAACACCCACCACCCACCCTGAAGGAATGGATGGAAACCCTACAAAACACTTGGCCTGTAGTCAAATTAGCACTAAAGGATGCTAGAAAAACATTTAAACACCAAGCAGACAAGAAGAGAACACAACCAAAACCTTTCCAAATAGGTGACAGAGTATATTTATCCACAACACTTTTGCAAACACTACAACCCTCAAAGAAATTAGGGCCAAAATTCATGGGACCATTTCCAATCACTAGGATCCAGTGATAGTAGAATTAGTACTCCCCAAAATACTCAGACAAGTACACCTAGTCTTTCACATTAGCTTGTTAAAAAGAGAAGTCACATACTCACTTAGACCTCAAACCCCTGCACCACCCACACCCATAATGATTGAGGGTGAGCAACATTTTGAAATCAAAGATATTGAGAGAGGGGCATGGCCAGCATCATGGCGACACAATGAACTTTGGGGCTCCGGAGAAGCGTCAATATTCCAGCTGTTTTGGACTTCCAGTTTGGCGTTGTGGCGAGACAATCGGGGAAATAGCAGGCTCTGATGAGCGCTGCGAAAACTCCGGCTGCCGAACCACCGCCAATGGATCTTTGGACTGGAACCGTCCTGCAGGGACCGGGGAAAAGGAGAGATATCTCGAATGACCAAGAGGAACAGGTAAGTTCCTCGGAGGTCAGAGGGAATCCTCTGTGAGTCGGCGGCGGGGGGCAGTAGCCATGGCGGCTGCCACGAAGCTGGAACAACCAGGGTAAGAGATGTGCAGGAGGAGAGTGGATTGAAAGTGGCATTCTGAAGCTGGGTGAGTGACAACCAACCCAGGCTTGCAACAACGCTTAGAGCAATATTATTAACTATAAGACCCCTAGCCTTAAAACAGCAGCTGAACAACAAAGGGGCTATGGAAAGTTTAAAATGTAATTTTAAAGAGACAAAGACCCAATAATCAACTAACTCTAGAACAGAACTAATGGAATTAAATATCGAGACATGGTGAAAAGACTGGATATTTTAAAACTGGAATTGGATTTTTTTTAAAAAAAGAAGAAGATTTGATACTTTTAAAATCAACGGAAGAAAAGTAACCAATTGGACTGTTATATAATTGTAACAAAATGGATACTTGCATGACTAATGGAATATGTGGATTGTAGAGGGACACCTTCTGGTCTAAAAAGGAACATTGTAACTCGTTTTTTTATGGAAAATTTTGAACTTTACAGATAACAGTCGTGGGATTTTGTGTAGGAGGTTTTTTTTTTCTCATCTGTAGGCAGCTAGACTTTGATGAAAAGAAAAGGAAACTACAATGGAACTCCTATAATTGGATTAATAACAATTTAAAAAATTGGCACAGGAACAAAAGAATGATTTAGCGCAGGCTCAAGAGAAGGGAACTTGATGTATTTTATCTGGATTAAAAATAAGAAAAAGACTTAATATGATATATGGAGGACAAAATTTGAAGACTTTGAAAATGAAGGAAATATATGGATGGGGAGGAACAGGCTTAAGCTCAACCCTTCCAAGACTGAGTGGCTGTGGTTCCTGGCATCCCGATATAGTCAGTTGACTCCATCACTGACTATTGGGGGCGAGTCTTTGGCCCCCGCAGAGAGGGCGCGCAATCTGGGAGTTCTCCTGGATACGCAGCTGTCCTTGGAGGACCATCTGACAGCTGTAGCCAGGGGGACCTTCCGCCTGATTCGCCAGTTGTGGCCCTTTCTTGATCGGGATTCCCTGTGCACAGTCACTCACACCCTCGTCACCTTGCTCCTGGACTACTGCAATGCTCTCTATATGGGGCTCCCCTTGAGGAGCACCCGGAGGCTCCAACTAGTCCAGAATGCAGCCGCGTGGGTAATCACGGGAGCCGCCTGGTGCTCCCACATAACACCACTCCTGCACGAGCTGCACTGGCTCCCAGTGGTCTTCCGGGTGCGCTTCAAGGTGTTGGTTATCACCTTTAAAGCGCTCCATGGCATAGGACCTAGTTATCTTCAAGACCGCCTGCTGCTACCAATGACCTCTCACCAACCTGTGCACTCCCACAGAGAGTGCCTCCTCGGGGTGCCATCAGCCAAACAATGTAGGCTGGTGACCCCCAGGAGGAGGGCCTTCTCTGTGGGGGCACCTACCCTCTGGAACCAGCTGCCCCCTGAGATAAGGAGAATCCAAGACCTCGGTGCCTTCCGCCGTGCCCTTAAAACTTTTTTTTTTTCAGCAATCCGGGCTGGGTTAATATATTTTTTAAATATATATTTAAAAATATTTTTAATTGGTTTGTTATTTTAAATTGGGGCCAAATTAATATATATCTTTTTAATTGTTTTTAATGTTTGTATTGTATGTTTTTTATCTGGCTGTACACCGCCCTGAGTCCCTTGGGCGAAGGTGCGGTATATAAATTCGAAATAAAATAAAAATAAAAATAAATATACTAGCAGGCGAAAAAGTGAAGAAATGAGGTAGACATGGCTGGAAAAAGAAAAAAGAAGAATTAAAACAATGTGATTAAAAATGAAAAATGTATAGGTGGTGGTAATAATAAAAAGGAGGTTCTTATACGATAATTATGGATGTATAAGAATATGAGAAGAATATGACATAGATATATAAAATTGAAATATTGATGGAAATTAGAATATAAGAGAAATTAAGCATGTTAAAAGAGATTTTTAAATATATACAAAGTTATGTTTTAAGCAAGAACCTTGTCTCAATGTTAAATGGTCATAAAAAAGGATAACGATAAATATGATTAACTGAAATAAGCAATGGATAGATGGATAGAAACAACAAAGGATGCTGGGATTAATAGTAAAGTTAACTATGATTATGCTGTGATCAACAGCCAAAAAACAAAAAAGAATATGCTGTGTTTAACAGCAAAAAATAAATAAATAAATAAAAAAGCTATGCTGTGTTTAACAGCCAAAAAACAAAAATGATTATGCTGTATTTAACAGCCAAAAAACAAAAATGATTCTGCTGTGTTTAACAGCCAAAAAACAAAAATGATTATGTTGGGTAGGACAACAAAGCAAAGACGATTTTGCTGGGAGTAACAGCAAAAATGGAATGATTATGTTGGTTTTAACAACAAAGCTAAAGATAAAGATGTTACGTTTAATAGTAAAAAATAAAATGACTATGCTGGGATTAACAGCCAAAAATAAAAATTATTACGCTGGGTAGGACAGCAAAAATAGGGAGGAATATGTTGAGAATAACAGTAAAAATGAAATGTATAAGTTGGATTTAACAACAGAAATAAAGACGATAATGATGAATTTAACAGTAAAATAAAATGATTATGTTGGAATTAACAGCCAAAAAATAAAAATGATTATGTTGTAAAGTAATGAAGATGATTAAAATGGGAGTAATAGTTAAAATAATTTTTAAATGTTTACAATAATTGTAATGATTTATATTGTTAAAATATATCCATTTAAGCAAAAAGAGCCTTGATAGTACAGTGGTTTAGTGTACCCTGTTATTAACACAGCTGCCTGCAATTTCTGCTGGTTCGAATCTCTCCAAGGCTCAAGGTTGACTCAGCCTTCCATCCTTTCTAAGGTAGGTGAAATGAGGACCCAGTTTGTGGGGGCAATAAGCTGACTTTGTATAAAATATATAAAAGAAAGAAAGCTATTGCTTAACGCATTGTAAGCCGCCCTGAGTCTCCGGAGAAGGGCGGCATATAAATTAAAAAAAAAAAAAAAAAAGGAAGAGAAAAATGGAATGACGTTTGGTTAGGATCTAAGATTTAAGTAACGGGTTTTTGGGATAATGGCATAATTGATAGAATTTAGAGAAATAACTGTGTAAAATATTAAGTTGTGTTAATTGGAAGTTAAGAATTGTTAGTGATTTGTATTAATTTGTGACCAGATCAATGCTTTGTTTTGGAAAAGATGTGTTTTATGTTTGCGTTTTAAAAAATAAAAAAAAATTTTTCAAAAAAAAAATATTCCATCCGTTTTGGGGGTCCACAGAGGATCGTAGCTGTCTTGTAGGGCCGGCGAACAGTGACTGGAAAGACAGCCATTGGGAGCTGTCTCAAAGCTGGGGCGGCCACACAGAAAGAGAGAAAAAAAAAGTGAGGTGGATTGTCTGGGTGAGATAGAAGTTATTATCTTGAAAACAAGATTCCTATTTTTACTTTACTCCCTAGTTTTTATTGGGTCTTTTCCCCACCCCGGCCAAAGGGAAAGCCAGCTGGGCTTCTCCTCCTAGAAGTCCCCCTCTCCTCCCCCCTGCTCCCTGCTCCCTTCCCCCTACCTCCAACTCAATCCCACTTCGGGACAGAGGAGCAAGCACAGGAAGCATGTATTGGGGTGATGTCGGAGCGTGCCTTCTGACCCTCTGGCGCTCAGCCTGCAACTCTCTGCTGTCCTCCAGGCCTGGCTTGCTGAGGAGGGGGGGAAGTAGCCCTGATGCCTCTGCTTCCCCCCTCCATGTCCCCAGCCATTGTTGCCCAGCTTCCTCAAAGGTGGAGTGCATTTCAAAGGCAGCAGCTCGCATCAGGAGGTACCGAACAGTGTCCTGCTGTGAGAGCCAGGTCAGGTCTCTCCACCGTCTGACTTGCCAATGGGGGCATTTCTGTCAGGCCAGCTGCCCCCCTCCCACTGGGCTTTTGTGCTCAGCACTCAGCTAGGGGAGGGGAGCATTTCCCTATGCCACCCCCTTCTTTCTCTTGACCCTGCCAATGAGGGAGGAGGAAGGCCAGGCTTGGGGGAAGGCCCCCAGCCCGCAAGATCCGCCCCCACTGTTCTCTCCCAGCCCTCTTTGCAACAGCAAATGTGCCATGACAAATGCAGAATCCTTTTGCCACGCAAAGGCAAGTACAGGGGCTTTTTGCTCCCGCACTAAGGCTCCAGCCATCACCACCGCTGCAACAGGGCGACAGCTCTTTCATCCGTCTGCCACAACAGGGTGACAGGGAGCCACAGCAGAGTGGTGAAAGAGCCACATGCGTCTCTCTCTCTCTCTCTCTCTCTCTCTCTCTCTCTCTCTCTCTCTCTCTCTCTCTCTCTCTCTCTTTTTCACTCTCTCTCTCACACACACAGGTCTCTTTCCCCCCTCCAGGCAGCCACAATGAAAGGTGTTTGGGGTCGGGGAGAAGGCGGGCAAGGTTTGGCAAAAAGCAAGAGAGGAGCAATGACTGACTACCAACTTAGTGCTCACACAGCCCATCCTTTCCCGCCCACAGCTCTGTTGGGTTACAATAGATGAAGGGCAGGATCCAAGGGAAGGAAGGGTGCCTGCAGATTGAAGCTACAAAAGGGCCATGCTTCTTGGAGCTGGCTGCAGGAGCACACAGCAGATCAGCTGTTTTGCGGAGGCACGAGGGTGCTCCTGCTGCTTTTGCAGCCACAATCGATGTGCTTCTTGGAGCCGACAGCAGGAATGCACCCACAGATCAGCTGTTTCATGAACCAAGCTGCTGGTAACATTGTTAGGCATGGAGGCGCAAAGGGCTGGTTGGCACGCCCTCTCCTACCGGTACATGGGGGGGAAGTAAGATACCCCAAAAAATAAGGCCAAATGCTTATTTCGGGGGTCAAAAAAATATAAGATCCTGTCTTATTTTTGGGGAAACATGGTAGTATAATATAATAAAAATCACCCCCAACTCTCACCCCAGCGGCAGCAGATCACACAAGCCATTTAATGGGCTCCATCCCACTCTTGGTTCCCCAGGCCAACTGGCAGAACCAGGTCTTCAGTGCCTTCCAAAAGAGTACTAGAATGGGGGCCATTCTAATCTCTGGGGGAATGATGTTCCAGAGAGAGGGAGCCTTAAAAGATCCCTCTTAGATTATCTTAGAAGATCCAGAGGACTTCTGGTTGATGTCACAGCAACCATGTTCCCTGTGCTGACTTCTCCCTGTTTGTGGACTCCGAGAGGAGCCAAAGCCGCCCTGTAGGGGCAGTGAAGCAAAGAGGGGTGCTCTGGGAGGACTTCTGGTTTGATGTTGCGGCGAGACAGTTGGGGAATTAACGGGCTCCGATGAGCCCCACGAAAACCCCGGCTGACGAACCGCTGCCGATGGGTCTTCAGACCAGAACCATCCTGTAGGGACGGGGAAGAAAGAGAGGCACCTCAGACAACCAAGAGGAACAGGCAAGTTCCTCGAAGGTCGGAGGGAACTCTCTGTGACTCGGCGGCAGGGGGTGGCAGCCATGGCGGCTGCCACGAAGCTGGGACAACCGGATCAAGTAATGAGCAGGAGGAAAGTGGAATGGAACAGAGTTTTTCTTTTTTCTTTTTTTTTAATTGAAAAGTTTTACAAAATTTTACAAAAAAAATTTTTCCCCCAATATTCCCCTCACCCTTTTTCCCTCCCCCCACCCCCCCACCCCTTCCCCCCATCCCACCAGGTGAGTGACAGGTTTTTCAAAGCCAGGTGAGTGACAGCCAACCCAGGCTTGTAATAACATCAAGGGAAACATCTTTTAACTACAAGACCCCTAGAGATAAAATAGTGTCTAAGGAGCATGGGGGCAAAGAAGATTTTGAAACGTAATTTTAAAGAGACAAAGACCCGATAGAAAATTGACTTTTGAATAAAACTAATTGGAAACGTTAAACATTGAGACATGGTCAAAGGATTAGAGAGAGTTTAAATTTGGACTGGACTTTAAAAAAGATTTGATACTTTTAAAACGAAAAAGAAAATAAGAAGCCTGTAAGACTGCCATGTAAATGAAACAAAATCGATACTTGTTAAACAATTGGAAATTGTGGATTGCAGAGAGACACCTTCTGGAGTAAAAAGGAACATTGCAACTTGGTTTTTGTTTTGGAAAATCATGAACTTTACAGATAACAACCATGAGAATTTATGGAGGATGATTTCTTTGTCTGCAGGCGGCTTGACTTTGGGGGGAAAAAAGAAAAGGAGAACTACAATGGAATTTTTATAATTGGGATAACATTAATTTAAAAAGAATAAAATGGCACAGGAATTAGAGAAGGAACAAATTGATGTATTTGACTTGGAATGGAAATAAGAAAAATAACTAAAATGATACATGGAGGACATTGAAGCTGAAATGAAGTATACATAAACAGACAAGAAAATGAAGAAACAAGACATAACAGCTGGAAATAAAGAAGACAAAGACAATGTGATTAAATATGAACAAGTAAGGTAGATAGTAATAATAAAAAGGAGGTTTTTAGAGACGATATTGTGATTACAATAAGATGATTACACTGGGATTAACAGTGAAAGAATTGGGGAATATGGGGTAAGATAGAAAAGTCCAGGACTTTGATTTACAAAATAACTATATTGAGATTAATAATGGTACAGAAATATGAGAAGAATATGTTACAGAGACTTAAAATTGAAATATGGATGGAAGCTATATGAGAAATAGACTATGTTAAAAGACAATATATCAATGGACATAATGAATCAATGTTTATTAAGATGTTACATGGTACTACTTGAGAATAATTGATGACTATAAAAACTGAGATATTGTTCAAATATCTATAAGAATTGCAATAATTTGAATAATTTCAATAATATTTTAATATTTTTAATATTTTTGATAAATATATCTGTCTAAGCAAAAAAGAAAAGAAGATTGAAATAATATAGGACTATGAATTATGAATAAGAATTACTTAAACTGGTTTTTATATAAATGATAAGGTTAAAGAGACAGAATTGTGGGAAATAATTGGAAATTGTAATGTAGTTTTATTTGAATTAAGAACTATGTTTCAATGTTAAATTGCTATATTTTTGGGATTAGAGATAGGATCTAAATTTGGTGAAGCAATAAGGAAATAAAGATTTAATGACCATTTTATGAAGTAATAATAAATGTGGGGAAGTTTTAGAAAGGGAAATAAGATCTTGAAATATAAATATGTTTGATTTGTATTGTTAATTGTGAGGATTTAGGTTAAGAATTGTGAAATGTATTATGAGTTATTAATTGATTTGAGATTTAAAGTGGGTTAATAGAAGAGTAATTGTTTTGATTAAATAAATAAGAGTAAATTTTTTATAAGATGGTAATAGGGGAAATAGATGATTTAAGATTAAGTATTGTAAAAGTGAGGATTTAGGGTAAGAATTGTGAAATGTACTATGAGGTATTAATTGAATTAAGATTTAAGAGGGGTTAATAGAAGAGTAAATGTTTTGATTAAGTAAATTTGAGTAATTTTTTAAAAGATGGTATTAGTTGAGATAGCTGGTTTAAGATTAAGAAATAAGTGTTATGGCAAAATAGAATATATAAAATTTTGTTAAAGATGGGGGAAAAAACTGTATAAATTGATGACCGGATCAGGGCTCTGTTCCAAAAAAATGTAATTTGTGTATTGAAAATAAAAATAAAAAAACTTTTAAAAAATCAAAGAGGGGTGCTCTGTGAGGTCGAGGAGAATCTCAGCTCTCCTCTCTCTCCCTTTCCCCCTCTCTCCTCTCCCTTCTCCCCTCTCCCTCTCCCTCTGACTCTCTCTCTTTTCCACTATTTGAGCCCCTCTGGAGAAATTAAGATTTCAAGTACAACTAACAGCAAGATGTGCAACCATCAAAGAAGATAATTATTGTAAGCTGATGCAACAAATTAAATTAGATTTGGAGAAGTGGAAAAACCTGCACCTGTCATTGACAGGAAGAGTAGCCACTATAAAAATGAATATCTTGCTGAGATTGTTATTTGTTTAAAATAGATTAGCTGATTAAATTGTGGCAAGCCTCTTCAGAACTAGTCTGGTTAATACATTTTCATTTATCTTTGGGACAGTTTTGAATGAGAGGACACTGTAATTGTTTCCAACTTTAACCCCTGCTTCTTCTCTTCCTCCCTTCTGCCTCAACTTGAGGATATTAAATTGCAGGCTAGGAAAGAAAACCCACATTTGATACTCCCAAGAATTGAATATGAAGGAGATTCTTAGGAGCCAAAAAAGCAATGATCTAATATGGCATAAAGTACATAAAGTACGTAGCACTTGTTCTGAGCATACTAACAGTGATTAGCTTCTTTGATCAGCCAGAAGGCGAGATGGTGAATGGCTAGGAGGCAAGGCGAGGGGCCATGCGAGGCGAGGCCATGCGTGACAAGGAATGGCTGGGAGGGGAGGGGTGAGGCAGGACTGAGTGTGGTGAGGAGAGGCCAGGCAAGGCGAGGTGCCCTCGATGTGAGTGATGAGTTGGTCACGCCCAGTGGTGAAATCTGAACTGGTTTACTACTGGTTCACTGGCTGCACATGTGTGCCATGCGCTAAACGTGCACTGCGCACACATGTGCAGTGGGCACCAAACATGAACTGTGCCCGCATATGTACCATGCGCACCAAATGCAAGCTGTGTGTGCGCATGCACAGTGTGTGCCAAAAGGAGGCTTAGGAAGGTAAGTAGAACAGCACGGGGGGGTGATCAGCTGTGGCGCACATGGGAACCTTTTTTTTACCTTTTAAAAGCATTTTTTTACTACCAGCTCGGGAGAATACGTAGTAAAAAGTGCTTTTAAAAAGTTTTTTAAAAGGCTCCGATGATCACAGATGTGCTGTACGATCATCGGAATCTTTTTTTTACTTTTTAAAAGCATATTTTTACTACTGGCATGGGTGAATAGGTAGTAAAAAAATGCCTAAAAATTTTTTTTAAAAAAAAGTTCCAACGATCACGCATCGCTCAGCTGATCGTTGGAAATTTTTTTTTACATTTTTTACTACCGGTTCAGTGAACCAGTAGCAATTTTTTACTACCGGTTCAGGCGAACTGGCCCAAACTGGTAGCATTTCACCCCGGTCACGCCCACCCAGTCACATGACCACCCAGCCACGCCTACCTGGCTGGTCATTAGAGCAGAGAACCAGTTGTTAAATTATTTGAATCTCACCACTGGTGAGGACAATTTACCAGTGGAACGGCTTGCCTGCAGAAATCGTGGGCACTCCATTACTGGATGTTTTTAAGAAGAGTCTAGACCAGGGGTGTCAAACTCGCATTGTCACAGTGGCGTCACATAACATATTGGGACTTTTTTCCCCTTTGCTAAACCAGGCATGGGCATGGCCAGCGCGTGATGCATCCAGCCTGTGGGCCGCGAGTTTGACTGCTCTGGTCTAGACAGTCACTTATCTGAAATGGTATAGGTTCTCCTGTTTGAGCAGTGGGTTGGACTAGAATATTTCCAAGGTCCCTTCCAGCTGATTCTATTCTATTTTATATTTTTCCCTCCTCGCTCCCTCATGTAGAGCAACCAGCACAACATGTCTTATTAACTCTTTGCTCAGATTTTTTTAAATTTTAAGCTTATTTCAAGTATACCAGTTCAGCAATTAAAAGGAATTTGCTTCTGTTACCAGGATGCTTGGGACCTTTGATTTTAGGAATGAGCATATTTTTGTTGTAGTAGTTATTGTTGAAGAGTTTTAAAGTCAAAATAATAAAATCCCAGTTGGTTGCTTCCTCGCCATAGAACACATAAAATGTTATTTGGAAATAAGAAAGGATACTATGGTGTGAATAAGCACCCACCTCTTGCAAGGCTGTTTTCTATTGCTGACATCTCCCATGGTTCTCTGGGCTTCAGGGATTGTGGGACCTTAGGCATTATCCCAGAAGCCCTTCCTAGCAACACCACTGATAGGATTATTGACTGAGGCCAGTTTATGAATCTCCTGCTCTTGATACCTTTTGCCCCCAAGGTACTCATACATGATTTGAAAGTGACCTGCTATCATCTTCACTTCTGCTACCTTCAAAATGCTGAGAATAAAAGAGGTAATTGATCTCACAAACACAAAAATTCTCCCCTTCAATAATCATATACAAAAGAGAAATAAAAGAAAAGAAATAAGACATCTGAATGGATTGCCATGTTGTCCTGGCCCGCTGTAGAAGAGAAGATTTTGGTCTTTCTGGGTTGTTTGAATGACAGATGAAATTATGTGAGGCTGTCAAACCAGTCTTCCCCTTCCATTCTCTGTCAAAGTAGCTGAAGCTGAAAACTTGCAAGGAGGGTGAGGTTACAATTCCTTTTGATGGAGAAATGACACCACCCCCAATTCCCTTTGAAAACCAGCCTCAGGGAGTTCTTCTTGCACAACTGCTGAACTGCCCTAAAGAAGACAGGATGGGACCCAGCTATAGAGCTGATCCAGGACCAGGCCAAACCCTTGTGTGGAATTCTTAAATGCAATATGGCAAGATTGGCCCAACTAATTTTGGCACAGTAAATCTACTCTGAATGGGGCTATTAAGGGAATTGTCATGGAAGGGAGGATGGATGGGAAATGTGTCATCTGCTTTTGGGTGGCAGCAGAGCTCAACTAGGTGAGCGGTCTGGATTAAGTGCAACCAAGCTTCAGCCACCCACACAGCACAAGGCAGCCTCAGGGTAATTCAAACAGGATGAAGTGAGATTGTTATCATGTCACAGAAGATCACATGGGGATTTGCAGAGCTGAGAGAGCAGGAGAGGAAGCCAGTCAGTCAGACAGATGATGAAGGAAGGCTAGGTTGAAGACGAAGGGCAGCTAGAAGCCAAGGTAATTAGGGAAAGGGGGTTGTGGAGATGAATCTGGGTCCTGGGTAAAAGCTAAGCACTGAAATACTAAAAACAAAGAATATTTCCATA
Source organism: Pantherophis guttatus (assembly GCF_059756535.1). Taxonomy (NCBI): domain Eukaryota; kingdom Metazoa; phylum Chordata; class Lepidosauria; order Squamata; family Colubridae; genus Pantherophis; species Pantherophis guttatus. The sequence continues at coordinate 111,881,619 of NC_142064.1, forward strand.
CTCCTTCTGATAATTACACAGGGCATGGCAATGGTGGTAGTGGTGGCGGTGATGGTGGAGTTGGGAAATAAGAGCATGTGGGTACAAAGGGAGTGGTGGGGTTAAGCATGAGCCCAAGGGGGAAATTCTTAGCTTCATTGCTGTCATGCCTCTTGTCTATCTTTTGTTATTAGAGTCTATATTCATTTTTGCACATAATCTACTGCTGGGGCTGCAAGATACTTTCCATTCCTCTCTATTCAGCAAGGTCCAGTGACTCCCTGATTTATCAAGCAGCACAAGATCAGTCTAAGAATCCCTACATAAAGATGCTCTAGATAAATCTGCTCTGCAGGCATACTTAATCCCAATCTTTTTCTTTGTTCAAAAGAACCCCTTCCAGAGAAAACATGCTTTCATTCTCTTTCTCCTCTAAAATTTAGCTCTACCAAGGCTGGATTACTCTGCAGCGCGCGCGCGCACACACACACACACACACACCCTAGAAATGTGAAATGAGCTATCACTTCCATCACTTCCTTAGTCAGAAGAGCAGGAAATGAAATGTTGCAACCCACAATTTCTCTCTCCTCAGCATTCCCCTCAGCAACATCCTTTCTGAGCAGCTTGCACCTTTTAAGGAGGTTGGACCATGTGTGCAAGGGACATGTTCAGACAGGTTCTATGGGTTGGAGAAGAGCCAGTTGATCACGATGCAAGCGTGCCATACTTTGCCCATCATTTTTAGAGTTAGTTCATGGACTCCACAGGATTGCCAACACGGGCAGGCTGAGTTTTCTTGGGATGATCACAAGTAGGTGGACTCCAAGGCTGTCTCACATCAAGGGTCTGCAAGACTGACCTGCAAGGCATAATTGGCAGTTCTTCAGTGCAAGCTCTTTCATCACAGGAAGTGTCTGAGTCTGCAAACAGCAACGCAGGATGCGGTGAAGCTGCCAGTGTATTTTTATTTCCTGCCATGGCAGCACAAAAGTCTTCTTTGCAAAAAGTGAGCAGTAGCAAACCTGCACCTCAGAGTGAGAAGGGTAGAGTGGCACTGTGCTCACATGCCCTTAGCGAGGACTATTCATTGACAGAAATCCCATTCTTCTAAGGGCTTGAAGTTGAAAGTAACTGAATCTTTCCATTGTCTACACAGATTGGTATCAGTTTGCTTCTGACTGCTTGGGGTGGGGGTGGGGGATCCAGACTATGTGTCCTTGAAGAAATGGCCAAGACAGAAGAGATAATTTTGGTTTAGAAGTATGAATGTAGGGCTACCTTGACTATGGTATGCTTGGCAATGGAGGCTCTAGTGCTGTTGCTTTTATGAAATGGCTCTTCTTTCCTTCTTTTTTTTCTATTTGACAGATGGCAGCTCAGCCTGAAAAAGAGGGTTCAACTTTACTTAAGGCCTACCTATGGCAGACAGTATTGCCAATTGGGGAGAAAGTGCCAGAATTGGGACCTATTCACTATGGATCAGAAAGCAGCAGATGCAAGCACAAGATACAAAAATGGAAGCGAGTACAAAGCCAGCCTGAGAGTGAAGTCCCTGAGCCTGGACACAACGATCTCCCATCATTGGTTTCCCAAGACAGCAGAGCGGCCACCAAGAGATCTATCTTCCAGAGGGCTTTCTCTCTACCAGGCAGGATGAACAAGGCCCAAGAGAGAAGCAGTAAGCTCAGTGTGAGGAAGTACTTGCGCTCCATGTCTCATTGGAAGAACCAAGAAGGCCCCTCCCAAACAGTGAGGGAGACCAAGGAAACAAGCAAAGGTAAGGGAGGCTACATTATCCTGCCAATTATGATCCAGCCAGTGTAGAGGAATAGTTAATAAAATTAGGCCATGGTCCAAGGCCAGGTATACACTTCCTGCTTTCCTTATTACCAATACCTGCCAGCCACCATTTTCTGACTGCAGAAAAAGACAGCAATACCCTCTGTTCATTGCCAACCGTCTTAAATGCACTCCTCATCTGTTCTTTGAAGCTCAGCTTTGAAAGTTCTGTTTTGTCCTAAGCATCTTAAACAGTTGGTTCCCCATGCTTCATTGCAATCTAGTGACATCCCCAACTCCAATTAGCTATAGTGCCTGGCATATCTCCCTACTGCAATGGCTGGTTGCTCCTCTATATGGTTATTTCTTGCTGATCTGCTGGGCTGCCATATTCTCAGCTCGTCAGAACTTCCTCCCCCCCCCTCCAATGGCCTGTAAAGAAGCTGTTGAGTGAGAGAAAAAGGGTGAAGGCAGTCCCTTCATAATATGTGGTAGATGCAGTAGTAGAATGCTCAACCTGACAAGGTTCTGTGTATAGGTGTGGAAACAATAAATAACTCAGCCTGGGAACATCACCACATGTCATTCTTAGATTTTTGGCCTGGCATCATGTGTGCAAATTTCTGGGAAAGCAATGGAAAAGAACAAGAACTAGTGAGAAGGTTATAAAATAACCTGAGGCTTATATTTCCTGCACTGAAGAACAAGAAGCAGCGGAATGATCAGCCAGGCTGATGTCTGGGAGGACATTTTCAGCACCAGGTGCCTTATTAGCCTTGAGGGCTCCAATCAACTGAGATATCTCTTCTGGTGTAACAGGGGGCCAGTAAGCAGTTTGGTCCGAACTAATTTGGCTCTCCTTAGTTACATAGTCGGGGTCTGTATATAATTCTCTAAAATATTCTTCCCAGGCCTGAGTCGGTACCTAATTAGTTGGCGGTAGGGGGGATTTCCCCAATCCTCTGGTGATGTACCAAAAAAGGGATGTATTTTTTGTCCTGACTGATGTAATTAATCTCTGCCAAGACTCTTTCAAAGCCGCACTTTTCTTTTCTTTTAGGAGGGCCTTCAATTGTTTTAAGAAGTGAGTGTGATCCTCAGAAGGGTCATTTTTACTTCTTCTGTACTCCTTATTATATATCCTTTTTAATTGCATGCAATCTCTATCAAACAATTTTTTGTTCTTTAAAACCGGCTTTTTGGAGTGAGCTAGTATTCTGTTAGTGAGAACCAATTTCAAATTTGAAATTAAAGTTTCAAACTCCTCTAAGTACGATCCTTCAAACTTATTTCTTAGTAGAGATGTATGTAATTCTATGGTTTCTGAAGCTAACATCCATTTAGTAACTTCCTTTGCATTTTTCTCGGTCCATTTAATTTTTATCTGGGTATTTTGGCTCTCTAATTTGGGTAGGTAGATTGAGTCAACCCTTAGTAATTTCTGGTGTAATGTAAGAGTAAGGATAAGTGAATCGTGATTGCTTTCCAGACACGGGTCTACCTCCATCTTCTGCAAGAACTTCAGGAGGTCGTATGATATTATCCAGTAATCAACTGTGGATTTTCTTCCTGCTCCCCGATAAGTATAGTTTTCTGGGTAGTCACCCCAAGTGGAACCATTCAGGATACAAAGGTCCAAGCATTCAGTCATCTGTTTTACACACAGTCCTGCCCGATTTGCCTTAGTGTCTTTAAATTGTCTGGGATGCAGGGGTTCTCCTGGTACATTCTCATCATAATGAATCTTAAATTGATTAAATAATGCTTGATCATTTGGGCCCATCCTAGCATTTAAGTCCCCCCCCCAATAATTATTGCTGCTGTAGGGTATTTATCTAAGCAGCCCAGGATAAAATCTTCTATGCCATCCCAAATCTTATTTTTATTGAGTGGGGAATGTAGATATTAAAAAGCAAAATCTCCACTTATTTAAATAAGAGTAAGTGTCAGCTTCCTCTGGAACCACCTGTGCTTTGCCGGACAAACACCACACACACACGATCAAAAGTGAGGCTATCCGGTTTAATCGTAGCGTACACGGTGGTCATACAGTAAGCGCTGAAGTTCTTTGATGAAAAACAAAGTCGGAGACGGCCGATTCCTCCGCTTATCCAGTTTTATAGAACGCCTTCCAAGCGTCCCGCCCTTGCTCAATTATGAATTTAAAGTAATCGCGCTATCTATTCATTCGGATTTGCCGCGGATCGCCATCTACTTCCGGATCTCGCCGTTCCTCATATTGAGTGGTTTTTGCTTAAACTAGCAGCATTATGTTTATTGACCCCCTTCCCCGGTTCCCTATACTGTCCACCACCTGATATCACCGTGCCCTGCTAAACGCTACAACACCCCCCTTCACCGTGTCTTTGTTCTTCTGGCTTGACTGGCTTGTTGTTCTTTAAACAGGTGCTCATGTTCAGGTAAGTCACAGTAAGTCACAGTCCCCAGGATCATGTGTCGAGGGAATTTCTGACACTCGACAGTAAGGTAGTCAAAACCCATGGCTGCAAAGATGGCAGTGATACACATTTAAATTGCAAGGATGTATTCACTAATGTTACAATACCCCCTTTAGCTCTCCCCCTCAGCTTACTTGGAACAGCTGGGATAGAGTTAACCCAATAACCATCTAATTGTATCTCTGTGGAGGCCCAGGTTTCTTGTAAGAAGAGAATGTCAAATTGTGATATATAGTCAAAAAGAAGTTGGTCTTTTGATGGAACAGTCCAACCCGCTATATTCCAAGTTATGATGGAGAGGGGATCCTCTTTTGCAGCTCATCAGGAAATTTGATTTATACGAAGGGAAGCTGTATAGTTGTTGCAATGGCTTGAGATGTCGTCACGCATGAAATTGGCCTTCTCTAAAAGAACGGGTGCCCCATCTAAATTCTGTGTCAACTCCTGGTAAAATTGTTCAGGGTAAGAGGATTTAGCACCAACTAACAAGGCTTGCCATTCCTATGCTTCTTCTCTAGGTGTAGAGCAGGGGGTTATTCAGTCGTGCTCCATTCGGCTTTGAGCTGATGACACTGACGCAGGTCCTCTCTCAATTTCTTGATGTGGTGCTAAAGATATCATAGGATAATCACATAAGGATGCTAACATCTCCTTCTCTACTGGGGCCTCTAATGGCCCTTGTGTGTCTTGGCTTCTGTTTTCCATGCTCTCATATTCATGCAAATCCTTGCCCCCTGGGGGAGAAGTAAGAGGCTCAATTATAGGGGAAACCAGATCAATAAGCGGTTCAGCTGTGTCGATTATGTCCAATAAGGATTTCTTTAAATTTTCTAGTTTGAATAGAATGTTATCTTGTTCTTTCCCTGGGAGAGCGCCAAAAGCATTAATGAGACCAGTTTCTGTGCTGTTAAGTACATCTTCGCTGGACAAGGCTGGCTTACTCCCACTTTCTTCCTCTCTCTTTTCCAAGGTTGAGAATGCAGAAGAGACAGCAATTTTGGGAGCTCACATGTTAGCAATTAAGGGTTTAACCCTTTCCTCACAGAAAACTCTGACGGGAAAGATTTGAAAGGAGGCTAGATGCGCCTTCATCTTGAATAGCATTATGGTATAGTCAGCTGTTTGAAAGATAGAAGTATCCTCTTCCAATTTAGGTCCTCAGGAAGCCACTCCACAGCACGGAGAACAATCTGCCCCCAGTGAGAGTGAAGAAGCTGGCTTAGGGAATTTAGTATAGCACTCTTGGTAATCCAGCGTCCATGATTAATTCTGTTCATATGGATTCTAAGCACAACCTGATGTGTTTGTAGTGAGCGATGTGATTGCTGTAATTGTAGGGGAGATGCTTTACTGTCTTCCAATGAAACTTCTCTATTAATTCCTCTATTAATGCCTCCTTCTCTTGATGCCTTATGTGGAGAAGGACTGCTTTTCCGAGTGGGCTGACACTTTTTAGCAGGCTCTTTAATTGTTTCCCTGGGTCTTTGCTCTTTTTCCTCTTCCTTATCCTGAGTATGGGATTTACCCAAGTCTGCTGTACGGACTTTAGTGGGGGTGCCTGTAGCTTGATGTTGTTCTTGCAGAAAAACAGCTATATCTTTTTTCAGTGTCATGTTGAATGGTTATTAGTTGCTCAAATATTGAAACAACCGTTTGTGCTGTAAGAAGGCATTGCTTTGCCATAAACTCTGTTGTATTCTCCCATGGTAAGATCTCCACACTCTGGATTAGTTTGTTGTTAAACTTTTTAGATTTTATCTCGGTCTCCAAATAGGCTGTAGCTGGACTCGTTTGTGAAAACAGCTGGCTGTCATTTTGCTCCCCTCCCCCCAGATCAGGAAAGTCTAATATCTGCTGTTTTGTCAAATCTCTTTGCCCATTCTAACCTCTCCAGATTGTTGGAAATGAAGGGGGGGATATTTTTACTTACAAATCTCTTGTCAGCAAAGTGCTCGTCAATTTTTGGTTGTTTTGCATTCTTCATTGGTGAGAGAGATCCCGGGCTGGTGCCATGGTGCTTCTTTCTTTTCCCCATGCCTTATTAGTCCTTATCAGCCAAAACTTTGTCTGCGTTGTGTTCTACTCTGTTATCATCTCCGAAAAATATTATTTAAATAAAAAGGCTCCAATGGGTATACTAAAAATTGATAAAATAAAATAGAACCAAGAAGAGCTACTACAAACATGCTCTGCCGGCGGCAGCAGCCCCGCCACTCCCCAGCCAGGTGTTGTGGCAGCCATGGTCTGGACTGCACAGCAATACTGTGATCTGGACAGAAATTTGTTCAGCCAATTGCAGAACCCCTGAAGCAGCCCAGAGTACAAGTACCTGCCATTTGGAATTACCCTACATTTCCCCCACATATGTTCCATAATATCTGGTGCCGCTGCCCCTTTATCTATATCGATAGGGCGTTTTTATCCAAAATTCATGCAGGTATGCCTAATGCAGTTTCTACATCAGAAAAAAAGTAGTGGTGATGGTGGGTTACAAACAGAGCAAGGAGCTCGTGCTCCTGAATTGGTATGCTTCATTCATGCCACAGGATTTGGATTGCTTGAGCTAAGTTGGCACAGTCCTGGCCTGTTAAAACCTGAGTTAGTTATTATACAACAGATTTCAAGACTTTGTTCCTATATGCGAGATCTCCTTCTTTCATAATCCTCCATCCAATTCTTAGGAGATGATGATGATGATGATTACTACTACTACTACTACTATTTCTCTTCTGTCCAGGAATTTGCCTCTCCTTGACCATTTTAGGAAATAATAATGCTTGCCTTTAGCCACAGTTTGGAAAATATTGTGCAACAAAACAGCCAATTATTTTTCAAGCTTCTGTGCAAAAGGAAGTGTTGTTGTTACTAAGTAGGTACCGTAGCAAAGTTCTCTGCAAGTGGAGAGAAACCACACTTGTACTTTGTCTACACATCCGTTCATACTGCCTTTCGGGTTTCATGAAAATCAAGTGTCAGGAGATCTCATTGATATGACTCAGTTTTGATTTCTGCTTGAGCTTAACAAGAGCCACGATAAAATGTGTCCTAGTTAAATGATCAGTAGAAGAGCTATTTCTTTCTTTCTTTCTTTCTTTCTTTCTTTCTTTCTTTCTTTCTTTCTTTCTTTCTTTCTTTCTTTCTCTCTCCCTCTCTCTCCCTCCCTCCCCCCTCCCTCTCTCTTTTCAAAAGGCATTTTTCTGTGAACCTGCTTGTGATGGGCTGCCTTGCTTGCCTGCTTCCAAGGCAGCAACCTTTTTGTGAAAGCATGAGAGCTGGGTATGACAATGGGGTATGAACATGGATCAGACTCTGTGTATTGTTAAGATGAAGCCAGGTTTCATTACAGTGTGCTTTAGAGTACATTGCTGATCTCTAGGATTTTCTTTTTAAATCTTGGGGTGCTTATGTTACATTGTGGGTACAAATTGAACAAAGTGGTAATAATGGTTGGCAGCTATTTCTAAGAAAACTAAGCTTCTTTCTTTCTTTTCTTTTCTTTTCTTTTCTTTTTTAAAAAATACCTGTCTAGAAATCATTCCCTAAAACTTTCTCCCTGTCCATTTCTTTTCAAAGCCTCAGCCTGCCACCCCCTCCCTTTGCAATCCACTTAACAGCTGAGCTGAACATGGAAGGACTTGTTTGTCCTAATCATATCCCATCCACAGGCTTTTCTTAATTTGGTTTTTCTTAACTTTTTGCAGTCTAATAGTGAGCATTATTATTTAACAGACACTTTAATTGGCTCTATTTTGAAAAAAACTATAATCATTTCTGTGTTTTTCCCCCAGACATAATAGTTGGGGCTTAGACTTGAAGCTAATATTCACACATCACAATAAGCCAGGATTGTAAGAATCTGTATTGTATCAAAATTTTTGTGTCTGTTCGTTTGTAACCTTCAATTAGAGGAAATGGTGCATCATAGGGAAACAATTATTATACCAAGGTTCCTCAAATGGGCTAGTTTACCTCATGGCAGGACCTATTACTCCCAGAGGAATGAAATCTGGGAAAGTTGTGACTGGTTTAGTGCTACCACACTGCTGCTACTTCAGCACTGCTACGCTGCTGCGGTGAGCTGTGATCATGTGATTTTCATTTCCAAAAGCCCCTGACAGCTTCTCACAAGTCAGTGGAAAAGCTGGCAGGAAAGGTCACGGAATGGAAACTAGTCAAGGAGAGATCCAACCTAGAACTAAGAAGAAATTTCGTGACACTGAGAACAATCAATCAGTGGAACAGCTTGCATTTAGAAGCTGTAGGTACTCCATCCCTGGAGGTTTTTAAGAAAAGATTGGACAGCCATTTTTTTCAGAATGGTATAGGGTCTCTTGCTTGAGCAGGAAGTTGGACTAGAAGACCTCCAAGGTCCGTTCCAACTCACTTATTCTATTCTTTTCTTTTCTGTTGTGTTCAGTTCTTCCTCCAATTGCACAACCTCCCCAGTCCCTCTGCTGTGCTGGCTACTTACACACAGAATGGGACAACATCCCACAGCCAACTTGCTGTAGCCAACATTGCCGCGGCCAACTCAGCACAGCCAACTCAGCGACCAACTCACCATGGCCAACTAGCCACGGAACAACTTGCCACGGCCAACTCTTTATGGGACAACTCACTATGGGACAATTTAACAATTCTATTTAATTATTTAAAATAAATTAAAAATATTTTAATTTTTGCAATTCACATTTCATCTGTCCCTCCTTTTGCATCCTTTCTTTAATTATTCCACCATTTCTTTGATATTAGTGTAACTCTTGTCCCACAGTGAGTTGTCCTGCAGCGAGCTGGCTGTAGCAAGTTGTCCCACAGTGAGTTGGCTGCAGCAAGTCGGCTGTGGCAAATTGGCCATGGTGAGTTGGCCGCAGTAAGTTGGCCACAGAAAACTGTTGTGGTGACCTCCTCACATAGTTCCTGCAGTTTATTGTTTCAGAAGTGATTTGCTCTTGCTTCCTTCCTAGGGCTCAGAGAGAATGCCTAAGGCAGGATTGGAATTCACAGTCTCCCCAGTTTCTACCGTTATGGCTTAACCGCTACACCAAAATGACTTTCCATAGTAGTAGGATGTATTTAAAGTAAACATGTTTAAGACTGTCCTGTAAATGTGCTGGTTTAAAAAAAAACATTTTTTTTTTACTTTGATCATTTCTAGCCTAATAAGAAAATGAATTATACTATGTTCAGAAGGGCAATAAATGGAAATCATGGTGGTGATAATGATGATAGGTATTTTGTTGTGAAAGATAAAATACTGTAAATACTTTTGTACTTTTTGCAATTATAAAAGATGTTGAAAATGTATCTAATGCATTTATATTTAAATGTATCTAGTAGACATAGAATGGAGAGGATGCTACTCTTTTAATTGCTGGCTTCCATGAATTCTGTATTTTCCCCCTAATTAAAAATAAATCCATTAAGTAGATTAATGGGGTAACCTATATTCTGGAAGTTTCAAGATTTGTCCATCTAGAAGTATTCTTTTTGCTCAGGGGAATTTATCGGGCCTCAGCATTGTCCTTTCAACTTCCCACTCCTGGGCCCCATTTTGTAGATAATATGTGCTTTTGTGTTATGAGTTGTCAATGCCCACAGCTATCATTTGGAGATAACAGTGCATATTTACATATGTATTTTAAGTTTTAAATATAGTAAGTCATTTCTAAACAAGTGAATTAAAACCACTGAACTGGTACTTACTTGAAAATGTCCTGCCTTGGTATATGTTAGGTCACAAGTGTCCTACCATTGTTCTCTGCTTGCAACTCTGCTTGCAACTATCAACAAGAATGATAGAACCAAAATTTTTTGGTTCCCTTTTTTTGTCAGAAAATGGAATTCAAAGAGCAAAGTGTATTATTTAACCTTTGCACAATCTCAAGGTACTCTATTTCTTGGACATCGGGAGCTATCTAACAAAATGAAATTCAATGGTGAAAAAAGTAAGGTTCTACATTTAGGCAAGAAAAACAAAATACACAGGTACAATATATGTGGTACCTTGCTCAATAGTAGTAACTGTGAGAGGGATCTTGGAGTCCTAGTGGACAACCATTTAAATATGAGCCAGCAATGTGTAGCAGCTGCCAAAAAAGCCAACACAGTTCTAGGTTCTAAACAGAGGGATAGAATCAAGATCATGTGAAGCATTAATACCACTTTATAATGCCTTGATAAGGCCACACTTGGAATACTGCATTCAGTTTTGGTCCCCACTATGTAAAAAAGATGTGGAGACTCTAGAAAGAGTGCAGAGAAGAGCAACAAAGATGATTTAGAGGCTAAAACATATGAAGAACAGTTGCAGGAACTGGGTATGTCTAGTTTAATGAAAAGAAGGATTAGGGGAGACATGATAGCAGTGTTCCAATATCTCAGGGGCTGCCACAAAGAAGAGGGGGTCAACTTATTTTCCCAAGCATCTGGAGGCAGGACAAGAAGCAATGGGTGGAAACTAATCAAGGAGAGAAGCAACTTAGAACTAAGGATAAATTTCCTGACTGTTAGAACAATTAATCAATGGAACAACTTGCCTCCAGAAGTTGTAAATGCTCCAACACTGGAAGTTTTTAAGAAGATGTTGGATAACCATTTGTCTGAAGTGGTGTAGGTTTTCCTGCCTAGGCAGGGGGTTGGACTAGAAGACCTCCAAGGTCCCTTCCAACTCTGTTATTCTATTTCTAGAATACACTGCAAAGGCCTAGAAATGGAAAAGAAAAGAGAGCTTTGGCCTTCACCTACTTCAATAATTTCATTCTTTAATTTGTTCTTCTATCTGTTAAAGAGAGAAAAGGCTGCAGTATTTTTTGTTTATTAATATTGGAATTATAACACTGAAAAAAAGTAGTGATATATGCTCACTACTGATTTAAAAACCAGCTTTTGGGAGATCACAATTTTGCTATTATAAAAACATGCCCATAAAAATAAATTAAAAAACAGAAAAAAATATCCTGCCAACTGTGGTATAGCCCTCAAGCCAATAAGTTGCAATAGAAATTCAGCTGCAAAGATTCTTCAAATACACATCTTTCTACTGTGGGAAACCCCCCTCCTAGAAGAATGAAATATTTTGAGGAATATTAAAAAGGCAGAGTATTATAAGTCCCCAAAGGGAGAAATGGAGAAACATATTTTTTTACAGGCAGAAAGCAGCCCCCACTTTTCTTAATAGCCCACAGCAGATGTCAGCACTTAAGAGATAAAGGGTTTATTGAAAGAATTACTCAACACCCTTTCAGAACACAAGCTCCTTCACTGCAGTCCAAACTTCAAAGTCACAGAAACCTGGGAGCTCAGATAAACAATAAACCAGAGGTTGACCAGAATAGCTCAGACAAACACCTAGAATTTTCATTTCCTCTTTTGCCTATAGAGCTAGCTATGACCCCTACATAACCCCTACATGACCCCATAGGAATCTGACAACAGCCAATAGAATATTAAAGGACATGTTCTTGTACAGGAACAGGAAGCTCAAATACAAAGCCGAAAAGAAGGTATAAAAACCCACCCACTCTCAACTCCATTTTTTCAACTGCCCAGAATCACATGTGGTTCTGCTTCATCAATAAACAATCTTTCCAATCAGCCTCCATGTTTCCAATGTCTTTCTCCCAGCTTGGAACTGAACCAGATGGATATTTTTTCTAACACTACCCTAAAAAGATATTACTGTTTTTATGATGAAATCATTGGAAGTCCCCTTATTCTGATTAATTTGCATGGTGTACCACAAAATAAACACATGCATACATGTACATCAGTGGTGGGTTCCTCCCGGTTCAGTCTGGTTCGGCCGAGCCGGTAGTGGTGACGATATGACATCACCGAACCGGTTCTCCCCCCCGCCCTCCCATCCCCCACCCACCCACGTTATTCTTACCTTTTATTTGGTCCCACCCCCAATCTATTGCTGCCTCCTGAGTCCCAGCTGATGGCTAGAGGGAAAAAAAACTGTTTAAATTCTTGCCGGGGCTTCAAAGGGCCGCCCTATAGCCAGTGGTGGGATTCTGCCAGTTCTAGGGGATTCAGCCCAACCGTTTGTTAAATTGCTGGCTTGCCCCGCCCCTCCGCACCACTATTTATTGCCAATAAATAGTGGTGGGTGAGGGGCGGGCGAGCCAGCAATTTAACAAATGGTTCGGTGTTTTTTTGTAATTTTATTGGCCGGCGGAGCTTCAGCATAGGCTAATTAGCCCTTGATTAGACCGGCTCCCGACTCTCAGCTGATTTGCTCTCAGCTGTTTTGCGGAGGGCTCTGCTGCTTGCTTGCAAAGAGTGCTGGAGCAATTTTTTTCCCCTTAGCTATGCTGAAAAACGAAACTGAAAGTAAAGCAGGCTGTTGGCTTTGCTGTTGCTGCAACATTGGAAAATTAGGCAGGAAGGTTTCTTTTCTTTTTCCTCACCAAAAAAGGTAGGTGCAAACAATGGGAAATTTAGGGAAAAAGAGGAGAGTTCAAGATTTTAAAACACAAAAGAAAAAAAGCTCTATTTAACTAGGGAATTGTAATAATTGAGATACTATTAATTGTATATTGTGTTGAAAGCAGAAATGGTTAAATTGTGGTTTGGAGGAATATATGGGGGAAATTATTTGGTTTATTATTATTGGTAAATATAATTAATTGATTTGTAAGAAATTGGATTGCATGGAAATAATTGGAATATTCATGTTTATATTGATTAATATACAAAAAAGGTAGTTATAGAACTAATTGATTTATATTAAAATGTTGAATTTATATTAAACAACTGTAATATTACATAATTAACCAATGTGAGGATGGATATAAAAATAGATGACAATGGGAAGGGGTATAATATAGAATAGAAAGGAAAAATTGAATTTGATTAAGATTAGAGATGAGGATGAAGGGTAATATTGGTTTTTTATAAAAATAGATGAGGAATAAATATGGCAAAAAGGAAATATAGAAATTGTAAATTTAATTGAAATGACTAAACACTGTTTAAATTTGTGAACCGGCCAAATACTCTGTTCAAAGAAAATACATTGTATGTTTGTATGTGTGTTTCTAATTATTGTTATTTATTCATATTTGTTCTCTTTTATTCTTTAAAGTTTAACAATTCATTCTTTATCTTAATATCTTTATATTTGTTTGGGGTTGGCTTTCTTCCCTTTCATCTTTTTTTATTGTACAGCAATCTTTCTCCTCAAACCTACCGCCTCTCTCTTTTCTTTCCTTCTTACTTTCTCTTCCTCCCCCTCTTCTTCTCCTCCCTACTTCCTCTTCCTTTCTCATTCTCCTCCTCTCTTCCTCCCTCTCTTACCCTCACTCCTACTCTAATTTCCCTTCCCTTCCTTCATCCCTCTCTATTGCTGTATCCTTTTATGCATATGGACTACTCAGAGGGCTGAAAAAGTTATTTCTGACTGGTCCTCGCACTTTTGACCAGGCCTCGAATTTACGACTGTCCTCACATTTTACGTTTTTGCCCTATCTTGTCACCATGGTGAAGAGAAGCAGTTGTGAAATGAGTGACATGGGTGTTAAGAATGCTGCCCGGGCATAAATGTGAGGATGGTCATAAGTGTGAGGACCAGTCAAAAGTGCGAGGATCTGTCAGAAATGACTTTTTTCAGCCCTCTGAGTAGTCCCTATACACATAGCCATGGCCACCCGGTCACATGACCAGCTAGCCACACCCACCCAGTCACATGACCTCCAAGCCATGCCCACAAAATAAGCCACGCCCACAGAACCGGTAGTAAAAAATTTTAGAACCCACCCCTGATGTACATGCTCTAGATTACTTATCCCCCAATCAGCAGTTTGTAATATTCAATCCATAGATTATATTTCTTTCCCAGATTACCCAAACTTCCATGGGCAATTTCCTCCTGCATGGGAAAACATTTGTACTACAACCTTTTAATAAAGACTGTTGCCATATCCTCCATTTCTGATATCAATTATTTAGCTAGAATTTTTTTTAAAAAATTTGCATTTTTGTGTGTGTCTACATTTCTTTGCAAGTTTATCAGAAGCAGTTTGCTATTGTCTCTAGGGCTGAGAGAATGTCTGACCCAAGATCACCTACTGGTCTTATGCGTAAAATAGGAGCAGAATTCAAAGTCTCCCAATTTCTAGCTGGGTGCCTTAACCGTTACCCCCAAACTTTATTGTCGAAACTCATCTTAATGATTTAAATTATAAAAGACGGATTCCCCGGTTAATGAATTATGCATATACATTTTCAATATAAATAGCAAAAAAAGTAAGATTAGGTTTCTTCAATTTGATCTTGAAACACAGACATCCTAAATATTCATTTATGTCAAAATATAAGAAGTGGTTCAGACTTGCATGAATGAGTCAACTCTTGCTATCACAATAGCCCAAACTCTTTATTAAAACGGAAAGCAAACACAGATGTGACTAAAGATATTATGCAGTGTGTCTTTATTCAGTAACTAGCTGCTAGCCCTTTTTCCTACAAAATTTGAATCCCTCAATATTTGAATCAACATTAATTGGTTGGAAAGGTGTGCCTCTGTGTGTGTATGTAAAAGTGCATAGAAATAAAGTGGGATACAGCCCTACTCAGCTGCTTTTTTTTTATTATTAAAGAGTTTTACAGAAAGAGAAAAAAAAATCTTTTACAAGTATTTAGCCCATCCCCCCCTCCCTTCCTTATCCCCCCACCCACCCACCCCGAACTTCCCAGAACAAAATACAGGGTTATTAACAATCATATGCTAAACTAAGCTAATAAACTAAGGATTCCTATCCCCCCCTTCACACTTTAACTCCCCTTTTACTAACTAAACATAAATACTCTTAATTTTTCTATTCATTCATAAGCTATTTGATACTTTTTAGTCCGATATTTGTTTTGAATATAATCAATCCATCTTCTCCATTCCAATATATATCTTTCTTGAGAGTGATCTTTCAAATATGCTGAAATCTTCGCCATTTCTGCCAGATTCGCTACTTTTAATGTCCATTCTTCAATAGTAGGCAAATCTTCCTTCTTCGAATATTGCGCCACCAAAAGTCTAGCTGCAGTTATTAAATTTAAAATCAATTTAGTCTCTATAACTGTACAATCTGTAATTATACCCAACAAAAACAATTGTGGAGTAAACTTTATCTTCTTTTTAAGAATATTTTGGATAATCCACCATATTTTAATCCAAAATGCTTTAACTTTTTTTACAAGTCCACCATATATGGTTTAGGACCTGGTTACTTACGGGACTGCCTACTACCATCAATAGCCTCCCACCAACCAGTACGCTCCCACAGAGAGGGGCTCCTCCAGGTGCCGTCGGCCAAACAATGTTGGCTGTCGGCCCCTAGGGGGAGAGCCTTCTCTGTGGGGGCATCGACGATCTGGAATGAGCTCCCCCCAGAGATACGGAGGATTCCGGATCTGCGCACCTTCCGCCGCGAGCTGAAGACTCTTTTATTTCATCAAGCTGGCCTCGCCTAAATCTTCTCCCTTTTAAGTGTAAATTTTAAATTTTTACTGTATTTTAAAATATGGGTATTTTAAATTATGGGTATCAATTCAGCCAAATTTATTTAATTCATTTTATTCGATTTTAAATTTTGTATATGTATGTGTTTTATTTTATGGCTGTTCACCGCCCTGAGTCCTTCGGGAGTAGGGCGGTATAGAAATTCAATAAAATAAATAAATAAATAAATAAATATATGATAATAAGTGGCATCATCACAATCACATCTCCAACACTTAGATTGTAAATTCGGATACATACAAGCCAACATTTTAGGATCCAAATGCCATCTATAGAACATTTTATAAAAATTTTCTCTTAAATTTTGTGCTTGCATAAATTTTACATTTCTAACCCATATTTTTTCCCAAGTTTCGATCATTATTGGTTCCTGAATATTTTGTGCCCATTTTATCATACAATCCTTAACTAATTCCATTTCTGAATCTATTTCTATCAATACTGTTGGAAGAAATCTCCTTCTGGGTTCTGCTCCAAGTGGGGAAACAGACACTGGAAACATGGAGACTGCTTGGAAAGATGGTTTAATGGTGGACAGGATCACATGGCTTGAGTTCCTGAACAGAAAAGGGGCAGATACAGTAAATCCTTGGGTTTTTATGCTCTCTCTGGCTCTGCATTTCTTGGGGCCCCGAAAGAGTATCCTGCTTGGTTGTCAGACTCCCAGGGGAGTCTGACCTTGGTCTCTAATTTGTTTTACCAAATTTTCCTCGTTCTGCATGATACCAATTCTCTGATCTTCTTTCCATCTAGCTTGCAACTGACCATACTGAAACTGTCAGATGTAAATGCCTTATTCCCTAATGTGTAAATAATGTATATATGGGATATCAGGGGTTAACTTATTCTTTGTTTCTTAATGTATTCATAATTCACCACTCCCACTCTTGGCTCCACCCTTTGTATATATAAGGAGCCACCTTCGCCATTTTTCCTTGCTTCTATCTGTGAATATTCAGTGAATATAGAATGCCTACTATGATTAAAGAGAACTATATTTGAACCTCTAATTCTAATTATTATTATTGAGTCTGATCCTAAAAATATTGCAACAAACTGGTAGCAGAGGATGGTTAATTGACTCAATAAATAACTAAAAATGTCTAAGAGAGATAGGCCCAACACCAGGGCCTACAGCAAAGAAATAGAAACTGAACAAGAAATAATCAACGAATCCACAAACGCGATTTCGAGAGAATCCGAAGAATACACCACTGAAGAAGAAGAACTAATAAATGAAAATGATGGCCAGGAAGAAATCGAAATAGAAAATAACGAACTCAGGTCAGAGATACTAAAGATTTTGAAAAGCCAGAAGAATGATGAAAGCCTCATTGCGAACCTCCAAGAAATGCTGAAGAACAGCGGAGCAGCGAGAGAGAAAAACATCGCTAAAGAGAAACCCAAAGAACAAAAAACTGTGAGTGATATGACTACAGAGAAAGTCGTTACGAAAAAGAAAAGATGTGATCCCGCGCGAAATTTTGAATGGCAGCCATCTTGGTTTCAACAAGCCTCCAAAGTGAGCGAAGCAGAGCCAATCAAAATGCTCAGTTCAAAATTTCTGGCGCGAAAAACGTTATCAGACAACGAAAGTGAAAAGGAGGATTCAAACTCTTCGGAAGAGCCAGAATCAGAAAATGAAAACGATTTAACGAAATCACAAGTAAAGTCAGCAATGAAGACGCTTTTTGCCGCATTCGGGCCAAAATTAAAAATTTCCAAAGCGCCAACGAAGAAGCAAGCAGACAAGCCGATACTTCAAGACCTGCACGCTCCCATCCTGACTTCGAGAACAACGACGCCCGAGCCCAGAGAGCCGTGTCGATTCCGACCTACACCGCAGACCGAAGCAAGTGCCAACGCACCCAAAAGAAAGAGAAGAACAGTCGCCGCCATCAGAACTTCTAAGACCGAGCCAGAGACCGACTCATCTGAAGAGGAACGGAGCGAGCGAGCTGCGACGGAGAGAACCTTCCACGACGAAGTCAAAGAAGAAATGAACAACGCGCATGTGCGAAACTACGTAGACGGTCCGGAAAGACTTGAACTGGCCAGAGAACCGCGCAGACTCGTTGCGAGCATCCCCATGCCGTTTTGCAATTTTCTACACTTGCGAGACCACGGACTGCCTCAGGTTGTAAGTAATGGACAAAATAATGTGGGTAACTTACCCAGTGACTTCCCAAAACTTAGAGTTGATGGCATTAATTTACAAGAATGGTATCAACAGCTCCAGGTTGTCTTTATGAAAGAAAATTTACTATTCTTTATCACTAGTCCCCCAAGAAGACCTTGGACTTTAAAAATAGATTGTTTACACCATAAGGCATTTTTCTTAATAATATCTAGCGTGTCTCCTGCAATGTATCATAGCATCAAACCAAATCTAACTGTCTCTGAAATAATTCAATGCATGTTTAATTTGTTTCACAGCGATAGTGTAGCTACCACCACAAGAATGTCTAAGGACTTCTTTTCTTCCAGAGTAAAACCAGGGGTTTCCATAAGTGAGCATTTAATATCTTTAAACAAAATAAGAGCTGAACTGCATTTGAGGGGGGAAGTGATTTCAGATCAAACAATGAAAAGTGTCATTATTAACTCACTTGATTCATCATGGGATAGTTTTATGTCACACTTAGACACCATCAATCTAGGATATTTATCAGTAGAAAATCTGTCTAACAAATTGATAGCAGAAGACAATTCAAGAAAAAATCGTTATAGCAATCACACAGAATACAAACCTTTTAGGAAGGTAGCTTTCCAAGAAAAATATAATGAAATCTTTAAATGCCACAATTGTGGGTCCAGAGAACACAATAGAAGAGATTGTCCCAAAATTTTAAAGGAAAGACACAGGTCAGAATATAGGAATAAATACAATTATAGACAGTCTTCCACAGATAGACATAAATATAGAAGCCCACCAAATTACAGAGAAAGTAGAGGGGGCAGGGAAAATTCAAAAGAGAGAAAATCTGGTTCATTGAATGGACTAAATAAACAAGATAGCACCAAAACGCAACCAAATGAGAACAATAATTGGCTTATTGATTCAGGAGCAACTAATCACACCACTAATAACAAAAATATATTGTCTTCATTTACAGAAGATAAATTTGTAATAAAGGTAGCTAATCAAGAAAAAGTTCAAGTACTAGGCAGAGGGAATGTGACCTTGCCTGGTCTAGGAAAAATAGAGGGGGTATTGTTAATACCAGAAATACCTCATAACATACTAAGTGTCATAAAATTAAGCAGAGATTCTGACATCAATATAGTTTTCTCAAAGGGAAAAGCAACTTTAGAAAAGAATAAAACAAATGTAGGCACTGTGATGATTAAAGGAGGCCTACCCTATCTGATAACAAAAGAAAGATGGTTACATAACATTGATTCAAATATGGAAGATTGCATTGAGGCAGATGATGAAAATATTAGTAACAGTGACAATGATGAATGTAAAATATCTCATGATCACACAGATACACACAATGAGAAGAAACCAAAAATAGGTAAACCAATTCATGACGAGTGTGCTCATATCTTACATAGGAAGTTAGGACATGCAAGTTTTCCTGTAGTACAAAAAATGACTGAACACGCAGAAGGTGTCAAAATAAAAAATTGTGAAAATTATTTGGAATGCTCAGTATGTAAATCTACTAAATTAAAGACTAGTCCCAGACCAAAAAAATCCACCAGATCAACTAACAAAATTTTTGACTTAGTACACATGGACTTAGTTGGTCCATTAACTCCATCAATCACTTATAGAAAACGTTACTTCCTAACAATAGTAGACGATTACAGTCGCTATGGTTTTGTTTACACATTAAAACACAAGGATGAAACCTTTCAAAAATTTAAGGAATTTTACAAACGCATAGAAACACAACATAATATCAGAATAAAACAAATTATGACAGATAGGGGATGTGAATTCATGTCTAAGGAATTCTCCCAATGGTTAAAGGATAGAGGAATGTTACATTACACGTCTAGTCCATTTTCTGTGTTCCAAAACGGGATTGCAGAGAGAAAGAATTCCACATTACAAACCATGATTAGATGCACATTAGAGGATGCTGGTTTAGGCAAACAATTTTGGTCAGAAGCCCTACATTATTCAAATTACACTCAAAATAGAACCTGGTCCAGTATTGTGAATAAGACACCATATGAGGTGATGTATAATAGGAAACCAAAATTAGCACACATGCACATATTTGGGGTCACTGCAGACGTACACATACCCAAACAATTGAGGAGAAAAGGAGAAAACGTATCCAGAAGATTAAGATTTATGGGATATGAAACTGGCACCAAAGGGTACAGATTCATTGATAATAATAATAAATTTATAGTTTCCAGAACAGCTGTGTTCCATGAACAGGCCAACTGGTCTAAATTACATCTTAATGAAATATTTCCAAGTAAATGCAAGGATACCAAATCTCGTGAGGAAGGGACGATAGAAAATCAAAATATTAACAAAAGTAAAAGAAAAACCAAAACATGGACAAATAGCCAACACAAAATAAAGACAGACACATTAACAAAAAAGGAAGCAAGATATTTACATGACTACCATAGCAAACCAGAAAGAGCTATTAGGAACAACAGAAATCAAATACCAAATAAATACAAAGATTACATAATGCACATGGATGGTGAACAAATAACACCTAATACATATGAGGAAGTATTAAAACTACCTCGTGAAGAAAAAGAAAAATGGGAACTAGCTATGAAAAAAGAGATGGAGAGTTTGCAAGGATTAAATGTATTCACACCTGCGATTGCACCCAAGGATAAAACAATTATTGGTACCAGGTGGATTTATAAAATTAAGAATCTAGAAGGAGGCAATACCTTATACAAAGCTAGATTGGTTGCACAAGGTTATGCACAAAAATATCCGGAGGACTATACTGACACATACTCCCCCACAGTAAGGACAGAGAGTGTGAAAACAGCTCTAGTAGTAGCATCCACTCTCAATCTTGATGTATTTCAATATGACATACAGACTGCGTACCTACACGCAAAACTAGATAAGGAAATATACGTAAGAGCACCTCACAGTCAATACACTAATAAAAATGAAATTTGGCTATTGAACAAGAGTTTATACGGGTTAAAGCAATCTGGCAAAAGATGGTACGATTGCTTGGTAAAAGTATTTAAAACCATGGATTTCAACGCTACCACTGCTGATAACTGTTTCTTTGTCAAAAAGAGTGATGATCACGTTGAGTTTGTATTGATTTACGTAGATGATATTTTATATATAGGAAAACACAAAGAGAGAAGAGAAATCTTTGTAAACAAGCTAAATGAACATTTCTCGTTGAAATCTCTAGGTAAAGTAAACAAATACCTTGGTGTACAAATTAACAAAACTAGAAGGGGTTTCAAACTTACCCAGAAAGATAAGATTATTGAACTTCTAAACAAATGCAATTTAAACAATGCCAAACCCTGTGACACTCCTATGCAAACTGATTTCCTCAGAAATACTGATGAATCTTCCCCTGAATTCAAGGATAATACATTCTATAGATCAGTCATAGGTTCACTTCTTTATATATCCAATTGGACCAGGCCAGATATTGCATTACCACTCAATTTATTATCAAGGCACGTTAGTAAACCAACAATGTACCACTGGGAAGCTGTCAAAAGAATTTTAAGATACCTGAAAAATACATTAGACTTTTGTCTAGTATTAGAGCCTAGTGATAACAAAGAACCAAGACTTACATGTTACGCAGATGCGGATTGGGCTGGAGATACATCATGCAGAAAAAGTACTTCTGGTTATGTTTTCCTGTTAAATGACTGTCCAGTTTACTGGTACACTGGTAAACAAGAATTGGTAGCCACTTCAACCACAGAAGCGGAATATGTTTGTTTATCCAAAGCTGCAAATAACCTTGTATGGTTTAATGATTTAATTTCAGATGTTTGGAAAAAACCTGCTTTGCCTTTTGTTATGCATGAGGACAATAAAGCGGCCATTGAAATATCTAAGTCCGATGCCATTGGACAAAGATCAAGGCATATAGATATAAAATTTAAGCATGTGAGACAATTGTCCCAAGATGGATTTATCAAAGCAGTACATTGCGATACCTCTGAACAATTAGCTGACATATTGACGAAGCCTTTACCTTCTAAACAGCACAAATACTTAACTTCCAAATTGTATGTCTTATATTGTCCTGAATCTGAATGTAATTGGTGTTGTATAGCGAACCGGCATTTAGAGGGGGATTTGTCAGATGTAAATGCCTTATTCCCTAATGTGTAAATAATGTATATATGGGATATCAGGGGTTAACTTATTCTTTGTTTCTTAATGTATTCATAATTCACCACTCCCACTCTTGGCTCCACCCTTTGTATATATAAGGAGCCACCTTCGCCATTTTTCCTTGCTTCTATCTGTGAATATTCAGTGAATATAGAATGCCTACTATGATTAAAGAGAACTATATTTGAACCTCTAATTCTAATTATTATTATTGAGTCTGATCCTAAAAATATTGCAACAGAAACCAAGTTTGAATTATTCTTTCTTCTTTTAATGCATTTAAAGATTTTAACTGCAATACCCCCCCCCTCCCATTTTAAGAAGCTCTTTATAAGTAATCACCTCTTGCTTTTGTTCTACATTTATATTCTCTATCGCATGTCTGGGTATTGCCCATATAGGTATCTTATAATTTAACTTATATTGATACTTTTTCCAAACTCGTAACAAGGCATTCCTTAATATATGGCTTTTAAAGGTCTTATCCACCTTTTTATCATATAATAAATAAGCATGCCAGCCATATAACAAATCATATCCTTCAATGTTCAATATTCTTTCTTCTGTTGAGTTAATCCAACCACTAATTATTGTTAGGACAGCTGCTTCATAGTATAATCTTAAATTAGGCATTTTAAGACCTCTTTCACGTATATCTTGCATTATTTTTAACTTTATTCTCGGTCTTTTCCCTGCCCAAACAAAATTATTAATACCCTTCTGCCATTCCCTCAGATTTTCATCTTTCTTGAGTATTGGTTAAGGTGACCAGATTTTAACATTGGTAAAGAGGGACATTGTGGGCGTGGCTTATTTTGTGGGCATGGCTAGCTGGTCATGTGACTGGGTGGGCGTGGCTAGCTGGTCATGTGACCGGGTGGCCATGGCTATGTGTATAGGGTAAGGTGAACAGATTTTAACATTGGTAAGAAGGACACCATTGTGGGCGTGACTTATTGTGTGGGCGTGGCTTGGAGGCCATGTGACTGGGTGGGCGTGGCTAGCTGGTCATGTGATCGGGTGGCCATGGCTATGTGTATAGGGACTACTCAGAGGGCTGAAAAGTCATTTCTGACAGGTCCTCACACTTTTGACTGATCCTCACACTTATGACCATCCTCACATTTATGCCCGTGCAGTATTCTTAACAACCATGTCACTCATTTCACAACTGCTTCTCTTCACCATGGTGACAAGATAGGGCAAAAACGTAAAATGTGAGGACAGTCGTAAGTTCGAGGACTGGTCAAAAGTGTGAGGACCAGTCAAAAATAACTTTTTCAGCCCTCTGAGTAGTCCATATGCACAAAAGGACTAACCAGAGGGCTGAAAAAATCATTTCTGACAGGTCCTCGCACTTTTGACTGGTCCTCACACTTATGACCATCCTCACATTTATGCCCATGCAGCATCCTTAACAACCATGTCACTCATTTCACAACTGCTTCTCTTCACCATGGTGATAAGATAGGGCAAAAAACATAAAATGTGAAGACAGTCGTAAGTTCGAGGACTGGTCAAAAGTGCGAGGACCAGTCAAAAATACCTTTTTCAGCCCTCTGAGTAGTCCATATGCATAAAAGGATACAGCAATAGAGAGGGATGAAGGAAGGGAAGGGAAATTAGAGTAGGAGTGAGGGTAAGAGGGGGAGGAAGAGAGGAGAAGGAGAAAGGAAGAGGAAGTAGGGAGGAGAAGAAGAGGGGGGGAAGAGAAAGTAAGAAGGAAAGAAAAGAGAGAGGTGGTAGGTTTGAGGAGAAAGATTGCTGTACAATAAAAAAGATGAAAGGGAAGAAAGCCAACCCCAAACAAATATAAAGATATTAAGATAAAGAATGAATGGTTAAACTTTAAAGAATAAAAGAGAACAAATATGAATAAATAGCAGTAATTAGAAGCACACATACAAACATACAATTTATTTTCTTTGAACAGAGTATTTGGCCGGTTCACAAATTTAAACAGTGTTTAGTCACTTCAATTAAATTTACAATTTCTATATTTCCTTTTTGCCATATTTATTCCTCATCTATTTTTTTAAAAAAAACCAATATTACCCTTCATCCTCATCTCTAATCTTAATCAAATTCAATTTTTCCCTTCTATTCTATATTATACCCCTTTCCATTGTCATCTATTTTTATATCCATCCTCACATTGTTTAATTATGTAATTATGTAATACAGTTGTTTAATACAAATTCAACATTTTAATATAAATCAATTAGTTATAAAACTATCTTTTTTGTATATTGATCAATATGAACATGAATATTCCAATTATTTCCATGCAATCCAATTTCTTACAAATCAATTAATTATATTTACCAATAATAATAAACCAAATAATTTCCCCCATATATTCCTCTGAACCACAACTTAAACATTTCTGCTTTCAACACAATATACAATTAGTAGTATCTCAATTCAATTATTACAATTCCCTAGTTAAATACAGCTTTTTTTTCTTTTGTGTTTTAAAATCTTGAACTCTCCTCCTAAATTTCCCATTGTTTGCAGTTTTTCACCTACCTTTTTTGGGGAGGAAAAATAAAAATAAAAATAAATCTCTCTCTGCCTCATTTTGTCACGTTCCACCAAAGATCCTGGTTTCGGTTTCGTTTCTGCAGCTTAGCTAGGGGAAAAAAAAACTGCTTCAGGAACTCTTTACACTGATTGCCTGTAGGGCGGCCCTTTGAAGCCCCGGGCAAGAGTTTAAACAGTTTTTTTTTCTTCTAGCCATCAGCTGGGGCTCAAGAGGCAGCGGGACTGAGGAGGCAGAATGAAAAATTGGGACTTTTTTGAAACGCCGCAGGACGCGGGACAAATTGCTAAAAAGCGGGACTGTCCCGCCAAAAGCGGGACGTCTGGTCACCTTAGTATTGGTATCATTTGGAACAAAAATAAAAACCTAGGTAGAACATTCATTTTTATTGCTGCTATTCTTCCCAACAGAGATAATTGTAGTTTTCCCCAATTCTCCATCTCTTTCTGTATTTTTTGCCATAACAATTCATAATTATTTTTATATAATTTTACATTTGAGGCTGTGATATATACCCCTAGATATTTAACCTTTTTTACTATTTCAAATCCTGTTAGTCTTTCTAGTTCTTCTTTTTGCTTTGCCATCATGTTTTTAGTTATTATCTTTGTTTTTTGTTTATTTATTTTAAATCCAGACATTTGTCCATATTGGCTAATTATATCCATTAAACCTGTAGCTGATTGTATTGGTTGAGTTAAAGTAACAACCAAGTCATCTGCAAATGCTCTTAATCTATAATCATGTCTAATTTTAATTCCCTTTATTTTATTTGACCCTCGTATTTTATTCAATAAAGGTTTGAAAGTTAAAATAAACAATCACGGTGATAAAGGGCATCCCTGTCTTGTTCCTTTTTCAATTTTAAAAGTGTCTGTTAAACCACCATTAATTATTATTTGTGCTGTTTGTCTCTGATATATTGCTCTAATAGATTGTGTAAAGTATTCTCCAAACTGTATCTTTTCTATTATTTTCAATAAAAATTGCCAATTCAATTGATCAAATGCCTTCTCCGCATCCAAAAAGATAAGCGCTGCAGGGACTTGGTTGTTCCTTTCCAAGTATTCCAATAAGTTTACAATTTGTCTTTCATTACCTTTCATTTGTCTCCCACTTATAAATCCAGATTGGTCATTATGAATCGTTTGTTGCATGATTACCATTAACCTATTTGCTAATATTTTAGCAAAAATCTTGTAATCAGTATTTAAAAGCGATATTGGCCTATAATTCTTAGGTTGACTACGGTCTTGATCCTCCTTTGGAATCAATGAAATAAAAGCTGTTCTCCATGAAGGGGGTACATCTCCTCCGGCTTGAATCTTGCAAAATAGTTTCTTAAGCGGTTCTACCATTTCTAACTGCAAATTTTTATAATAAACAGCTGTCAGCCCATCTGTGCCTGGAGCTTTACCCCCCTTTAACTGTTTAATTGCTAAGATAATTTCTTCCGAAGTTATTGGTTGGTTCAGTCCTTCCCTTTGCTCTGGTGTAATTACAGGGATATTCTCTTCCTGTAAATATCTGTCTATATCTTTGCCTTGAATTGTATCACTAGCATATAACTTTGTATAGAATTCTAAAAAGGCTTTTTTAATCATATTTTGTTGATATACCTCTTTACCTTTGTATTCTTTTTTTTTCTATAGTACGTAGCTTTGTTTTTTCCTTAACAAGTAGGCTAACCATCTACCTGGTTTATTTGCATTACAAAAAGTGTTATGTTTAGCATATTGTAAGTTAGTTGCCACTTGGTCTGCCACCAACATATTAAACTGCCCTCGCAACAAATTTATTGTTTCCTTTATTTTCTTATCTGTTGGATTTAATATAAGTGCCTGCTCTTTCTTTTTTATTTCCTCTTCTAAGTCCCTCCATTTCTTTTCTTGTCTACGTCTATATTTATTATTCAAATATATTAAGGTTCCTCTCATATATGCTTTACTTGCATCCCAAACCATTTCCATAGGTGTACCCTTATGCATATTCATAACAAAAAATTCTTTTATCTGTTTTTTACATTCTTTCACATTTTCCTCATATCTAAACAATTTTTCATTTAGCCTCCAAGACCTTCTAGCTCCCTTTTCCTGCTCTAATTCCATCCACACCGGACTATGATCAGATAAAATTCTTGAACATATCTTCATCTTCTTTACCCTAGAAAAGAAATCATTGGTAATTAATATAAAATCAATCCTAGAGAAGGATTGATGTCTATCAGAAAAAAAAGTAAAATCCTTTTCTTCAACATTTCGTTCTCGCCAGATATCTCTCAACTCCATATCATCCATTATATCAAAAAAAGATTTAGGCAATCTTGCACGATTTGGGGTATTTTGAAATAATCCTTTTTTGTCCTTTTGGGTATCCAATACTCCATTCCAATCACCCATTAATATACACGATTTATAATCCCATTGTATTATTTTGGTATGCAAAAGTTTATAAAATTTTTCTTGCTGTTGGTTAGGAGCATATACTCCAATTAAAAGTGTTTTCTTCCCTTCTATTAGGAATTCAATTGCAATATATCTTCCTTGAGCATCTGCCTCAATTAATTTAGCTATTAATTTAGATTTAAATCTGTCCTTAGGTATATAACTATACCATTTTTCTTCTCTGGTGCAGATGCAACAAAATGTGTCCCCAATCTTGAATTTATCAAGTATTTTTGATCTGTCACTCTAATATGTGTTTCTTGTAGACAAATTACATCGTTTTTAAACTGTTTCAAATAATGAAATATTTTCTTTCTCTTTTGTGGTGAATTCAAACCATTGACATTCCAGGTCAAAAATTTAGTTACCATTCTTGGCACCTTGAAGCTTTACGAGTGCCAGCTGAAGATCCTCCTTCACCTGTCTCTTCGGCCTTGCTCCTCCCACTGCTTCTGTTTTTGTAGCTTCTTGAGCTTTCATTTGGGATTGCTGTAACTTTAAATCTTGTTCCTTTCGCTTTGCTGCAGTGTGAGTCTGCCTTTGATCTTTTGGTTCTTCTCTTTTTTCTACTACTTCCAAAGGTTGATCAGTACCAAAAAATTGCAATAAATCTTTTTCAATAAGCGAGCTCTCTCCTGCAGCTTGTGGCTGTTTACTTTCCTTCTGTCCCTGTATCGCCAGCTCTTCTTTTCTTCTCCTCATTTCCTGAGATCAATAAATCCAAATGTTTTAAAATCTTTTTTAAGTATTATAGTTTGTTTAAAGTCCAAACTGTAGCCTTTTCACTTTAAATCTTTCTTTATTTGGTGCAGAATCCAGCAATCTTAAACAGCCTTAGAAGCGCTAATGATGTTAACTATCACTTTCACTATAACTTTCACTTTCACGCCCTGTTACAGTTCAGGTGCCATTTTTGCTTTTATTTTAAAAGTCTTAGAAGGAAATATAGACACAGAGTTAAAGTTCAGTATTTGCAGTTGCTAGGACTCCTGTTTTAGTTCTGCCTGCTTTGAGCTTATTTTGAATCTGAATGTTGATTGCAGGGGTGGGCGTGGCGTCTTGTTCTGCTTGAAGCAGAAAAGCCTTGAATTTGGAGCTCAGTTGAACTACCAGGGAGCTCTCACCCTCCAAGCCCCAGAATTACTCCTAGGGCTTTTGGGAGCTCTACCTTTGTTCGGCTGCTCGCCTTCCTCTCTTCTTCCAAGGGGAAGGTTTCCAAGCTGCCAGACAGCTGATTTGCTCTGTCTTGGTGGTTTTAACGAAATCGCGGGGCTGACGGTCCGAGAAGAGCATCTGTCAGCGCCTGCGGTGCCACCGGAAGTCCCCTACTCAGCTGCTTTTAACATTGGTTGCAGCTGGAGATATCTGGAGGTGGTAACAGAAGCGTTCTCCATCCACTTATTGCTTTCTTCACCTGACAAGGACACCATCAGCCCATTTTGCTCCTGATCCCTACTGTTACACAGCAAATACAAGTGAAGGCAAGAGTCTTCTCAGGGTCAGGAGTGTGACAGACATACCCTTTCCCCCCTCTGCTCTTCCCTGAGCTTGAGCCTGAATATCAAGCAATGTCTTCTAATCTGCTGCCTTCTGGATGTTTCAGTCTATAAAACTCTTTGTTCTAGTTATTATGTTGTTCCAAGGGTGATGGGAGTTGTGTTCCAATGAATTTGTGTGCCAGGTTGAGAGAAATTGCCATCCACAGAAGGGCTGCAGCACACAACAAAGGCTAAAAACACTCCAGCCTACTTTATTTTCTCTTCCAAACCCCACAATTAGCTCCTCCATCTTCAATGTCTGACCAGCATGGCAACTTTATAAAGGCAAATCATAAGTGTTCTACCTATCATTATCCTTTCAGCCCAGTCCATTGAGAGGCCTTGTTGTTGGCTAGATGTCCCTCTTGTCTAGCTCCTCCTGCTTCACTAGTGTTGGAAGAAATATCCATCTGGTTCAGTTCCAGTCTGGAAGAAAGGCACTCCAAAATGGAGGCTGGAAACTGATTGGAAAGAGGGCCCATTTATTGATGAAGCAGAACCACCAAGCATGTGTGATTCTGGGCAGCTAACCACATGGAGTTGAAAGTGAGGGGGGTGTTATACCTTCTCTTGGACTTTGCACTTGAGCTTCCTGTTCCTGTGCAAGAACATATATTCTATTGGCTGTTGTCAGACTCCCATGGAGCCATGTAGGGGTTTTGTAGGGGTCATAGCTGGATCTGTAGGTTGTCTGAGAAGTTTGGTTGAAGTTTCTGAGGGTGATGCAATGTCCTTAGGAGATTGTGCAATGTAGTGAGCTCTGTGTCTTAGTGGGTTAATCCTATTATATCCTGAAGGGTCATGTCTTAATCCCTTCACCCTGGAGCTGAATGTCTTTTGTTTTGTAGATAGGTTAGCCCAGTCTTCCTTGATGGGTACACAATATCTGCTTGGGGCAGGGAGCTGGGGCTCTGAGTTTCTGTCTCCCTTAAGATTTTTTAAATTTCTCTTTTAGGGGAAATATTTTATCCTGCCTTTCTTAAATATTCCTCAAAATATTTCATTCTTATAGGAAGTTGGGGTGGCTTCCCACAATTCCCCTATTTTGCAGGGGTGGTATTCATTTACCTTCGTTACCGGTTCACAAATGTGAACACGCAGGGTCTTCGGCACATGCGCAGAGTGTCAAAAACAGGACGTGATTACATCCCAGTGGGTAGGCAGAGCCACCCACAGCTGGTGCTACCAGTTCAGCCAAACTGAATAGAACCGGCTGCTTTTTTGCCATATATGTGTGGGTGTGTGGATGACAAACTATGTGTGTCTGTGTATGTGGGTGACAAACATACTTTACTGGCAAAAGATTAAAAATTGATCTGATCAGGGAGACTTGAAGGGTGCTTTTAATTTTTTCTGAGGCAAAGGGGAAGGCATTGATAAAGGCAGCAGAGAAGTATCTCTTCAGGGGCTCTCAACAGGAGAGCTTTCAACCATGAAGGTCTAGCAACCAGGGCAAAGGTTCTGGAAAGAAATTTACAGTATCCAATTTTCTATGTCAATTATTTTCAGATCTTTGGTGTCACTTTCTTTTTTAAAAAAATATTTTTTTATTTAACCATTTTCTTCACTTTATATCACAATATCCATCTTTACAACACTCCTGTACTGGTATACATTCATATTATATATATTATTATGAATACAATATATAGTTATTATTATGTATATTTTTTTAACATTCTACATTTTATAATACTATACATTCTTCATCTATCTTTATCTTTATACTTATTATTGTTGACCCATCACAATCCATGGACAACGTTCCTCCAAGCCTTCCTGTCCTCTACCATCCTCTGGAGTCCATTTAATCTCATGCCTACTGCTTCAGTGACTCCATCCAGCCACCTTGTTCTCTGTCATCCCCTTCTTCTTTTGTCCTCAATCTTTCCCAGCTTTAAGCTCTTCTCCAGTAAGTCTTTCCTTCTCATTAGGTGGCCAAAGAGTTTCATCTTCAGGATCTGGCCTTCTAAAGAGCAGTCAGGGTTGATCTCCTCTAGGACTGATCGGTTTGATCGCCTTGCAGTCCAAGGGACTCGCAGGAGTCTTCTCCAGCCCCATAGTTCAAATGCCTCAATTCTTTGGCGCTCAGCCTTTCTTATGGTCCAACTTTCACAGCCATACATTGCAACTGGGAAAATCATAGCCTTGACTATATGCACTTTTTTTTTAAAAAAAATAATTTTTATTTTTTCAAACATAAACATAAAATATATCTTTCAAGAACGAAGTCTCGATCCGGTTATAGATAGGTACAATCGCTTACATTTCTTTAACCAGCTCCATTCACAATTTCCCATTACATCTTTTAAAATTAAAAATCAATAACATAAATTTTTTTCACATAAATTCTAACATCTTAATCTAAATCATTCTATTATAACATCACGAATTTAATTTCCAAATAAACTTAACTCATTTTTATCTTTTAACCTCAATATCAAAACATTAATCTTAAAAAAATATTCTAACCTCTTAGTCTAATTATTTACCTTACAATTTTATCACCACAAATCTTATTCTCAAATTAAATACAACTCTATTTTTATTTCAATTTATAAAACAAAATTCTATCCATATTTCTTAATCTCTAGACCCATTTCATCAAATCTTTAAATCTTGGACTTTATCACTTTAACTTTAATTTTCTCACACTTGTCAGCTATTACACATTTCATTTTACACAGATTTATCCCAAAATTCATATCCTCCTCCATAACTCCATATTATTTGACTGATTTCCAGCATATTTTTTATTTTATTTTAGCTGATTTTCAGCATATTCTCCTCCATACCTCCAACTATTATTTGGCTGATTTCCAGCATCTTTTATTTTGGCTGATTTCCAGCATAATCTCCTCCAAGCCTCCAACTATTGTTTGGCTGATTTCCAGCATTTTTTTGGCTGATTTCCAGCATCTTCTCCTCCAGAACTCCAACTCTTATTTCACTGATATCCAGCATCTCTTATTTTAACTTTTTCCTTACAGAATATTTGTCTATTATTTAGCTATTTCCCAATATACTCTTCCGGATTAATTCTCAACACATTTCATAATATTAATCATTTCCAGCATACATTGATCAGTCACAATTCATTACTTAAGTCTGTGTATCTTATATTTTCATCCAATAATATATTAATCAGTTATATTTACCCTTCTCAAATTTGTTTACAAATTTAGAATTAAAACATGTTACATCAAACAATAAGTTTTCTTAAATTTATCTCATATTGGTATATACTCTTATGTTTTTACAAAAATGTCATTTTTAACCACCTGAATATCAATCCTCTATTTTAAATACGTTCTTTTATTTCTCATCTTTGTTACTTCAGGATCCCTCCTGTTTTTATCTAAAAATCATTTATACATTTAGCTTTTAAACATTACACTTTAACTTTATCTGCTTTATTTCTTCATTTCCCTATCGGTCCATAAATGTTCCACTTCGAGATTCATATTTCCATATTAG
Source organism: Pantherophis guttatus (assembly GCF_059756535.1). Lineage (NCBI taxonomy): Eukaryota > Metazoa > Chordata > Lepidosauria > Squamata > Colubridae > Pantherophis > Pantherophis guttatus. The sequence goes on from NC_142064.1 coordinate 111,913,683, forward strand.
AAACTCCATATGTCATGTTAATTCTTTTGTAACATCTGCTCCATGTAAAATCCATCAGCTTCCTGTCTTTTATTTCTGTGCCACACCTTTTGTTGCTAAGCCAGTTAGTTTCGATTTTAATAAATCAAGTGTATTTCTTCTTTCTTTGTAAAATCACCCAAAGACAGAATAGGAATCTCCAAAATCCAAAATCCAAAAGTCTATAATTGGTTTCAAAGTAATCCAAAGTAGATAGCAATTCAGAATGTTTCTTTTCCAAACAGAAGGAAGACCTCTACAATCCACATTCCGCTTAGTCACAGCAATTGCCATTTTATAGCTATTATGTAACCCTACATTTGTCTCTCTTCTTTAACTTCCCAAAGATGTTAAAGCCTGAAGTAACGCTTCTCATCCCCAAAGTCAAAAAACCTTGGTTATTTTCAAAGTAATCCAATTTAAGTTGTAAAACACATTGTATCTCTTTCAAGCCGAAAGCAATCTAGAATTCACACTTTCACTTAGTCGCGGCAATTCTCCCTTTTGTCAATTATATGATCATCCATTTGTCTTTGTTCTTTTAGCTTTTAGCTTTTAAAGTTGTCAGGTTCCTATTTGTCGCTTTTGTCTTTTTTCTTTCTCCAAGGGTAATCTATTCCAATTTAAAAAATAAAGTTCCTCAGTTTTCTAATTTATTTCAATAAGCAGATTGTTCCAAATCAGTCCATAATACATTGAACTCCTTAATGGGTCTTTTCCTCCTGCACATTAATTTTACTAGAACTTCTTACCCCACAAATCCATAGCCGTTGTTTAAGGCTAGGGGGTTCCTTGTAAAAATCCATGTTCTACCATTGTTCCCGCCTGGGTCGGTGTCACTCACCCGGCTTCCGAACACTTCGCTCTTTTCTTCCTTCTTCCTCCTGCACAGTGCTTCTCCGGTTTGCCCCAGCTTCGAGGCAGCCATCATGACTGCCGCACCCCCGCCACCGGCTCAGAGGGTTTCCTCCGGCCTCCTAGGAATTTGCCTGTTCCTCTTGGCCGTCCAAGGTGTCCCTCTCTTTCCCTGTCCCTACAGGACAGGTTCGGTCCACAGACCTGTCGGTGGCAGTTTGACAATCGGGGTTTTCGCAGGGCTCATCAGAGCCCTGCCATTTCCCCGACTGAATTGCTGCGGAGCCAAACCGGAAGTCCGCTATACGCACTTTTGTTATCTCTGTTTTTTAGTATGCTGTCTAGATTTGCCATAGCTTTCCTCCCCAGGAGCAAGTGTCTTTAAATTTCTTGGCTGCAGTCCCCATCTGCGGTGATCTTGGAGCCCAGAAAAATAAAATCTCTTTAAGAACTTGCCACAATTTGTTGTGATCCACACAATCATAGTCAATGAAGCAGAAGTAGGTGTTTTTTTGGAACTCCCTACCTTTCTCCAGGGTATGTTGGCAATTTGATCTCTAGTTCCTCTGCCTCTTCAAAATCCTGCCTGTACTTCTGGTAGTTCTTGATTCACGTACCGCTGGAGCCTAGCTTATAGGATTTTAAGCATAACTTTACTAGCATGTGAAATGAATGCAATGGTGCGATAGTTTGAACATTCTTTGGTATTGCCTTTCTTTGAAATTGGAATGTTCAATGTTCAGTCTTTTCATCTCTTGTTTGACCACGTCCAGCTTGCCTTGATTCATGGATCTTACATTCCAGGTTCCTATAGAGAATAGATCTTTACAGCATCGGACTTTCCTTTCACCACCAGATGCATCCACAGCTGAGCGTCTTTTCAGCTTTGGCCCAGTCGCTTCACTCTTTCTGGCGCTACTAGTACTAGCCCTCTGCTCTTCCCCAGTAGCATATTGGACACCTTCTGACCTGAGGGGCTCATCTTCCAGCATCATATTTTTTTGCCTTTTGGTATTGTCCATGGGGTTTTCATGGCAAAGATGCTGGAGTGGGTTGTCATTTCCTTCTCCAATGGATCACGTTTTGTCAGAACTCTCTGCTATGACCTGTCCATCTTGGGTGTCCCTGCACGGCATAGCTCATAGCCTCATTGAGCTATGCAAGCCCCTTCACCATGACAAGGCAGTCACCCATGAAGGGGTTATACTTATTACTATTTTCTAATTCGTTAATAGTCTTTTCTTACTAATTTCCTAATCTAACCAATGATGTCACTTTCTGTGATCTTCCAGTCAGGTTTGAAGCAAGCACAAGCCCCAAAATTCTTCACAGCCATGATTTTGCTTTAAATAACTACAGGCTGCCCATTTCCAAGGGTTGCTTCCTGAACCAGCCTTAGCTCTTAGTTTAGTGCATCTAGGGTTTTTGAGGCCAAATTGAGGTTAGCCAGTGTGCAATCCAGGCTATTAATATTTTTGAAATTACACACAATGAGCCCTGGGACTCCTACTCATGAGACCACCAGTGCAACCTACCCTGCTTTACTGGGCAACTGTGCAGCATCATTTGTGAGTCACAATTAGAGCTTAGGGTTTGGAGATCTCTTTTCTGCTACATCTTCAGTGAGGGAATTGCCTGAGGAGGCATGCCCCCCCCCTGGAATTGACAGAGAGGTATGACTGCTTGGGCCTTAGTGCCACAGAGCAAGAGCCAGTCTAGGAGAACCTTTGTGTGGAAGTGGGTGAAGGGGATTCCATTCAGTCTGATTCTGAATGGAGGGTGTGTGTGTGTGTGTGTGTGTGTGTGTGTGTGTGTAGCTACTTCTACAAGACAGCCAATACAAACATCCTGGACAAATTTCCCTCCCATCAGACAGAAATCTAAGGTGTTCAGAACTTGCTGTGTCAACGACTCCCAAATGCCATCCCTCCATGAATCCATTTAAGTAATCAATTACAACGTGAATGAAGCAAAGAAAGAAAATCTTACAATGAATTTCCACTCTTTTGCCATAGTCTTTCCAGCTGTCTTCTGGGGATTGAAAGAGTCTTTAGTCTTTTACATGTCCATCTCAGGGTCCTTTCTTTCATGTCTGCTGGGTGGTGTTAAGGCTGGTCAGTCAGGCTTGGGAAGGTCTGGTCCACTCTGGTTGTGGTGACGACTTTCTAGTGGATAGCCATCTGGATCCAAACCCAATTCCTTGGCTCAAATGGAAGGTCTCCTCTGGAGACAGCATCTGGGTCAGTGTGATCTGCTTCCACAGATTGCAGAGTTGTCTGTGCAGGGCTGAAAGACATGAGAACAGGGCCCTCCCCCCTTTGTGGGTGATCCTCCCAGGAAAGGCATTGTTGGAGGATAAAAGATAGAGAGGTGGTATGGGGGTGGATAGATACCTTGCAGGCAGAGTTTGAGGAGACGGGAACATCAGTACCGCAGTTATTAAACAGATAAACCAGTCATAACAAAATGGGGACACCACAGATGAGAAAAAAGAAGCTGGATTCACATGCTTCAGGAAAAGGATGGAGAGATAAAGCCACTTAAACACATACAGTAAATGCAAGAATGTACATGAACTTAAAACATTCCCTCATAACCTTGGGCACTTCTTAAAGGTACAAAGAGGGAAGGAAAAAAGTGAACACTCTTCACTCTGTTTTGCTGGCCAGATAACCTAGGGTGAATATATATTTTTCTTTTTATTGCTTTAATCTCCCCCCCCCACAACAATGTAAAATTCTTGTCTTTTTGGATCAGAGACATTTAACAGTTACAATTATCTAACACACAAAGACACACACAGAGAGACAATAGAAATAGAAAGAAAAAGACAGCAGAACTCTCAGGTTCACACACCCTGGTCACCCCCACCATGAATCTCAGTTAGCTCAGATGAAGGAAGGCACAAATCTTAACAAACATACCATGTGGTTGCATAGAAGACAGAGGAGAAAAAATAATCAATGTTCCTATATATATATTTCCCTTTTCTTTTAAGTACCTTTATTTAACCAAATTGGTTTTTCTTGTTTTATCCCTGAGCAGAGTCCATTTCTCACATAGCTTGCACACACACTTCTTCCTCATTCCTTCCTCATTCTTGCCTGGACGGGCAATTTATCCCAGTCCCAGGCATCCATTGGTCTCCCTAGAGGAGACCTCAGTAGATCCAAATCCTGAGCTCCCTATGCTCGTTTCCCACCATCTGCGTTGAGACTCCAAGGCCCTCTCTCTTTCCATGGGTCTTTCACAATCCATGGTACTACATGGTGAAGGTACCTTTTAGCCTAGGGTAATCCCCTCAGTTTTTAGGCAAATAGCCTGGGAGGACTCTGTCTGCCGAGATTAATCAGAGTTTGGGTATCTCCTTTCCACAATGGGGTCTGCTCAGTGATGTTTAGTCAGTTGCCCATGTTCAACTCTCTCATTCACTTTTCCATTCCATTTTAACACAATCTCTCCCTTTTCCCTAACAGAAGGTCCTGTGCTCTGGCCTGACCCCCTATACTTCCCAGGCTCTGTTGGTAGAACAGATCTTTTTGTGGTTAGGAAAGGCACAGAGGGAGCAGCATTCAGCAGTGATTGGGAGAAGGATCCTCTCAGTCACACAGAGGCATAGACACATTTCCCTCACTTTTCTGAGTTTTAAAAGTTAAAATTTAGAGGTACTCACCTTCTTCCCAAGCAGCCATTAAGCTCAAAATTCAAAACTCCCTTTAAGACCCTTGCGCCAAATGGCCAAGATCTGGGGGCTCACCCACAGACACAAGAGGTCTACTGCTGGCAAGGTGGAGGCCTACCTGGGCCAGGTCTGTTGGTCAGGTTAGTTTGGAGTCCAATCTGGGGTGGCAAATTGTTGGAAGAAATATCCATCTGGTTCAGTTCCAATCTGGGAGAAAGGCTCTGGAGACAAAATGGAGGCTGGAGACTGATTGGAAAGAGGGTCCATTTATTGATGAAGCAGAATCACCAAGCATGTGCGATTCTGGGCATCCGACCACATGGAGTTGAGAGTCCTTCTTTTCTCTAGACTAGACAAACCCAAATCCTGCAACCATTCTTCATATGTTTTAATCTCCAGGCCTTTAATCATTTTAGTCGCTCTTCTTTGCACTTTTTCAAAGGCTCAACATCTTTTTTGTGATGTGGTGACCAAAACTGGATGCAGTATTCCAGGTGTGATCTTACTTTATAAAGTGATACTAATCCTTCATGTGAGTTTGATTCTATGGCCTTTTTTATACAACTAAGGATTGTATTAGCTTTTTTGGCTGCTTCCACCCACTGCTGGCTCATGTTTAAGTGGTCATCCACTAGGATCCAAGGTCCTTCCCACAGTTTCTGTTTTTGAGCCAGGCTTCATCTAACCTGTACTTGTATCTTTGGAAACGGCTCCATGATGGTGGGAAGAAAAATTTGAGACGTGTTCACTTTTCTATATCATATATTGGAGGTCTGATCCTGGTAAGCTTAGAGTCATAATTCCAGCTCATTCATACATTATATCCATATTCCTTCCTACAGGTGATGATTCTGTTGTCCAGTTGATTCCAAGCATCGGTGTTCCTCCTTGGGATGTGGCTAATGTATCTCTGCAGGACGGACGGCTGATGTTATGGGGCAGAGATGAGGAGGTGGGAGCATCTTTGGCTTTTGTAATTCAAGAAAGAGCAGGAGCAGAATCTAAGCATTCTCAGAGGTTATGGGGTTGAGGGTAGATTAATAATTTAATTTAATTTAATAGTTTATTGTCATTGTATGTATATATACAGTATACCCATACAACAAAATTCACATAACACCCAGAGACCAAGCCCAACACACATGACAATCCCCAGACACACCCCCACCCACTAAAAATTCCCCACCCCTCAACCACCCAAGCATCCACACTGCAGACCAAGTAATGCTGTCCAACAGCTCACTGATGGTGGCCCTTTAGTTCATTGTTGAGTGCAATTATAGCTCTGGGATAAAAACTATTCAGAAGACGTGTGGTCCGAGTTTTAATTGTTCTGTATCTTCTGCCAGAAGGCAACAGTCCAAAAAGATTGTAAGCAGGATGGGAAGAGTCTCTGAGAATGTTGTGCAACTTCCTCAAACAGCGAGATGCGAAGATGTCATCCAGGGCTGGTAGCTGGAGCCCGATGATATTCTGGGCAGTTTTAATAATTCTCTGTAGAGCTTTTATGTCCGCTGCAGAGCTGCTCCCATATCATGCAAGAATGCCATATATCAGGACACTCTCAATGGTGCTGCAATAGTAGGACAGAAGTAGATGCTGAGATAGATTTATCTTCCTGAGCATTCTCAGCAAGTACAGTCTCTTCTGTGCCTTCTTCACAAGCATGTTAGCATTCATAGTCCATCAGAGGTCCTCTGAGATATAAGTGCCCAGAAATTTAAAACTACCCACCTCCTCACCATTTATGTACAATGGCAAATGTACATCTCTCTTCCTCCTGAAGTCAATTATAAGTTCTTTAGTTTTTTTGGTGTTAAGTATAAGGTTATTTTCTTTACACCACAATGTCAGCCCTTATACTTCCTTTCTATAAGCAGACTCATTGTTCTTATTAATGAGCATTGTCATGTCATCCGCAAATTTACTAATTGCATTGGTGTTTATACAATGGGGTGCAGTCATGTGTATACAAGGAATAAAGGAAGGGGCTTAGCACACAAAGCTGGGGGGCTCCTGTGTTTAGTATCAGAGAATAAGAATGGTGAGATCCCATCCTTACTGACTGTGGCCTATCTGTCAGAAAATCCTTTATCCACAAACAAATCCTCTGATTTATACCCAAATTGGACATTTTAAGAAACAACCTGTTGGGTAGAATGATGTGAAAGGCAGAGCTATAATCCATAAATAACAATCTTACATATGTTCCCTGTTGTTCCAAATGATTCAATACAGTATAGACAACAATAGACATAGCATCATCAGTTGATCTATTACACCTATATGCAAATCAGTATGATAAAATAATATATCAAAATAGTGAATCTACCTACAGAGTTCTCTTTTCTGTTTTAGAATCTGCTTGAAAAGCAGAAACGAACCAGCAGTTCTGTTTCAGAGAATAACTCAATATTCCGACCAGATAAGGAGAATAGTGAGTGTTAATTTCAACTTGTTCTCTCTCATTCACTCTATTATTGATATCAAGTATTTCTTAAGCATATTAACTGTTTCCTTGGAGTTGAATAGTGAGCAGCAGGACTGCTTGGCACTGTGATGCTCTTGTCATTTTGTCTTGTCTGCAAGAATGACCAGACATTTAACTGGGATTAGCACTTTAATCTACACAGCTAGCCATTTTAGACCCTTAGTAAATGCCTCATTTTTCCCTTTCTTTTGAGATATTACCAGGAGATAGACCCATTGGTCTTCTGGTAGATCATCATATGTAAATAGTTTACTGGTTCTTCAGACAGGGGTTTCTTGTGGTTGGGATGGCAAAAGGCAAAATTTCCATTCAAGGCTTGGATGTTAGGAACTTGCACCAGTTAAAACCCAAAGAGGCGAAAAATTGCAAAAGAGTTTAATGCATGGGGATTTCCATATCTTCTAGAGCAGGGTGTCAAACGTGCGTCGTCATGGGGGTGTCACGTGATGTATCACAACTTTTTCCCCTTCACTAAAGCAGGTGTAGGCGTGGCCAGCACGTGATGCATCCAGTCCGCAGGCCGCGAGTTTGACACCCCTGTTCTAGAGGATTGAGAGATTGATATTCCCTTGGGTTGAACTTTTAGAAAGTAAGAAACCCTGATATTTGACCATCCCTCTCTTACATCTCTCACCACTCACCCAGTAGCATTGAAGCCAACACTATGGGGTTTGATGGGATACTTACTCCTAAGGTGCTCAAGTTTGGGTTTCATGGAGCTTAAATTTGCTGTTGTTGTTGTTAGTTGTAAAGTCGTGTTTGACCCATTGCGACCCCATGGACAATGTTCCTCCCGGCCTTCCTGTCCTCTACCATCCTCTGGAGTCCATTTAAGCTCACACCTACTGCTTCAGTGACTCCATCCAGCCACCCTATTCTCTGTCATCCCATTCTTCTCTAATGAGAAGGAAGGACTCCAGTAAGTCCTTCCTTCTCATTAGATGGCCAAAGTATTTGAGTTTCATCTTCAGGATCTTGCCTTCTAAAGAGCAGTCAGGGTTGATCTCCTCTAGGACTGACCGGTTTGATCGCCTTGCAGTCCAAGGGACTCGCAGGAGTCTTCTCCAGCACCATAGTTCAAAGGCCTCAATTCTCTGGCACTCAGCCTTTCTTATGGTCCAACTTTCATAGTCATACATTGCAACTGGGAAAATCATAGCCTTGACTATACGCACTTTTGTTGGCAGGATGTTGTCTCTGCTTTTTAGTATGCTGTCTAGATTTGCAATAGCTTTCCTCCCCAGGAGCAAACGTCTTTAAATTTCTTGGCTGCAGTCCCCATCTGTGGTGATCGTGGAGCCCAGGAAAATAAAATCTGGCACTACCTTCATTTCTTCCCCATCTATTTGCCAGGAATTGAGAGGGCCAGATGCCATGATCTTAGTTTTCTTAATGTTGAGTTTCAAGCCACGTTTTGCACTCTCCTTCTTGACCCGCATCAAGAGGCTCTTTAGTTCCCCTTCACTTTCTGCCATTAAAGTGGTATCATCTGCATATCTGAGGTTGTTGATATTTCTCCTGGTAATCTTAATTCCAGCTTTTGGTTCATCTAGCCCCACTTTTCTCATGATGTGCTCTGCATATAAGTTAAATAGGCAGGGTGACAGTATGCAGCCTTGCCGGACTTCTTTCCCAATCTTGAACCAAACAGTGGTTCCGTGTCCAGTTCTCACTGTTGCTTCTTGACCCCCATATAGGTTTCTCAAGAGACAAATAAGATGGTCTGGTACTCCCATCTCTTTAAGAACTTGCCACAATTTGTTGTGATCCACACAATCAAATGCTTTAGCATAGTCAATGAAGCAGAAGTATATGTTTTTCTGGAACTCCCTAGCTTTCTCCATGATCCAGGCGTATGTTGGCAATTTGATCTCTAGTTCCTCTGCCTCTTTGAAATCCTGCCTGTACTTCTGGTAGTTCTCAATCCACATACTGCTGGAGCCTAGCTTATAGGATTTTAAGCATAACCTTACTAGCATGTGAAATGAGTGCAATGGTGCAATAGTTTGAACATTCTTTGGCATTGCCTTTCTTTGGAATTGGAATGTAAACGGACCTTTTCCAATCCTGTGGCCACTGTTGAGTTTTCCAAATTTGCTGGCAAATTGAGTGTAGCACTTTTACTGCAGCGTCTTTTAAGATTTTGAATAGCTCAGCTGAAATACTGTCACCTCCACTAACTTTGTTGTTGCTCAGACTTCTTAAGGCCCATTTGACTTCACATTCCAGGATGTCTGGCTTGAGGTCAATGGCTACCCCATTCAGGGGTATCAGGGATGTTAAGCTCCCTCTTGTATAGTTCTTCTGTGTAATTTTGCCACCTCTTCTTAATCTCTTCTGCCTCTGTTAGGTCCGTGCCATTTTGGTCCTTTATCACGCCCATCTTTGCATGAAATGTTCCCTTCATATCTCCAATTTTCTTGAAGAGATGTCTGGTCCTTCTATTGTTTTCTTCTATTTCTTTGCACTGTTCATTTAAGAATGCATTCTTATCTCTTCTAGCTATTCTCTCTGGAATTCTGTATTCAACTGGGTGTATCTTTCTCTTTCTCCCTTGCCTTTTGTGTCCCTTCTTTCCTCAGCTATTTGTAAAGCTTCCTCAGACAACCATTTTGCTTTCTTGCCTTTCTTTTTCTTTGGGATGGTTTTAGTTGCTACCTCTTGTACAATGTTACGAACCTCCGTCCATAGTTCTTCAGGCACTCTGTCTATCAGATCTAATTCTTTAAATCTACTGTATTTGTCACCTCTACTGTATATTCATGAGGGATATGATTTAGTTCATATCTGAGTGGCCTAGTGCTTTTCCCTACTTTCTTCAATTATATCTAAATATTGCAACGAGAAGCTCATGATCTGAGCCACAGTCAGCTCCTGGTCTTGCCTGGGCTCCTCCCTACTGGGAGCTGCAGTCTGAGCAGTGTGGCTGGTGGGGCTTTGGCAGCAGCCAGTGAGCTCTGAATGCACAGCTTGCCTGGGCTCCTTCCCCATGGGAACCACCGTTCCCTGGCTTGGCGTGGCACCCCCACCCGACACTCACCACTACACTGCCTGTGGTTGGGCCTGTCACCTGACCCCCGTCATACCTGCTGCTGCACTGCCAGCTGAGCCAACACTGGGAAAGGAGCAACGGATGGGGCAGCCAGCCACCCAGCCAGCAAATGCTGCCCCATGCACCTGAGCCGGCCAGTCGCTCTTGCCCTTCCCCCTGCAGCCTGCGGCTCCCTGCAGGGAGGAGTCCAAGCGCGTTCGGACCTTCCCTGTTGGGGCCGAGAGCACTTCTGCTGTACACCACTGTCCCTTCTCTGGGGAAGAAGCGAGCTGTTGGAGGAGTAGGGAGCTGGTCGGGCGGCCTTTTCCAATCCAGCTGGCCTGCTCGCCATGATGCTGGCGACAGCGGTGGCTTGCTTTCCTGCCCCGAGTGCAACACACAAACTTTCCCCAATGCTTCCGAAACATTGGTGCGGGGTTGAGGGTGGGCGGGAGGCAGAGAGGGAGGAGCAGGCAGTTGCTATGCCTCAGGGCTCCAGGGAAAGGCAGCCGAAAGCTCCATGTGGAGGCCGCCAATCACGAACCCCGGGGGCGCCTGCTTCCCTTCCAAGGGAACGGTTCGGCTACTTCGAAGCGAGCGGCCGGGAAGCTTCCTCACCAAGAGAGGGGCAGATGGACTCTGTGCTTATAAGGGGGAGTGGCACTACACACCTCCCTTTCCCCCTGGCTGACTCAGCCTCTTTCAACTGTGAAGTTTGCCACTCTCCGCAGCTTAGCGCTGTTTTCAATTGGCGAGTGAGGCAAGAGCGTGCACAGCATCCATCTGCCTATCTCTCGGCTTCCCGGCTGCTCACTTTGAAATAGCCGAGCCGTTCCCTTGGAAGCTTGTGATTGGTGGCATCCACATGGAGCTTTCGGCTGCCTGTCCAGGAAGCTTCCTCGCCGAGAGACAGGCAGACGGAGGCATGAAATCCTGAAATCTTTTGAGACTAAATTAAAACTGATACCTGAAGAATCTGAATCTCTCTCTCTCTCTCTCTCTCTCTCTCTCTCCCTCTCTCTCCCTCCCTCCCTCCCTCCCCACCCCACCTCCCTCTCTCTTTTCCTTCTGAAAAATTGATTCGGCAAATAAGCACCCCGGTCCCGATCTCTCCTGAGAGATTTAAGATTCTTCTTAGTCTCAAAAGATTTCAGGGCATGGAAAAGGAGAAACCCTGGCTGCCCTTCTGGTCCTTCTCCGGCATTGTGGGGGTTGGGTGGCGGTTGGGCCCCTTGCCCGACCTCCACCATGTTTGCCTGTTAGATATAAATGCCTAACACGCCTTGTCTATGGCATAGCAGGGGTTAACATCTACCTACCGGACCCTTCCCTTGACCCCTCCTTACCTTAGCTCCGCCTCCCAGGTATAAAAGGTACAGTCCAGGGGTCCCAGGTTCATTCCAGATGATTACCTGTAATAGAAACATGATATAAATAAAGATACCTTGAATCAAGCTTACCTCGTGTTAGAATCATTGGGTTAGATCCTTGGAAACCTGTAACAAATATGGTAGCAGAGGATGGTTTATAACCCAATCGAAACAAGGTATGCAAGGAATCTCCAAACTGACTGAAAAGGAGAGGAGACCGAACACCCGAGCATACCTGAAGAGCATGGCAGCACAAGCATCCACTGCAGAGGCCTTGCAGAAGGAGATGGCAGACGAGAATGAGCAGAGCTCCACCCCTAGCACCCCAGCAAGACACGAGAGAGACGACGACGATGCATTCAAAGAAAAAGAGAAAAGCGATTTGAAATCCAAGTTGCTAGACCTCATTGAGGCGGCACCAAACAACCCGAAACTCACCGCGAAACTCCGGGCCCTGATCGAGGACTGTGGAGCAGTGACGAGGGAGGAAGAGACCGGACCCGACCATGGAGAAGAGGACACGGTAGGCAAAACACCCCAAAACATTTTCCCGCTGAAGAAACAGGGGACAAAAAGACATTTTCCCCATGGCGGCCATCTTGGAAAATGACATCACCCAAGATGGCCGACCAACGACCAATGGGGGCTCAAGATTTGAATTTTCTGGCGGGAACCGAGGCCTACCCTCGAGCCGCCAAAGAGAACCCCACGATCAATCAAAAGTGGTGGAGAGAGGAACCAGCTAGCTTGCCTACCGAGCTAGAAATAGACAAGGCCATGTGGGTGCTGACCGCGGCCTTTGGCGACAAAATCAAGTTGCCAGGCCCGCACCAAAGGACACCCGTGGGCCCTGAAAGAACAACCGGCAACCTAAGGGCCCCAGAGGAGACCTACCCAGACCACGCCGCCCTCGCAAACTGGGCACAACATCCACCGCCACCCACCGGGGACCCCTATAGGCTACGCCCGGGGCACCCCTCCGATCCCTGGGGAATCGCCCACCACTTACCGATCCGAAGGCCTACTCCGAGCCACCCAGGACCACCAGCCGCGAGAGCTGCAACCCGGACCTGATCCAAGCCTTCCGCACCGGGCCGAGTCATCTGGACGCCCGACCGAGCTTCACGAGGCCGACAACCACCACGATGCACCCGATGGATGACCCAGTGGACCTTCCGGCAGGACCACGACCGACTGAGACCGCCCAGGGCCGAGCCATGGAGCCATCCTGCAGTTTGGGGCCTTCTACCAGGAGCCATGAACACGAGCACCTTCTACAGCGACTGCCGGACGAGAATGATCCCCGAGCATGCACAGGAGCCGCCTACAATAAGAGAAGAAAGGAACATAGATACAAGTCTATACAGAGCAATACCAAGTGTCCCTGTGCCATATTGTGAGTTCCCTCACATAAAGAACCATGGACAGCGACAGAATGTGAGTAACTCCACACATAGTGCTGTGACATTGCCTGCTGACTTCCAGAAACTTAAACCAGATGGGACAAATCTTTTTGATTGGAATCAGCAGCTCCAAATTATTTTTCTAAGAGAGGATATGTTATTTTTAATCAGTGACCCCCCCCCCTAGAAAACCCTGGACCTTTGAGGTGGACTACCTACACCATAGGGCTTTTTATATATTTATCACAAGTATTTCTCCTAGCCTTAGCCACCACCTAACAGTACCAGAAATATTACAAAAAATACACAACCTATTTTACAGCAGGAGTGTAGCCACAACAACCAAGATCTCTAGGGAATTTTATTCTGCTAGACACAAGGCTGGCACACCAATGGGGGAACACATACTGAACCTAAACGTTACTAGATTAGAGCTCATACAGAGAGGGGAGGCAATATCAGATGAGAGCATGAAAAGTATTATAATTAATTCACTTGACTCTAGCTGGGACGGGTTCATAACGCAACTGGATAGCCTCAGTCTAGAGCACCTCACACTAGAGACACTCACAAATAAATTAATAATGGAGGACAGCCTAAGGAGAGACCGTTACACAAGTCGCAGGGAAGGCAGGACAACCAAAAGGGTCGACTTTCAGGTCAGGGAACACAACACTCCAGAGTGCTACACTTGTGGTTCCAGGAACCACTATAAGAGGAACTGCCCCAGAAACACCAAGGATAGGGAAAGGCAAGGACGGAGGCCAGGCTTCCCTGACAGACACGCATCTGACAACAGGTATAGGCGTAGAGACTCCCCCAACCCGAGGGACAGAAGAGGGCGGAGAGATAGCTCCAGGGAAAGCCAGACAGGTTCTATGTATGGACTTGGAGACCAGGAAAACACACACACCCAATTGAGAGATGCATGGCTTATAGACTCCGGGGCTACCAATCACACGACTAACAATAGGGAAATACTTACAGCATTCACAAAAGAGAATTACTACATAAAAGTAGCAAACCAGGACAGGGTCCTAGTAACGGGCAGGGGCAACACCTACATAAACGGAGTAGGGAAATTAGAGGGGGTATTACTCGTACCCGGAATACCACGCAACATACTAGCGACCCTCAGGCTGAGCAAGGACACAGGCATCAAAACCACTTTTGAAGGGGGAAGAGCCTACATGACTAGGGACAATAAGGACATAGGTAAGATAATTATCGAGGGAGGGCTAACATACCTCCAACCCGAAAGGGAACCACAGTCATGCCAAAACATACACACAGAAAGCAACGAAGATGAAGTAGATGACAACGAGGAAATAGAGGGGGATAAGGCAGAGGACAATACAGGGAGTAAACAAACGCATGAGGCAACACACAAAGGGAAATTGTGCATTGGCAAGCCCATGCACGATGATTGTGCCCACTTACTACACCGGAAGCTAGGTCACGCCAGTTTCCCAGTTATCCAAAAAATGCTTGAGTGTTCAAATGGTTTAAAAATAAAGAGCTGTAAAAACTATCTAGAGTGCTCTGTATGTAAATGTTCAAAGATCAAGATCAAGACCAAGCCCAAACCCAAGAGAGCCACACGCACCACATTGCCGCTGCACCGCCAGCTGAGCCAACGATCTCTCTTCAGTGGTTTCAGACATGAACTGAACCTGCACTGCAACCAGATATTAATTTACAAGTGCCTATACTTTCAGCAACCCTATCCAGGCGCTGGTAGGTGGGTAGGGGGGATCTGCAGAGAGTCAAGGGTTAACTTTTCAGCACCCCCCCATCCCGCAATCCAAACCCAACTGGCTTCTCCATGTCCCAAGGACACACATGCACACCCTGCACTCAGCAGCCACTTCTACTGGCTTCGCCTTCTTCCGCTCACTCAGCCATGCACCAAACTTTGCCAGCACGAACAGTCTGCCCCTCCTCCTCCTCCCACCAGCCTCAAGCTTCAAGCAGCATCCAGCATGGCCATTCATGCTGGCAAAGGTTGGTGCAACCCTCTCCAGCCACTTCTTCCAAGGGAGCATGACCACTTCCCAGCCGGCACGCCTCTTACCACTTCCACAGCTGAGTGTCTTTTCGGCTTTGGCCCAGTCACTTCACTCTTTCTGGCGCTACTAGTACTAGCCCTCTGCTCTTCCCCAGTAGCATATTGGACACCTTCTGACCTGAGGGGCTCATCTTCCAGCATCATATCTTTTTGCCTTTTGGTAATTGAAGTTCAGTGGCAAGAATATTAAGTCTTTGCATTTGGGTAGCAAAACAGGTTGTATCTGCCTCAACAGTCGTACTTACATGAAGGATTTGAGTACCCTAATAGACCACAGATTAAGCACAAGATAGCAATGTATTGCAGCTATGAAAAGAACCACTGCATTCTTATATACTGTTAGGATCATGGGATGTGATAGTTTTGCCCTGTGCTGTACTGGGCATAGCATATCTGGAATACTATGGCCAGTTTGAATTTCTACAGTACAAGAAGGATACTGAGGAACTGGAAAGAATGCAGAGAAGAGTGACAAAGACTTTGAAGTTAAATCCTATGAAGAATGGTTATAAGAACTCTTCAGCCTAAGAAAGAGAAGGCTAAGGGAAGACATGACAGCAGTCTTCCAATACTATAAGAACTATTACAAGAAATAAGATGTGGATTTATTCTCTGTAATACCCAAGATAGAAAAAGGGCAATGGGTAGAACCTTTAAAGAGGGAAGTTCAAATCTGAAATAAGGAAGAATTTCCTGAGTATGAGAGCTATTAAGAAAAGGCCTCTTTCCTGTAGTTATAGGTGTTTTATCAATGAAGTTTTCAAGAAAAGCTTAGTAAACTTCTCTGAGATGATACCAGAATTAAGCAGGATTAGAAAAGCTTCAAAAGTTCCTTCCAATGCTTTGATTCTATAACTCCTTCGTCCCCCAGCTGTTTCACTGTGTTTGACTTCTATTTAACTTACTTTGTTCCAGCAGAGTTTTTCATAGGAGGACATGCTCCTGAGAAAAAGGCTTTCCAGGATGCTTCTTCGGGCACACAGCTTGGCAATGTGAAGGTACAAGAGACATGGGGGAGAGGGGTAGGCAGGGCAAGAAAGTCAAGTAAAGACACTCTCTTAGCTTCTAGCTTCTCAGGGTTTCTCTGTGGTCCTGCTTTCCCTAGTTTAGTGTTCCCCAGGTGTTCCAGAATCTGGAATAAAAATCCTGTTCTAGGAATGTTACTTCACAGTTATAGCAGCTTGCTACATTATTCTTGTCCTCCCTCGGTCAACGCAGATCATTGTACCCTTCTGCTTCATCTCTCCTCCACCAATTGCTCAGTCATTTGTGTCTAGCTGCATTATTTCCAAATTTCCCACATTAAAGTCAAAAATCAACATTTGAGACCTTGAGGGACATTCATTTGGGAGGTGCTGTCTTTGGATATGATATGTGGCTTGGATCAATTGGTCTTAACTGCTCCACAAGTATTTTGCTAAGGCATAGCCCATTTATTCTTGCTCTCTGCTGTGAGAGACATTGCCTGGACTGGCTTGTGAAAGGCTGGAAGAACACTGGGCCAAAAAAATTCTAGCTTTCTTTCAGCTATGCTCCTTTACTTCAAGGGTAGGAAAATCCTCATAATTATTCCTTTTTCTCATCCTATTTCCAGGGGATGCTTTGGAGACGGTTCAGAGATCGGAAGGGACGGGTCCATCCTAACACTGATTCCTCAGGTGAATCTGTTGTGAATGACAATAGGTAGGCTCCAACAGGAATTCTCATCTTGTGCCTTATCTTATGCGCCTCTTTCTTGATTCACTTTATTTTACTGAACATATTGGTTTAGGTGTGATGGCCTCATCCTATTCTTTATGTTTCAGCTGGTATCCTGACAATGAGTTTGAGATATGGCCCCAGAATGTTATTTGTGTATTGTCTGAGCTTCCATTCATTAAATCCAGATTTCCCCAATTCAGTGCTTTCTAGATGGGCCATACTTGGTGGGGGGGCAGGGGTTCATGTGAAATGGGGGAGACTGATAGTCCAACCCAAAACAAAAGATCTGAATGTTTTATAACAGAAAAATATTGGAGAATTGTGCAAGAGAAAATAAAATTTTAAGACTGAAAGCATCTTTATAAAGTACTGTAACTATTATGGCATATAAAAGGTTGCTAGATCAGTGTCTTCCTGATAGCTTAAAATGCCATGAAAGAATGCTATGTTTACTCTTTTATTATTACTAATTTACTGCTGCCTTAAGGCAGCATGTGGCAGTAGCAGTCATAGCTGTCCCCAGAACTCCTAATATTCCAGCAGTGGAACAAAGGGCTTCTCATATCTAGCAAACAAACTGAGCACTATCCAGACATAATAAAAATGCTGCTGTCAGAAGATTGTTAGGAAGATTCAAAATATGATTGAGAAACATTGAGAATCAGCGTTACCTCTCAAAGACTGATAAATTGCAGGTACTCCTGCTGTCTCTACTCCTGAATGGTTGAATTTTTTTTAAAAAAATTATCCTGCAGTAACTCATGGTTTCTAAAGCATATTTAATTGACTGGACACATCGTATAACTCGTTTTATCGTGATTTTTTTGCCTGCGTTTCTCATCCCTACCTGACATTTGGCCCAAATTTCAGCTAGATGAAAAGGCCGAAGAACTAGCTGGTAAATGTAAAGATGCCTTTGAATCAAGCTGACTCCATCCGTGCAGTTTTTGGGGCAGCATTACGGAAGCACTTTACCATCCAATCCTCCAGGATGTTTTTTCAACTTTCCAGTCTAGATAATAGCTCTCACATTCCAGATGGTCTTCCAAGTCATTTCTAACTTGGGCCAAACCTGCTTAGTTCTAAGAAGTTAGTTAAATGTCTCCACTTACTCAGGAACTGTCTGGTAGGGGAGTCCAGAAAAGCAGGTGCACTGTTAAAAAGATGAACACATGGAGTACAGCAAGTTTATCTGTTACTTCAGCTCTGGCTTGAGCCCAATCAATCATTTTCACAGTTTGCTTCATTTGTGACTTATCATCAGGGCCTTGTTCTGGAATACATTTCCCATTTCCTCATCCCAAATAGACTTCTGGGTTCAAAGTGTGATCTTTGGACTTTGCTCAGGTATGCCTACACCTCTGCTTCTAAAAATGATCTTGGCAGGTCTACAAGATAATGAATCACTGACTCCCTGAATTCTGAAGCAAAGCCTCTTTTCCAAGATATGGTTGGAGAAGGTTGGAGGTTGACTATAGTTGAATCTTTTGAGTCTTTGGACAGGACTCCTCCTCTTCTGGTGTCTCACTCAGTTCTAGGCTAATCCTAGCAGGAAGAGCAGGCCTACAATGGCTTCCGCAGTTAACTGATGATCTGAAAATAATTTCTGAATAGCAACAGGTCCAGGTCCAAATAATGATTGATCTTTGCAAATGCCCTGGAGTTCATGGACACATTCTATTTCTTATTCTGTCCTGGCCTTTCTGTTGCTTCCTACAGGGAGGCCTTGCCTGGCCCAGCTCTCACCCTGGACCTGAGCAATGAAAAAGATGTCTTGATCCGACCACTTCATAGCAGCCTTGTGGGAGAGCAGCACTGCTTTGAGGTATAGAATAATTACATATTATTTCATCATTTGATTCAGTAATGAAATATTTCTACATTCTGCAAGTGCTCCTGGAAATTCACCTACCTTCAGATTGAAACTTAATCTGCTGTTAATACTCCATTCATCCATAAAGTTGTTCTGGCTAAATGAAGGACTTCAGGAAGTTCTTGGCTGCCAGGATCTATAAAAGCCTATAAAAAGCTTAACTTGTACAGTATACCCTTTGTCACAGGGCAGCTGCAGCCCAAAACATCTTGCTGCCTAAACTGCATAAACATAAGTGTTCTCTGCTCTCTGATAGTCATGGCAAACCAGCTCAGTCTGGTATCTCAAGATAAATATGAACCCCTGCTCTTTTGGCAATCATGAATCATGCGGTCATGAATCATTCAGTAAGCAGTATTTCAGCTGCTTACTGCTCCCTCACTTTGTTAATCCTGACAAAGGGACTGTTACCCCCTGAATGATAAAAGAGACCAGCCTGGCCCAGGGCATGTCTTAACTAGAGTTCTCCTCTCTTAGGTCCTGAGGGCTGGGAAACGCTACTGCTTTAACTGTTCATCTGCTGCTGAGAGAACCCATTGGATGGAGAACTTACGTCAAGCTGTCCAGCCCAGTATGGTAAAGTAGTTTTGACTTGTACTGTTCGTAAAATGAACATACTTTTCCATAGGAAACTCCTTTCACCCACACCACCTTCTTTCTCACTGTATCTTTTCCTTGTAAAAAATATTCCTTACTCTTCTGCCATGGTCTCTGTTCTTGTCTCAGTCTTTCATCTAAAGCAGAAATTCTAGTCTTTATGACCAAGAAGTCATAAAGAGCTGGCAGTGCTTGTAAGCACTGACAGGCCCCTCCAGCCTCTCCCACTTGTGTGTCTACCCCAGTGATGAGTTGCTACTGATTCGCCCCAGATAGGGTGAACTGGTAGCAGCAGCTGCGGGAGGCTCCGCCCACCCACCCGGATGTCTCTGCGCATGCACAGAAGCATCACGCATGTGTGCGCACGCGCCCACAAGCAAACCGGTAGCGAACGAAATTGAAACCCACTACTGATCTACCCACTACTCCCACCAGCAAATCCTTAATCTTTCATCTGCTTGGACCTAATCCTGTTTGTTTCTTGCCTTCTCTTTGTGACTTCACCATCATATCTAAAAGTTTTGTGTATTACCACATAGTTGTAGCTGGTTGAGCTCAAGGGAGAGTCAAACACATCATCAGTCTCGAGTCCCTTCATGCCCATAAGAGAGTTAAAGTCCATCGCATCTTGAATTCCATTGACTCTGATCTACCACCAATTTATTTTGACCGTTAGTAGTTCAGATTCTTGGAGAGCTTTAGTATTCAATAAGCTTATATATATTCATTTGAACTGCCTGGACTCCTAATTTCTTGCACTTGACAACAGTTGTCTTCAGCACTTATAGAAGAAGTGTGGCTTTCATAGGAATTGCAGTCCAACACATCAATAAAGGTGCCACATTATGCAAGTTGTAGCACGTCTTGTTTTGCATCCAATCCCACCTCTTAATATTGTCTCATGCATCCATTTTCCAGGACAACTGCCAACGGATGGAACATAGGTTAAGTCTTTGGGTATATGAAGCCCGAGACTTGTCTCCCAGGAAGCACTACTACTGTGAAATCCAATTGGATGGGGTCCTGTATGCCCGCACAACAGCCAAGCAAGCCAGCCCCATAGGAACTCTCTTCTGGGGCGAGCACTTTGACCTCAAGACTCTTCCACCAGCTGTGGAACTACAGGTCTGCCTGGTACAGGAAGAAGAAGGGCTGTGGCCAAAGGAGAGCCCCATTGTCAGTATGTCTGTTCCCCTAAAGGAGTTGGCTGCTATGCACCAGCCCTTGGAGAGATGGTACCCACTGGGCAAAGAGAAGCCAAACATGCCCACCCTTCGACTCCGAGGACGATACTGCAATTTCAAAGTGTTGCCCATTGTACAGTACAAAGAATTTGCTGAATATCTCACTTTCCATTATCGGGAGTTATGTGCTTCATTGGAGTCCAGCCTCAGTGCCAGAGACAAGGAAGAGCTGATGAGTGTCCTAGTGCGAGTCTTGCAAAGCACAGGCAAAGCCAAGGTATCATTTATTTTACTAATAGGCAGACTGGTATTAAGATCCTGAGAAACAACCTGATATCTAGATTCATCATGAGAATTTTCTTCATGCTATCATGCTGATTTTTCCCTCATGGGCTGTTTTATTGCTAGATCACCTGGTGAAGTAGGATTATTCTTTTAGCTGCCAAGGTGGCTCTCAGGTCCACAGGAGAAAAACCTGGTATCATTTTACCCTTTCCCTAACATCCTGAGCTTGGATGAAAGTGGGTTTTAAATGTGAACGCAAAACAAAATGGGATTTATTATATTGATTCCCTTCCCATCTTCATTGCAGGATTTTCTCATTGACTTAGGCGTAGCTGAGCTGGACCGTTTTGATGACCGGGAAGCTTTGATTTTTCGTGAAAACACACTAGCCACCAAGGCCATTGATGAATACATGAAGCTGGTGGGAAGCCCATACCTGCTGGCCACATTAAGTAAGTTAACTTAGAAACTCTGCTTTATAATACTAACAAAAATGCACTGAGGGGTAATGCCTATAATCATTACATAGTAATAAGGTGAATTGTGAGTCAACATGGTAAGAGAAATCTATGTCTGATAGAGCCTTGATAGTACAGGGGTTTAGTGCACCCTGTAATTAACACAGCTGCCTGCAATTTCTGCTGGTTCGAATCTCTCCAAGGCTCAAGGTTGACTCAGCCTTCCATCCTTTCTAAGGTAGGTGAAATGAGGACCCAGTTTGTGGGGGCAATAAGCTGACTTTGTATAAAACATACAAAAGAATGAAGGCTATTGCTTAACGCATTGTAAGCCGCCCTGAGTCTCCGGAGAAGGGCGGCATATAAATCAAATTAAAAAAAATAAAAATAAAAAAAAATAAAATAAAAAAAAACTGTCTCCCACTGCTTTGGTTCTGTACAGTTCAAAGGGACCCTGAAAACTAGCTAAATTCATCATTAGCATTGCTAGAATATGACTATCATTATGTCTTTAATAAGCAATGATAGGCTCATCAAAAAGGCTGTCAGTGTTTCTAATTGGAGGCAAGAAACTAAGTTAGAAATACCATTGTGGGTTATGGCCCAGAACAGTGGCTCTGCAAGCATCTATGCCATCCCAGTCACCTAACAGTAACCTATGGGGGAATGTCTCACAGGTGATATTATAACCCAGCCAAACTTTTTGGAGGATTGCTGTGAAGTGGACCCAAGCAAATGCCCTCCCCGTGACCTGGCTGACAATCGCAACCATCTGCAGCAACTCTGCGAAGAAGTCTTCCTAAGGATTGCTATGTCCAGCAAGTGCGTACTTGAGTATCAACCAGGGTGGCCAGGGAGTTTTCTCTCTTGCCATCACTGAGGGGAAGCCAGATCTGCTTTGTAGAGGAATTTCTGGACTGCTGATTTCCCAAATGGCTGAACCAAAAGGGCCTGATCTAGGACCTGTCAGCATTCCAGAAAACTCCAACTCCAATTAAAAACTCAGAAGCAAGCATTTTCTCAAAGTACCATTTATTGAAGTAGGTATACTGGCACATCTGGGAAAACCCAAATCTGAGAGTTCCGGGTTTTCCCTCAGTAAATCAAAACCGCCAAAACCATCCCCTCACTCATCAGTCGATCACATGCCCCAAACAGCATCCGTCCCATCTCGAGACATCACACCAACCACTCCTTCTCCAGATGCAGGATTATCCTGACCTTGACCAAAAGGAAGAATGCTATTTTGTCTAAATACATTCTCTCTACTAAATCCCCCCTCCTACTTTCCCACACAGGAGAAAGTGGCAGCGTGGAAGCTTCTAGAGCTAATATGGCTTCCAAAGCTGACAGGACCTTTGGTGGCTCATCTAGCACACAGCCTATAGGCCCAAATGAATAGAAAAATGGTTGTTCTGCTAGAATAGGTTTAGCATATAAAGTTAAGTATAATGAGTATACATTTGCAATTTACCCTTATCTTAGTGTAAGCAGCTCACCTTCACGTGAGAATATACGAAAATGACTTTGCAGTAATAAGTTGAATTGGCTACAAGTTAGATCCTCAGATGTTTTTGAGCAAAGTCCCTGGGCTGGCTATAGGCAAATTGTTGTGGTTGATCACTCCATCCAGACCCAAGCATACTCTGAAACAAAGTTCAATATATCCAGGCAAGGTTGTTTAGCCAGAAGACATGGCTGTAACAACTGTCTGGATCAGTGGTCATCAGTATGCCTTTAGGCTTTCTTTCAGCCTGTCATCTCCTTTCTCTCTGCAGCTCCTTTCCAGCTGAGCTTAGCGAGATCTTCACAGCCTGGCAGGAGGAGTGCCAGTTGCGGGGCAAGGTGGACATTGGCCAGCGGCTTGTCTCTGCTTCTCTATTCTTACGCTTCCTTTGTCCAGCCATTATGTCCCCCAGCCTTTTTGGCCTTACCCAGAAATACCCCGATGACACCACCTCCCGCACCCTCACCCTGGTGGCCAAGGTTATTCAGAACCTGGCAAATTTCACCACGTAAGTAACCACGTCCCTGGTTCAGAATTCTAGAAACGTGACCTCAGGTACAAACTACAGCATCAAAAAAAGATTGGACAGCCATTTGTCCAGGATAGAAAAATGTCTTCTGCCCTGGGCATGGGATTGGACTAAAAGATCTTCGAGTCCCTTCCAGCTTTTTGATTCTATGATTCTAGCCTGTCCCACGAAAAGGAGTGCATTGATCATCAGAGCAATGACATTATGTGCTTCTGTGAGCACATGCAGAAGGTGCAGAAGACAGAACAGATTTTGAAAAGGCAGCTGGAGGCAACAGACTTTCCAATTATGGAACTATGCAAAAGCAAAATATACAATTATTGTTTAACTTAATGCATAACATAAGTAATTTTTTAAAAAAAACCTAATAACTAATATCAGTCCAAGATGTCACCCAAAAAAAAAAAACAACCCACTTTTAAGAGCTGAGGTGGCGCAGTGGTTAGAGTGCAGTACTGCAGGCTACTTCAGCTGATTGCTAGCTGCAGTTCAGCAGTTCAGCAGTTCAAATCTCACCAGGCTCAAGGTTGACTCAGCCTTCCATCCTTCTGAGGTGGGTAAAATGAGGACCCAGATTGTTGGGGGCAATATGCTCACTCTGTAAACCGCTTAGAGACAGCTGTAAAAGCACTATGAAGCGGTATATAAGTCTAAGTGCTATTACTATATTGCTATAGTGGGGATGTAGGGAAAATAATTACAAGAATTATACTCCTCTATTTTTTTTCTCCTTTCAATGAATTGGCAATCAGGATTTTGAGGTCTCCGACATGTTAATAATGATATAATGTACAGTAATCTAAATCTGATTACCTGAATATTTGCACAACTACACAACTGTATGCTAAAGTGTACCTAGCTCCATATGACTGAGTTGGAATTGCAGTCATAATGATATTTTTTCTTCCAGGTGATTCAAATAGATAGCCATTATTGGTCTCCATTGTCCATGAGTTTCACTGCTGTCTTTTAAATCTATACAGTTGTACAGCACCTGTTACATCTACAATTGTAGGGTAGAAAACAGACCTATTACATTTGTGCCTTGCTTTGGGTGTTTCCCATCAGCCTCTGGTTGGCACAGGACAACATTAAGGATGTGCTGAATAGCTGGGATGTTTGTTTAATCTAGCTTCTTAGGCTTATAGTGGCCTTATGGGGAACTAGGTCGGGGAGAGGGGTTCAAATGTTTTCAGTCACAGAAACTTTTTTTTTTAAAAAAAATCCTAGAACTCCTCATCCAGAAAATAGTGCCTGTGGTTTGTGTGTATTTGTGTGTGTGTGAGAGAGTGAGAACGAGTCCTGTGTTTCCAATGGAAGGGAAGGGAAGGGAAGGGAAGGGAAGGGAAGGGGAGGGGAGGGGAGGAGATGGGACGGGACGGGACGGGACGGGACAGAACAGAACAGAACAGAACAGAACAGAACAACAGAGTTGGAATGAATCTTGTAAGTCATCTAGTTCAATCCCCTGCTCAAGCAGGAGACCCTATACCATTTCTGACAACTGGCAGTCCAGTCCTAGAGAGGCTCTGGAGGCTGGGGACAGCAAAAAATATCACTTCCTGTCCCATCACGTGTTAGGAAATGGGCTGTTTGAGGCCTCCAGAGGGCCTCCGAGGGGGTGGGAAAGGCTGTTTTTGCCCTCCCCAGATGCATACAGAGGATCTGGAGCCAGGTGAGAAAGAAAAACGGTCCTACCGGGCCATTGCGTGCCAGGAGCGGGCGGGGGAAGGGGGGATTGCGCACGGATGTGCAGGGCTGGGCGCAGAGAATTATGGGTGCATGAACCTCCCCCACTCCACCCCTCCTGGCACGCAATGGCAAAAAGGTTAGCTGTCACTGATCTAGAGTGTTGGCTATTCCTGCCAGTTTAGTATCATCCACAAATTTGGTAAATTCCCCTTCTATTCTCTCAACTAAGTCATTTATGAAGATATTGAAGAGTACTGGGCCTAAGACGGAACCTTGTGGTACTCCCTGCTTACTTCCCTCCATGTAGACGTAGACCCATTAAGGACTACTCATTGAGTATGGTTTGTCAGCCAGTTACAAGTCCATCTTGTGGTGATGCTATCTATCCCATTTTTTTCTAGTTTACCAAGGAACAGTATTTTGCTGGTCTATTAATTTAGTCACTATGTTGATGAATGAAATAAGAATGATTTGGCATGATCTATTTTTAACTAAACCCATGCTGACATCTAGTTATAACTTTACTCATTTCTAGATATTGGCAGGTTTGGTTTTTTATTATCTTTTCCAGTGTCTTTCTAGGTATTGATGTTAGGCTGATTGGTCTGTAGTTTCTTGGGTCTGGTTTCTCCCCCCCCTCTTTTTTTTTTTTTTTAAGATGAGAACCACATCAGCTCTTTTCCAGTCCTCTGATAGTTCCCCAGTGCTACAGGATATTTGAAAGATATGGTACAGTGGTTCTGAGATGACATCTGCCAGCTCCTTCAGAACTCTGGGATGTAATCCATCAGGTCCTGGTGATTTATATTCATTATGATCAGACAGATGTTCTATGGATGCCCTGGCTGCGTTTGAATGGAATTCCCCACCCCACCTCCATGGAACCCGAATTCTGCAAAATACAGCTTCAAAAACCCTAAACTGGGTTATTGTTTAAACTTACTTTGCTGATTAAGTACACAGAGATAAGTTGTTTAGACAATGACTCTATTGGCAGGGCTGGGAACCAAACTCAGCCCAGTTCCAAGACCATCATAATGCCTTGGAAAATGACAGAAAATCTAGATGCCTATGAGCCTTTCTGTATTTAAGGCTGGCTCTGGGCTCTCAAACCTAAGTATATAGGATATTTTCCATTGGCATCTATGCTGTAAGGAACTATCTGCTCAATAAAAGACAGGAATCAAGCTGAAAGAGCAGGGAATATCTCATGGTGCAATTATTGGACCAGAAGGCAAGAGCTGAGCAGCTTTATATTAGCCAGTTGCACTGCATTGGCAGCCTGAGGGACAAGGAATCCACTGACTTCCCCAATTCATAAGATTAAATGGATTGTCTCAGGAGGAATTATAAATCCTCCATCTGGGCAACAATACCAGTGGCAAAAGGGATGGATCTACAGGGTTCAGACATTCTTCTCTCCATTACAGTGATATGGTATTTCATTTCCCATAGGTTTGGGGAAAAGGAGGCCTATATGAGTTTCATGAATGAGTTTCTTGAGCACAACTGGCATACCATGAAATCATTTCTCAGCAGCGTTTCAAGCCCTGGTAGTACCATAGCATTGAGTGCCTATAATGACTCAATTGACCTGGCCCTGGAATTGTCCATCCTTCACTCCTTGCTCTGCAGCATCTTCTCCACTCTGGAACAGGTATCAGCTACTCTTGGGGGGGGGGTAGGAGTGGATGGGTGGGTGGGAGGGAATTTTTATTATAAACAAACCTGCCCTCTAGTGGCAAAAGGCCACACAAGCTTTTTTGCATCACATCCACAATGGTTGGACCTGTTCATATGTGGAAACAACACAGAAACAGGTACTTTTGTGGACTTTTTACTTGAAATTGAAAAAATGAAACTCTGATTTTAAGTTTTGATGATTTTTGTTATTATAGAAATTGTTTAAAATATTGTGAAATGCAAAGCAAAGGGTTGAGGTTGCAATTTATTTGTATTTTACTGCATTGAGAATTGTCAGAAATCATTAGCAATTTTTCTCTTTCTTTGCATTTCTCTTTTTTTCACAGTTCTCTAACTTTTGGTTTTTTTCTGTATTTTTTATCTCGTAGTGAAAGTTAATAAAATCTATAAAATAAAAAGACAGAAACAGATGTTAAAGTTTAGGGCTCAAGCCACCAACTATTGTCTCAAATCAAAGTCTTCTGGGATTGGTCTGAGCCCTTGTTGTCTGCATGTTGCACACCAAGAACTTTACTCCATACACTAATTGCAATTGCAAATGAGATCAAAGGAAGGGAAAACAGAAGGCCCAACAGTATATTGGGAATACACCAGGTCAGCATCACGTTACAGGGGATTCATACAACAGCCCTGGGACCTAAACTAACCTTTTCCAGCCAGCCATGTCACGCAAACTGAGAATAAACTGAAAATGAGCCCCTACAAGAAGTCTTCTCTGTAGCCTTGGGACTGTTCCAGGAATTCCATTTCTCTCCTACCCGAATATGGTTCTTGAATGGAAAATGGGTAGATGTGGATAACTCTCCTCAACTGCCCTCTTCAGTGATGCTGACTCTGTTAGGCCCTCTAAGATTTTTTTCAAGTATTTTTTTTTAAATGAACAATTGACAGTCTTCCAGCCACTTTATAGCAGCTGGTAGACTGCCAAATATGGTTCTTCTTCATCTGAGTAGGAAATGGATCCATTTGCTGTTGAAATCAACTGTGAGAAGAGGGGCTCTGCAATAAGATTTGCAAGGGAGGGAGGGAGAGAAGCCATTCTGCAGGCAAATTGTCCAAGACATGACATATTTTTTAAACTATGCTCAAGTTTGTATGTGTGAATTTAAATATACAGTATAAGAAATAGATGTAAATGTATAAATGCAACGGATAGAAAATAGATCAGACTTTAGCCAGACTGAAAGCAATTTCTACCATCAGTCTGGCCAAGTTCTTTATGTAGACCCTTTCTGTTCTTCTACTTACAAGCAAACCCAGGAGAAACTGCAGCCCCTGCCAGCAATCCTCCAGGCTATCCAAGAGGGAACCCCTGTGCCTGTCTCCATTCTTCTTGGGCCTCACATGGAGGAAAGGTAATGAATGGCAGCGTCAATCGTGATGTGTGGTCCTTGGGGGTTGACAAGGAATGTTTTATTGCCTCTTTTTATCCCTTTGAGGAAGGGGTGCACTTTAGCCTACTTAAACTGCTTACTTTTTGGTGCTATGGTTATGGCCACCTTGTAGCACTAATGGAGGATAGATCTCACTTATCACTTATTCTGAACTGTTCCCCTGTGCACTCCTCTGTGCTTGTTAGCCCAACCTTTCAAACACCCACACACACACGCACACACACACACACACACAATTCACTAGAGTTGTATTCGAAGGTAGCCTGTTTTTTTTAAATCAGAAATGTTGTGTAGCCATGTAGTATCTGTGACATGTTCGGCAATTTGAAAGAAGGCAAATTCACTGCTCAAAGTACTTGTCTAACATCTGTCAGACCTGCCCCAGTCTGATCTCCTAGGGAAGTAAAACTTTTGACTCCATTTGGTTGACATGAAAAGACACTATTATTAAGAGATGCTGATTGCAGTAGAGTCAAGTGGAATCTGAAGTTCCCACGCACCAATATAGAACTAATTCTTTGCTCCTCCCTAGCTATCCCCGCATGGTCTATCCATGTATAACCAATCTAGCACTGCCAAGATGTTTTGGGAAACACTGAGGTGTTTGGGGTGTCTGAAATTCCACCCTCAGGGTAAACAGCCTTAAAAATGCCAGCATGAACCAGATTCCAAAATGCTCTGTTCTTCCTCAACTGTCAATTCCCCCTCCCAATTTCCCATCATAAAGGTATACAGCTTTTTTGCCCATTTGTTCCCACCTCCCTTCCTCGATTGATGGCAGAATGCCAACAAGGCGCCAAGCTGAAGTGATGGATCTGACATGCTCCCCCCCCTTGACAAGTACATTAGTCCTGTAAAACAAACAAAAAGACACAACAGATAGATAGAGAAACAAGGTAGGTGTACGGTTAGATAAGTGAGCTCTTTTGGTTTATTAGGATATTGATTATGGAAGCATTTGAGGAGTTTGACTGCTTTAACTTGTTTAACCCATTCAGTTTCAGAGGGAGGAAAATCTTTCCACATAACTAAATACTGGAGTTTTCCTCGGTATTTATGAAAATCTAAAATGTCCTTAATTTCAAAATGTTGTTCCACCTCAATCATGAGTGGCTCAGGTGGCAGAGGCGGCGTCGGGCACAGAGGGAACAGATTTTTCAATTTTAGTACACTACAATGAAAAATTGGGTGAATGTGCCTAAGGGATTTGAGCAGTTCAAGTTCAACTGTGACTGGATTGATGATCTTTTTGATGGGGAATGTTCTGAAGGCAGACTATGTATCGCTAGCCCTAAGTTTAAACCCGAACGATGAACGAGCCGAGCGAGCGGGGAGCATCTCCCAGTGAACACCGGTACTAGTCTGTCATATGGTGGGGATGGCGCTCGCACACCAACAAGAGCGGCTGCTCGACCCAGTAGGGAAAGAGGAGCGGATCACAGGTCCGATGGCCAGCGACCCCAGGGTGTGGGGGGGGGTTAGGCCACCGCAGCCCCGCCAATTGGGCCCGTTACCACCATGGGGCCCCGGGGTATGGACCCCGCAAAACCCTTGGGGCTTACCCCCAGTGGAGGCTACGTTTGATGGAACATCAGAAAAGGTGGCATTATTCCTTAGCCAAGTAATCAGCCATATGGACCTGTATGGCAGGTTATATCCCTCACAATGGTCCATGGTGGTTGCTGTGACAGCAGTGCTCACGGGCGAGGCTGCAGACTGGGTCGCTGACCTACACAGTGAGCATGCCCATGAATTGACAGACCTCGGATTATTCCTGGAGGCATTAAGAGCCCGGTTCGAAGATGAGACCCAAACCCAAGTGATCGGGGGGGAACTAGTAGGCCTGAGACAGCATGGCCGCCCAGCTAAGGATTAAGTCAAGGAATTCCGCAACCTGGCCGGGAAACTGCGGTCATGGCCGGAACGCCTCCTTATACATCAGTTTCAATCAGGACTAGATAGAGAGATACGGCAGGCTTGTGTGTATCGGGGTTTAGGACCCCGCCTGTCAGAATGGTACAAGGCAGCCGCTGCTTTGGATGTAGGTCTACGGGAATTCAGATCCTGGGGTGTGAGCCAAATCCAACAGAGGCGGGGTCCCGTTGGGCAGTCTAATGAAACGCAGAGCGTTTATATCATCTACTGGAACCCAGGAAGCTTCTGTATCGGGATACCCTGTCCACCTAACCAGATATTGTAATTGGCCTCTACGATATCTAGAATCAACAATATCCCTGATTTCATAATATGATCCCACTACTGGCCCTGGGGTTGCTTGTGGAGCATGAGGTTTGCTAACTGGTTTTAGTAAACTCGAATGGAATACCGGATGGATTTTTCCGAGCAAGGGTGGTAATTTTAACTGGTCCCAGTTTTTTGGAAGTCTGCCTGGACTGCAGGTATTTTGTGGCAAGGTAGATCTGGTTCCCTATTTTAAAGTCTTTGGCCTTTGGGTTAGGGTTAGGCATATTTTTTATGAGTTTCTCATGCCTCTTCCAATGGTTTTCTGAGCACCGGCCAGGAATTCTTCAGCTGGGCAGCCCAGTCCTTTAACAAAGTAATGCGGTGTGTGTGTGTGTGTGTGTGTGTGTGTGTGTGTGTGTGTGTGTGTGTGTGACCGGGGCAGCTCAGGCATTGGCACAAAGTCCTGTCCCATAGCCACCTTGAATGGGGTAAACCTGGTGCTGCTATATACAGAATTATTATAGGTCACTTCAGAGAATGGGATGAAGTCTGTCTGATTGTCCTGCTAGTAATTTATATAACAACTCAGGTATTATTCTAGAACCCAATTTGTACATTCATACCCTCCATTCATTGCCAGATGATGACTGGAACTAAGTCCTTGGGATGGCCCAAGAAGTTTTAAAAACTCTTGCCAGAATTTGGAAGTTAATTGCACTCCACAGTCACAAATTATTTGTTGAAGAGCGCCGTGCAGCCTATTGATGTGGTGAATGAAGAAGTTAGCTAAGGTGTGGGCAGAAGGAATTTTTTGGCAGGGCACAAATTGCACTTGTTTAGAGAACAAATCAGTGTTCTCTAAGGAAAACCCTAACCCTAACCCAGATTACAGTATTTCTCTAGCTTTCTGGTAGTTCTGTTTTGAAAACTATAGAAATTTCCTTCCAGGGCTATTAGGCTCTGCCACTTACTGGAGGAGTTCTGGTGTTTGCTCCTGCCATAGCATAGCTGAATTGCAAAGTGGGCAGCTGGCCACATAACTTTGAATGTCTTTTTAAAGGGACAGCCACCAAAACTGGTGCTTAATTAAGTGTAACATTTTTACAAAGCCAAAATGTCCTGCAGTTTTTAAGTCATGGCTCTTCTCCAGGATTAGTCATCTTTGGCTTTCAGGAACGTACAGCTTGGCCCAGTGGTGGGCTGCAAATTTTTTAACAACTGATTCTCTGCCCTAATGACTGACTGGGTGATTGTGGTCAACTCGATGTCACTTACACTGAGGGGTGCTTCGCCTCACCCGCCCTCTCATGACCATAGGGATTCTTCAATGGTCGTAAGTGTGAAAAATGGTCATAAGTCACTTTTTTCAGTGCCTTTGTAACTTTGAATGGTCACTACATGAACTGTTGTAAATCAAGGATTACCTGTACAAAAATATAAAAAGCTTATTTGCTTGCAAAAAGCTGCCCTAAATACCAGTCATTAGATTAGAAATGGGGGAATACACACTGAAGATCAATGAGTCATAGCTGTCATGGAAACCTAAACCATTCTGTCTGAATACATTCCTTTTTCTCAGCAATACCTGCAACCCGGAGTTATAAATCAGGCAGGTTGCCAGAGCACATTGAGGAATTAAAATAGTTAAAATACAAGGATAACTATCAGCACTACTCTTGCTCATAAAGTGAAACCCTTTAGCAGAGAGGTCATTTAAGCTCTCCAGAAAGTGGGTGGGCATATTTGGGCTACAAATGCCAAGCTAAAGAGACAAATTACAAATTAACCTCTTGAGTGAAGGCTAATCCCATTCTGCCTTTGTTCAGACCTTGCTGCAGGAAATTTTTGCCTATGAATATAACTATCTATCTCTATCTCTTAAGTGCTGACATCTTCGGTGGGCTATTAAGGAACATGGGGGCTGCTTTCTCCCTCTAAGAAAACATGTTTCTCCATTTCTCATTCAGGGAAATATATTCTTCATTTTTAATATTTCTCAAAATATTTCATTCTTCTAGGAGAGTGGTGGGTGCTAACTTTCTACAACTGGTTCCATGTTACTATGTCATGTTATCATGAGAGAAAACTAAAACAAATTGGAAGGAGGATCCACTTATTATCATTGAGCAATCATGTGCCTTGCCCACTCCAAAGCAATGCAAGAAACTCCTGCCCCAAAGGTGCTTTTTCAAGAGGCAACTTGTCAGAGTTTCTTGCAAAAAACAAATGCAGAAGGACACAACAGATAGCCGAATCATTAACTTCTTTATATTCATAATAACACATAAAGTATATTTACAATACCAACAGTGGTTCTTCAGCTCAGATCAGCAGACATGTTTACACACAGAGTACAGCAGAGCAACTAATTTCACTTTAGCTCTGCACAGTCTCAGAAGCTGCAGACTAAGACACATCCTGGCTCTAGTCTGTCTCAGCTCCCAATTGGCTGACTTTGTTACTATGTCCTATTCCAGTTGATGAATATACTCTGACACAACTGGACTTTCTGGAAACCAGGAAAGTCCAGTTGCCTCTTGAAAAAAGCACCTTTGGAACAACCATGACCTGGATGACTGAAGAATCCCCATAGACAAGAGACTGCTGTGCTCCGTGAACTGACAAAGCACCCAGGAGAAGCAATCCTCAGATCCATTTACACCACTTAAAGATACCATCTGGTCTCACTCACTGTTAAGTATTGAATGACAATTCAAACGGACCAATTAGAAGCGAGCAAATAGAGCGGGAGATTTAGAAGCATTTCAGTGGCTGAAGCCATGGACAGCTCCTTTTAAAAGAGGCTGCCGCGGCTAGGCAATCCATTGCTGTACTGGACTGAATAACTCATGTAACTGCAGCGTGTGTCCTGTGTCCTGGTGACGAAGGTGGGATCTCAGAAGGACAACCGGTTACTAAACCTCCACGTGGTAATCAGTGGCCATCGAACTCAACGGCCAAGCAAGATGTCTTCGATCATTCCACCCGAACCATTCAACCCATCTGGAGAAGACTGGAAATCATACATAGAAAGATTCCACATGTTCCTGGAACCAAATGATCTGCTAAGCCTATCGGAACAAAGAAAGAGGGCACTCTTCCTCACACACTCCGGGGCCGCCGTTTTCAAAATGGCAAAAGCCTTAGCCTCACCGGCAGAATGGAGAACAATGACCTGGCCAACACTACAAGGCATCCTGAAAGCGCACTACGCACCCCAAGCCTCACCCCTGGTAAGATGGCATGAATTCTACCAGAGGGACCAGAGGGAAGGAGAATCGATAAGTGAATTTGTAGCAACACTGCACAAAATAGCCACCGCTTGCGAGTTCTCAAATCTGGATGAGGCCATGAGAGACTGTTTGGTTTTGGGGCTGAGGGACCTCACTTTACAAAGCCGATTACTCACAAAGCCCAGAATAACATTTCAAGAGGCTATGGAAGAGGTAACGGTGACCAAGGCATCCCAGAAATCCACAGCCACAATAAAGAAAATGAATAAGGGGCCACAAGGGAAGGAAGAATCATCAATTCACTACGAGGATGTGGAAACCAAATCGGAAGAAGAAGAGGGGGACAAAGTACACCACCTCTGTTTGGAATGGAAGGGAAGACCCCAGGACAAAGGGAAGAAAGAATTCTAGTGTGCAGGATGCGAGGGAAACCACCCAAGGATGGAGTGCAGGTTCCGAGACGCGATCTGCCAGTGGTGCGACCAGAAGAGACACATCGCAAGAGCCTGCAGGGCATCCCAACCAGCATTCCACAGAAACAGGCAAACGAGCCCACCACCACCAAGAACCAGACAATTCCAAACAAACAGGAAGCAACAGTTTGGAAGAAGCTGTAGAAATGAGGACCACGGGTCAGATAGGGGTGGAACCCATCAAACAATTATCATGGGCCATGCGAGCATGGGAAGAACAAAGAAGATGGCGGTGACTGTTTACATCGAGGGGAGACCATGCAAAATGGAAGTGGACTCAGGGTCATGCCTATCCATGGTCTTCCGGACGACCATCAAGCAGATAATCCCCAGCCTCACAACCAGCGCACTCAAGCAGCAAAGATTCACTCTGAAAGACTATCAAGGGAACCGGATTCTGGTATTAGGCATTGGAAAGTTCAATGTAAAATTCAAGGACTTTCAGGGGAAACTGCCCCTCACCATAGTGGGCGGGGACAGACCTAGCCTATTGGATCTGGAGTGGTTCGAACCTTTGGGGCTGGCAATAACTGGAATCAATCAAGTTGAAGACGACGGCTGGGAAGAGGAACTGATGAGGGACTTCGCAGACGTTTTTGACGGCAAATTGGGCAAGTACATGGGGTTCCCAATATAATTTAACCTAGATCCCCAAGTTGCCCCTGTCAGAATTAAACCTAGGAGGGTTCCTTTTGCTCTACGGCCCAAAATAGATGAGCAACTGGATAAACTCGTTGTCCAAGGGGTATTGGAGCCGACAGACCATGCTATGTGGGAGACACTGATAGTAACCCCCACGAAGCCAGATGGGTCAGTGCGCCTCTGTGGGGACTATAAGAGCACCCTGAATATAGCGTTACAACAGAGCGCCTACCCAGTACCCGTTGTGCAACACCTTTTACACTCCCTGGGGCAAGGGAAGATATTTGCGAAGCTCGATCTGACCCAGGCATACCAACAGCTACCTGTAGATGATGCCACAGGTGAAGCGCAAACAATAGTCATGCACAGGGGAGCATTCAAGTGCAAACGTCTGCAGTTTGGGGTAAGCATAGTCCTGGGACTATTCCAAAGTCTTATGGAACGCCTGTTACAGGGAATAGAAGGAGTCGTTCCCTATTTTGAAGATGTGTTGATTTCAGCCATAAATCAGAAACAACTGCAACAGCGTTTAAGGGCAGTGCTGACCAGATTCCAAGAGGTGGGGTTAAAGGTAAAAAGGGACAAGTGCCAGCTAGCCAAAAAACAAGTGGAATTCCTGGGATACCTAATCGATGGTTCAGGAATACACCCCACCCTGGGCAAGCTAAAGGCGATCAGAGAGGCACCAATCCCCACAAATAAAACAGAGCTGCAGGCATTTCTGGGGTTATTGAAGTTTTACAATATTTTCCTGCCACAGAAAGCCACGATTGCTGAGCCACTACACCGGTTACTGGATAAGAGAATGGAATGGATGTGGGGGAAGAAGGAGAAGCATGCGTTTGAACAGATAAAAAGACTATTAACCTTGGACAGCATATTAGTACAGTACAGTGGAACGTTACCATTAAGACTGACATGCGATGCATCCCCATTTGGCATCGGAGCTGTATTAAGCCACTGCATGCCGAACGGCAGAGAAGCCCCCATCGCCTTCTACTCATGAACACTATCCAAACCAGAAAGAAACTACAGCCAATTGGATAAAGAAGCATTGGCCACCGTGGCTGGCATCAAAAGATTCCATGAGTACTTATATGGAAGAAGATTTGAGCTAATAACGGACCACAAGCTGCTCCTAGGAATCATTGCGGGAGACAGACCTACGCTCCCCATCCTATCACCAAGAATGTTGAGGTGGACGGAATTCCTCACAGCCTACGACTACCAACTAAAATACAGACCAGGAAAGACCATCGACCACACTGACGCACTCAGCAGATGCCCATTACCAGATCCAGTGGAAGATCCAGCACCAGCCACAACTACCTTGCTAATAGAAACCATGGAGAACACTCAAATCTTGGCTACAGACATCGCGAGAGCAACAGCAAGACACGGGACTTTGGCGCAGGTTTTGAATTGGGTTTGGAAAGGATGGCCTGAGACGGGCATAGACACTGAATTCCAACCATTCAAAACAAGACAAACGGAACTATCAGGATTGAAGGGGGTGTTTGTTGTGGGGGATAGAGTAATAATTCCGAAATCGTTAAGGAATAACATATTAGATTTGTTAAACGAGAGACACCTGGGGATAATGAAAATGAAGGCAGTGGCAAGAAGCTACGTATGGTGGCCAGGGATGGACAAAGAAATAGAGACATGGGTAATGACTTGCACATCTTGCCAGGAATCTCGCCCAGCACCACACACAGCACCCATACACGACTGGGAGAATCCCGGGGTCCCTTGGTCCTGCATACACATAGATTTTGCAGGGCCATGCCAGGGAAATACATTTCTGATCATCGTTGATGCCTACTCTAAATGGTTAGAGGTAAATTTAATGCCATCAACGACGACAGAAGCAGTCATCCGAGTCCTCCGGAGACTGTTAGCAACACATGGTTTACCCGATCTGGTAGTCTCCGATAACGTGCCCCAGTTCACAGCTAATCAATTCGAAATGTTTCTAGCCAGCCAAGGGATCCGGCACGTACTATCCATGCCAGGAAAACCGTCCACTAATGGATTGGCTGAAAGGATGGTGAGGACGAAAAAAGAAACCTTAGCAAGACTGGGCCCAGGGGACATACAGACGAAAATAGATAAACTACTGAGCATACAGCACATCACACCCAGTGCCAACACACATAGAAGTCCCACTGAACTGTTAATGGGAAGGAAACTAAGGTCTACTTTAGACAGACTACACCCCATTACAGCACAGAGAATTCCACCAGCAAGACTAGACAGTTCCAAGTGGGGGATAAAGTGTACGCAAAGAATTTTAGTGGAAACCCCTTATGGGTCCCAGCAGAAATAATTCAAGTCACAGGCCCTCTATCCTACAGGATAGAGATGGAGGACGGCTGGAGTTGGAAAAGACACATAGATCAGCTCAGTGGCTGATTAGTCAGAAGAGAACACAGATCACAAGAGGGAACCCAGGGGCGAGAAAAGGAAATTCACACAGAAACAGACCAGGCCCTACATTAAACACCACCAATGAACAACAGGGACAACACTCAAACCCGACTAGAGACAATGAACACTTATCTGGGGTCCGGGAGGGAGTTCTCGATAGCAGCGACAGTCCACCATTCCAGCTGGGGGAGGAAGAAATAAACATCCAACAAAACAGGCCCACACCATTGGCGGAGTTCGAGAGAGTTCCGGAAGCACCTCCAGGAAAGACACAGAACTCGACCTCTCGCTCCAAGATTGCTGGAATAACTGAACTGCGCAAGTCAAGCCGTGCCCTGAAAAGACCCACCTACTTGCGCGACTATGTGGCTTGAGAGACTCCAGGATTGGTCAATGCTGATCTAGAGGGGAGGGGTGTTAAGTATTGAATGATAATTCAAATGGACCAATTAGAAGCGAGCAAATAGAGCAGGAGATTTAGAAGCACGTCAGTGGCTGAAGCCGCGGATAGCTCCTTTTAAAAGAGGCTGCCATTGCTGTACTGGAACTGAATAAACTCATGTAACTGTAGTGTGTGTCCTGTGTCCTTACTGCGCCCACTATTCAACACTCATCTCACGAGATATCCTTAGGTAATCATCCAGATTTAAGGAAAGATCACATGCCCCAGAAAGGCAGTAAAAAAATCAGACAGAATGCCAAGCTTGCATCCTGCCTCTCAGCCATTTATTTATTTGTTTGTTTGTTTGTTTGTCATATTTCTATGCCGCCCACTCTCCGAGGACTCTGGGCGGCTTACCCTAAAGACAGTATACTAAATAGCATATTGCCTCCATTGCCTGGACTACTGCAATGCTCTCTACATGGGGCTCCCCTTGAGGAGCACCCGGAGGCTCCAACTGGTGCAGAGTGCGGCTGCGTGGGTGGTTATGGGAGCGACGTGGCGCTCCCATGTTACACCTCTCCTGCGCGAGCTGCACTGGCTCCCGTTGGTCTTCCGGGTGCGCTTCAAGGTCTTGGTTACCACCTTTAGAGTGCTCCATGGCTTAGGACCCGGGTACTTACGGGACCGCCTGCTGCCACCAGTAGCCTCTCACTAGCTAGTACGCTCTCATAGAGAGGGGCTCCTCAGGGTGCCGTCGGCCAAACAGTGTCGACTGGAGGCCCCCAGGGGGAGAGCCTTTTCTGTGGGAGCACCTGCTATCTGGAATGAGCTCCCCCCGGAGATACGGAGGATCCCAGATTTACGCACCTTCCACCGTGCCCTCAAGACCTTTTTATTTCAACAGGCTGGCCTGGCCTAACTTCCCTTTTTAATTGTAAATTTTAAATCTGTTTTAAAACTTTAGGGGTGTTTTAATCTGTTCTGGGCCAAACTATTTAATTGGGTTTTTATATTGTCTTTTAAATTTTGTAGTCTGTATGTTTTATCTTTTTGGCTGTTCACCGCCCTGAGTCCTTCGGGAGTAGGACAGTATATAAATCTAGTAAAATGAAAAAATGAAAAAAAACAATCTATGTTCTTTTTTTACCCACCTCGGAAGGATGGAAGGCTAAGTCAACCTTGAGCTGGTGAGATTTGATCCACTGATCTGCTGAACTAGCAGTCAGCTGAAATAGCTGCAGTACTGCACTCTAACCACTGCGCCACCTTGGCTCATTTCTTCTATGGCTATGCCAACCCTTCTGTAAATAGCTATTCCAGCTGTGTTGGAAGTATACTCAAAAAGCTTAAAACAACCCTTTAACAATCTTTAAGAAAGTCAAGCCCCAGGAATAAAAGTACCACAAAAAACTGGGGGGGGAGGGGGGAACGGGACTCCGGAGAAGCTCAGTCTACAGACAGAAAGTCTGGGTGTAAGGCTTACAATGTAACACGCTTAACCCAGAGGCAGTTTCTGAAAACACTTAAAGCAGCAGGACAATTAAGATAAGGATTAGGCTAGAAATACAGGCATACCAGAATGTTTCCTTCCTGACGCCCTTGCAAGATTAGCCCCATAAAGTGGGAAAAGATTTCTTCCAACAACCAGTTCTCCGAACTGCTCAGAAAATTAACATCCGATTTGGGAGAACCAATGCAAACCAGTAGCAGCTCACCTCTGGCTTGGCCCCCACCCAGGCTAAACCCTCTTGCATTGTACATTCATTTATGTTAGCTTGGAACCACTTATCCCCCTCTAATACTGCCTTTAGGTCCCTGCTATGCCTTCCCCAATCTGAGGCTTCGCTTTATCCAGCGCTCAGTTGATGACTGGTGTTGCAAGCTGGTGGGATGGAATAATCGGTCTGACTATTTCCTGCTTGGAGCTGTTACATTGAGCATCCTAGATAGTGCATCGGCTAATAATTTTTTTCCCCTGGGAGGCAGCAGAAAGTGAAAACGCTTCCATGTTAAGAAAGCCCAGTGCACCACATAAGCCTCCTCCCAAACCACCCATTGCTGCTCAGTGTGAGATAATTTACTGCAGGTTATAGGGCAGTCTGGCTGTTCCTTTGTAAAAGAACCACCCACACTGCCACATCACTAGTGTCCACTGAATAATAAATGGGGCATTAGAATCTGGGTGCTTTCACACTGGTTCAGCAGGAAACAACCATCTGAGTTTTTCAAATGCTGTCTGGCAGCCATTGTCCACTTCAATGGCTGGCTAGGTTGGGTTTCTCCTCCCCTTTTCTCTTTATCAAGTTGGTGATGGGGAGGGTGGTTCCATACACCAATACAGAACTACCCCTTGGTCCCATCTAGCCCTCTCCCCATGGTCTGTTTGTATGTAGCCAATCTGGCACCACCAAGATGTTTTAGGAAACACTGAGGTGTTTTGGCTGGTGAAATTTCACTCTGGATAAATGGTCTTGAAGATGCCAGCACACCAGCATGAACCAGATTCCAAACTGCTCTGCTCTTCCCTGTCAATCTCCTCTCCCAATTTTCCATCATAAAGGTATTCAGCTTTATTGCCCATTTGTTCCCTCCTCCCTTCCCCAATTGATGATAGAATATTAGCAAGGCACCAAGCCAAAGGTGATGAATGTGACAACATCTGTTCCTACCCCATCACGTATGAAGGAGACTGATGGGTTAGCTCTTCCTCCTGCTGGCAGGAAACATGTGGAGAGAGGGCAAACAAAGCTGGGGGAGCCATCATTTCCTTTCCTTAATTGTAAGAAAGTATAAAGATAAGACCACTCTTGGAACCTGATTACTATGGCATAATGGGGCTTTGCTGGCAGGATAATAGATTTTATGCTCTCACATTTTTCTGCCAGCTAAAGGACTAGTGGGTTGCACTTTACTGTGGCCAGCTGCTTGTGTCCTTAATTTGATAGCACACAGAAATTGCCCTAAAAGTTCTCTGGATTAAGAAAGTGGGATGGAGAAGCCATCATGCAGAATGTGAGAAAGTTATGCATCAAAACATTAGGTTCAGGGGTAGATTCTAAAATTTTTTACTACCCGTTCTGTGGGCATGGCTTGATGATCATGTGACAATTCTTTAGGATTTAGCAGAGGTACTGGTCTACCAGGCTTTTAACTGCTTGCAGAACTGTATCGGTCTACTCACTGGTTTTTGGAGACACCGGTCTACCTATTTGTTTTTGGAGGCACCAGTCTACTCATTTGTTTTTGGAGGCACCGGTCTACTCATTCGTTTTTGGAGGCATCGGTCTATCACCACACTGCCTTTTAACACTGATCAGCTGTAAGGTGGCCCTTTGACCCCCCACGGCAAGAGTTTAAACAGTTTTTTTCCTTCTAGCCGATCAGCTGGGACTCGGGAGGCAGCAATAGATTGGGGGTGGGGCCAAATAAAAGGTAAGAATAATGCGGAAGGCAGGGGGCGGCAGGGCCCAGCTCCCGAACAAAGAGACCCGGTTCGGTGACATCATATTGTCACCGCTACCGGCTCAGCTGAACCGGGCCGAACCGGGAGGAACCCACCACTGATTAGGTTGTGTAGATGTGGCCCAAGTTTGGGTCTGAAGACTTAATCTGGAATTGAGATTGTCAGCATTACTCTGAATTACTATGTCTTTTGCACAGCTGACTCCTCATTCTTTGTGTTTCAGACACACTGAGAAACAGAAACTAGGGTTTGTGCCCCCACGGGATCTGGACAAGTATAGTCCTCTGATCAAGAGCCAGTCCATGACCAGCATCCAAAAGAACAGAGGCAAGGAAGATGCCCTGACTCCTTTACATCAAACCAAAACCAGGAGCAAAGTGCAGCGTACTCAGAGTGTCCCAACCCAGACCAAGGCATCTCGGCGTATCCACAAGCAAAGTAGCATAGAGCGAGTGGTTGACAGTCAGGACAGCAACCCTCAGCCTTATGACTCCTCTC
Organism: Pantherophis guttatus; assembly: GCF_059756535.1. Taxonomy (NCBI): domain Eukaryota; kingdom Metazoa; phylum Chordata; class Lepidosauria; order Squamata; family Colubridae; genus Pantherophis; species Pantherophis guttatus. The sequence continues at coordinate 111,954,833 of NC_142064.1, forward strand.
TATGCAATGGTGGCAGCCACAAGGCATCCCAGGTAAGCAGAGTTTTAGAGTGGTTTGCTCAACTACTAATGTACTTTTTGGAATATAAGATGCACTCCCCCCCTAAAAGTGGGTGAAAATGTTGGTGTGTCTTATATACCGAATGCAGCCATTTTTGGCCTCCCGAAGCCCTGCCCTGCATGTCCTGTTTTTGCCCAAAACAAGCCCATTTTTCGCAAAAACGGGATGCGCAGAGGGTTTGGAAGGCCTGCAGAATGCGGGGAAGGCAAAAACCGGACGCGCGGAGGCCACAAACTATTTTTTTTCTTGTTTTCCTCTTTAAAATCTTGGTGCATCTTATACTCTGGTGCGTCTTATAGTCCAAAAAATATGGTATATTTCCTCCTCGTTTTCCAGCGTGGAGGCTCCATTTAAAGGACATTTTGTATTGCAAGTGGATTAAAGTATTTCCATGTCTCTGTAATTTTTCTCTTATTCTTGTTCTCTTCAAACTCACCAAATAATGTTCTTCTACTTTAGGAATGCTCAAAGCTCCACCCATCTGTATCGCTGCCCCAGAAACCATCGGTCCCTTGGTTACGACATTCAGAGGATGCATCAGCAATGCAAAATTGCCTATACTCCATGCAACCCCTGGAACAGGTATAGGAGGATTAGTTTTCTGTTCATCTATTCCTAATTAAAGAGCCACCCCAAAAAATGATGGAAAAAAATGTGTGTCGTTGAAAGTTGCATACATGCATCTAGCAAAAGTAACTTTTTAAAAAGTGATGATATCATTCCAGAAATATAATGAATGACTATTATTTGTTTGTTTGTTTGTTTGTTTGTTTTATTTATGCAGTTGATATAGCCACCCATCTCACCTATAATTACTCTGGGTGACTTATCTTAATTGGGGATGCTTGGTCAATGAGCCTTAGATTTGATAGGTCAATAGCCATATGTTAGAAAAGAAATTGGCGAAATGGAAATCTGTTGCATGTTAATTTCCTGAAAGAGACTGCATCAGAAACTGAACTATGCTTTCATAGGAGAGTAATTGAGACCTCTGTGCAATGGGCAGTTGACATGTTGCACTGGCCAATACCAAAAACAACCTCAGACACACTTCTCCTGCTTTGGGGATCACACTTTTAGCTGTTTACATTTCCCAGTCCTTTCCCTGTAGTTTTGTAATGGAGGAAGAAGTGAAACACATATTTTTCTGTTGTTAGGAATCATAGCATAACAAACTTATGTTCAAAGCATAGCTAGAGAGAGCCATTCTAATTTACTAGGAAAATTTCACACAAAAGCAATGTCTAGAATGTAACCCTGCAAATCTTTCCCCTAATTGGAGGAAGATGAGTCTAAGAAAGAAAATCCTCAAAGCTGCAATTTTATACTGGGTCAGCACAGTCTAAATATGTAGCTCCAGCAAAGGGTATTACTGAAATTATCTTGTCAACTGAATCCAGAACTTTCTTAAGATTTCTTAAGACATAATTGGAGTCTTCCCCAATTATGATGAGAAGAGACTAAAACATCCCCATCTAACTTTTCTCTGTTCCTGCATAGCTTTCCCTCATTCTCTTAATCTTGAGCCCTTGGTGGTCTTGAGCCCAGGGGTGCTCTAAGCTTCATTACTGCCCCCTCTGCCCCCCTCCCTAGTATGCAAGACAGATGGAAGTGCTGCAAATGAAGCTGAGTTCAGCCAGAGACAAGCAGCAGCTCCTGGAGGAGCAGGTGAAGTCACTGTCTGGCCAGAATCAAGCACTGCTGCAGGAGCAAGCCAGATTTCAAGAACAAGAAGCAATTCTTAGCAAGAGGCTAGAGGAAACGGAACTTTGCCTGGTACAGCTCAGCAGCAGGTAAGAGAAGCCAGCAACAGGAGGCAGAGGCACAATGTCAAATGGGGGGTGGGGGAGGGGGAGGGGAAGGGACTGCTAGCCCTGATAGGAATTTTCATTCCATTCAATGTCTAAGTTCCAGTTTATTAGACAATGCAAATCCCATGGCAGGGGATAAGGAAGAGAACAGTCCAAGTTTCCTGTTCTGGGAATCCTGCAGGGCATAGTTGGGACCCAATCCATTTACACTGTTCAAAGAAATATCCAAGAGGAGGGATTGTAGGAAGTTAGCACCCACCCCTTTCACTTTCACTTGGCATTCGCTCGGCTTCCGTTCCTTTTAAACACAAAGTTCCACGTTTGGCAAAAACCTCCCCTTGCTTTCTCTATCCTACCGGTCACGGCTCGGTGGAGCTAGCGGTAGGCAGAAGTGCGGCTAGAGGTCACTCAAAGAGGTGGAATCGGACTGTTGTCTGGATGGAATCCCACACACACACTTCCTCCTTCCCTAACAGAAGGTCCTCTGCTCTGGCAAAACCCCCATGCTCTCCAGACTGTTGGTCTTTCTGCGGTTAGGAAATGCACAAAGGAAGCAAGATCCAGCTGTGATTGGGGGAAGGGCCCTCTCACACATGCAGGCATACACACATTTCCCATGCTTTTCCATGCTTTAAAATTAAAATTTAGAGGTACTCACCTCTAACCGGCTTCTTAGAAAACTGTTGAGCTCAATACTCAAAACCCCTTTAAAACCTGGTTCCAAATGGCCAAGGTCCAGGAAAACTTACCCACAGACTCAATAGGTCTGCTGCTAGCAAGGGAGGCTTACCTGGGCCAGGTCCATTGGTTAGGTTAGCTTGGAGTCCCATCTGTGGGGGCCAAATTATTCAAAGAAATATCCTTCTGGGTTCAGCTCCAAGTGGGGAAAAAGACACTGGAAACATGGAGACTGCTTGGAAAGATGGTTTAATGGTGGACAGGATCACATGGTTTGAGTTCCCGGACAGAAAAGGGTAGAGATGCTGTGAGTCCCCAGGGTTTTATGCCCTCTCTGGCTTTGAACTTCCTGGGGCCCCGAAAGAGTATCCTGATTGGTTGTCAGACTCCCAGGAGGTGGGGGTCTTAGCTAGCCTTGCTGGCTGATGTAATCTTCCCAGGTGCCATGTGGTGAGTTTCTGTTGCTAGATGGGTCCTATTGTGTTGCAGATGATGGTCCATTGACAAAGGGTGGTGGGGCAGGAAGGTGGGAGCTGCTTTGTCTTTAAAACATGTTTCTCCATTTCTCAACCAGGGAAATATAATATTCTGCCTTTTTAATATTTCCTAAAATATTTCATTCTTCTAGGAAAGGGGTGGGTGCTAACTTCCTACAACACCAAGGAGCCTAGCAGGAAGTAAAAAAGCTCTTGGGGCTGATAGTGAAGTAAGCATCCATGGCCTGATCTTTCCCATGGCAAGACCAGCAGGTCTGAGCTACAATCAGTAGCTGAAGTCTTACGCTGGGCTGAAAAACAAACAAACATGGCAGTACAATCCTTGTAGTGGAAAACACAGTTTCATGAAGTATCTCATTGGCTATGCCACTGAGAATAATTCTCATATAGACTGAACATCTGGAAGGTTTCAGTTTGTAGAAAAGGAATCATTTACACAGAAAGTGAAAAGGCTAATGTGAACTTCTCTTTGTTATTCTAACTTTGATTTGCTATCAGTTTGCCTTTTTTAATTCTGTCTTTTATCATCCCTCAAACTGTTGCCAGGGGAATCTTGAGGGTCAGTGACTAACTAGCAGGGAATGTGGAGAAGGGTTGGAACCACAACCCATCTGAGGTGATATCTGAAGGAGACTTGACTGCTATGTTTCTCTAGGGTGTCCTGCATAGAGGCCAGCTGGAAAAAGGATCATGAAAAGCTGCAAGTGAGTGAGGAGAAGGCCAAACAGCTGGTAAGAGCCCTCCAGAGGCAATGTGTAGTAAATGGGATCTAACCTATGCAAAGACTTGTTGTTGTATAAAGTGTTGTATAAATAACAGAAAGACGGTTCTGAATTATGAACAATAGGCTGAAAAACCAGCACAGAGCTAGCTAACATCCCACCTAGGTGGCAGTGTTGTGGAAGCGGAGATGCCAAAAAAAGAGAAGATGGCAGTTAGGGCAAACAATGCAAACCCCACCCCTTTTGTACGTGCATTGACACTGAATGCAGATACAAAAGGAGTGGGGTTTGCACTGTGGCATCCACCATGTTGCTTCATTTGAACCTCCGCTGACAGATGTCATTATGCAATCCAGGGAGAATTTCAATAGGACAAACTCAAGCTTCTGTGCCTGAGTTTGTACTTGACTTCTTCATATCATGCACTACTAAGCCTCTTATGCTCACAGAGGTGGCAACCCTATTTCCTGGAGAATAATTTGCTGTAGATTAAGAATTGGTGTGGCATGACTGACTCTCTCCAGCATGTGTCTTGTAGGATCTGCAGTTCTCCAGAATGGAAAAGGACCATGACCAGCTTTTCCATGCTGTTAGCCAGATGCTGGGGTATCAAGATAACCAACCACATTATGGCAACAACTCTCAAGGCTTGTGTGGATAAGAAGATTGAGAATGGGAAAGCCATATTTCCCACACAGCTCTAGTATGGAATCCAGAGAAGTCAAGAGGATGGAAAAATGTGCCTTCCACTAACAAGGACAGCATCATATTAAGAGTTCTCAAAGGTATTCAGCCATTGCTTCAGTTTCCAATCCATCCCTTCCTGAATTCACACACATTCCATCCTCCGGCTTAAAGATACCCCATTTACCATTTTCTGGGTACATATCCTCACTGCAGAGCTGCCTTGGCTTGAAAATGTTTTCCCTGAGAAAATGGAAGAATATCTCAGTTCCAGATCATTCCAACCTATGGGCAAAGAGTCTCCTGAGCTTGAAAATACGTGGCTCTTCCAGTTGGCTATATCTCCATAGTTGTTGGTACTATGGCTGCCAAAAAGGCCAGACACTTTATTCTGCACTTCTTTTCTGTGCTTGTGGCTTGGTCAGGGAAATAGTTTTCTCTTACCCCTAATAGACAAATGAGGGCCTTCAGTGAGTTGATAATTCTGTTGCTAAGCAGGAGGTTTTCTTTAATGTAACTTTGCTCTTTCCTTTCTTTCCCCCCTTCCTTCTCCCCCAACATGCTCTTTTGTGACAGTGAATACTCCAATCCCAAAGTGTGAGTGATTTACAGTTGAGAGTGAGGTGGAGCAGTAGGACTTTCCCTTCTGTACTGTCAGATGGTTTCAGGCGCTGAGGGGAACTCAACAGATTAACAGAGTTTGAAGGGACCTTGTAAGTCATCTAGTCCAACCCCCTGCCCAAGCAGGAGAGTCTACACCATTTCTGACAAATGGCAGTCCAGTCTCTTCTTGAAAGTCTCAAGTGATGAAGCTCCCACAACTTCCGAAGGCAACTTCTGTTCTATTGGTTGATTGCTCTTACTGTCAGAAAACTTTTCCTTATTTCCAGGTTGAATCTCTCCTTGGTCAGTTTCCATCCATTAATCCTTGTCTGGCCTTCAGGTGCTTTGGAAAACAGGTTGACCCCCTCCTCTCTGTGGCAGCCCCTCAAATATTGGAACACTGCTATCATGTCTCCCCTGGTCCTTCTCTTCATTAGACTATCCATGCCGAGTACTTGCAACCATTCATCGTATATTTTAGCCTCCAGTCCTCTAATCAGCTTGGTTGCTCTTCTCTGAACTCTTTCTAGTGCATGGGGGTGGGGCGCGTGCACAGGGGCACATGTGCGGGGGTCATGTAATGAACGCATGCACAGGGGGCACACATTGCATTATGGGTGACGGCACGTGCGTGCGCTGTTGCGCGTGCACGTGCACACTTTTGGCACATGACAACAAAAAGGTTAGCCATCACTGATATAGACTTATGTTCTTTTCCATGCTACTTCCCTCTCAACTGCTTGGAACTAAAGAAAGAGATGCAATCCCGCTACACCACTTCTTTTGCTATGCAGGGTGCTGCAAGAGAAGGCAAGTGTGTGCTGTAAAGGATGCACTTTCCATTGTTGTGCTCTGTATCAAGCAGGGGTGATAAAAGAGACACACTACGAGGGTAAGAACAGAAAACCTGTAGTAGCCTGTGCAATTTTTCCTGACTTCAGCAATAATTGGATGAAGAGATACCTTCCCTGGGTCTTGTCAAGTTCACCATCTTTTACCAAGCCCCACTCCTCACATGCTTTTCTCTTGCATGGATAGTTGGACAAAATATATTACCAGCTTGCAGTCTAGAGCTCTGTTCTGCTGTTAATGGGTTCCCCCTCTCCAAATATTCCAAAAAACTGTCTGAAAAGCAACACTACCAGCCTCCATCCCGAGGTTTGGTGAAAGGCAGACTCTGGTGCAGTGGCTCTTCTATCAACATACATTCCTCCAGTGGGGAGGAAGCACATCAAGTGTGGCTGTGCAGAGGAGCCCTGAGGTTGCATCCCTGTTTCTGTTGCCTAAGGGCATATATAGCCCGCAGTACAAAGGTCAGTCTTGCAAATTTTGGGCAATAATTGCTTCTATGCCCAGAAAAATCTCAAGCAAACATGAGAGTGTCCTGTGGGCTATTTGTTTCTTGCTTTACCTATAAAAGCTGCCAAGAGCTGCTTTCTTCCACCAGAACATTTTGATAATTTCTTTACTCTGCCTTTGAAGCCCATCTGAGCCAGGTGATGTGAGGGGTGGGGCTTAATGAAATGTCATTAACCCAGTACCTGCCGTTATAGTCTGCCACCATCCTGCTGCACCATGCCCTGAAGAAAAAGGGTCTTCATCCCTGTCCCAAGGAGGCTGCTGACTTGGCTGATGCACATGGCCAGCTGGCCCCAGAGCAAGTATAACCATTTCTGAGAGCAAAAATGCAGTGTTGTCTTCCATCTGCTCACTTCCCTCTAGGAAGGCCACCTCCACCTGTTCTTTTTCTGCTATGTGGTCACAAAGTAGCCTTTTCTCACTTGTGCTAGTTCAAGAGATGCTACCTGCTGTGCTCCATTTCATTCTTGTCAAAGCCTCCTGCCCATTTAACTCCCAGGCACAGAGCAAGAACACCTCGTCCCCTGGTCACTGTCCTCCATGACAGTGCTGTCATAACTGTGTCATTGGTATGGAGAAAAATTTGGTTCTTTTTTTTTTTTTTACATTGATGAAAAAATAAAATGCCTGCTTTTTTGTTTATTTGTTTTTAATCAGCTGAAATTGACCGTCTTTCTGCCCTTTCCCCTCCAAGCCCAACAGCTTTTTCTTTTCCTTAAAATTTTTCCCAGATTTGATTTCTCCAGTCAGGCTGTGGGAAATGTGTCCCCACCCTAATATCAGATGGCCATGACCAAAATGGAGGAAGGTATCTGAAATCCCCAGAAAGGGATTTCCTAAGCCACCTTTGGTTCCAGCTGGCTTACACGTGGGAAACAAGCAGCTCAAGGATACAGTGCAGAAAAGCCCTGAGTTTGTCTACTGTACAAACGGTATAGGCATAGAACATTATGAAAAAATTGACTTGGTTCTTATAGCTTCAGAGAGATGGGACAGAAAGTTTACAGCAAAATATGAACTGAAATAGGATTCAACTTGTTATTGAACCATAATCCTTTTGTTACATTTTATTTTATTTATTTATTAATTTTATCCCATCTTTATTATTTTTAGAAATAACTCAAGGCAGTAAACATACTTAATACACCTTTTTTATTTTCCTTCTATTTTCCCCACAACAACCATTGTGTGAGGTGAAGGAGTTTGGTTGGGAAAGTGACTGGCCAAAAGGTACCCAGCTAATTCTTCATGGCTAAAGTGGGACTAGAACTCACACTTTCCTAGTTTCTAGCCTGGTGCCTTAACCACTAAACCCAACTAGCTCTCAGCTGAGTCTTTGTTCTGCTGTGCTGAGCTGCAATTGGAACTAAAATTATAAATGGTTTCACAAAATATTCAAAATTGCACAATGTTCCCTGTTATAATAGAATTGTTCATCCATGTGGGGAGAGAAGATCACATGGTACATTAGAGTTTCATCTTCAAACAAGGCACTGCTTATCCAAGCCCCTACCCCCCTGGCTTTTCATTAAATGCTGGGAGTGCTCTTTTTTTTATAGCTATGTCATTGCATTTTTTAAAAAAGTTAAAGTTTCAATTTTAAAAACTTTAAAAAGCTTTAAAAATAAGGAAAGAAAGGATGGGGGAAAAAGTGACTTAATATTATTAGCATATGGTGTTGTTACAGTAGCTAGGAGACCACAATGTAATTGCAGAGTAGCAGTTTGGCTTACCAGTCCTATTACAGCACACGCTTGTGCACTACCCAAGGTAGGCCACAGGATGGCGAATTTGTGACAGGAAAAAGATAAGTGCCCTTTCTGCAGCATCACCCACGTCTCCCTTTCTGAAGCTACCTCACCAACAGACATTGCAACCAGAAAGATACAGAGCCATCAGGAATCTGACTGCTTGCACAAAGCACCAGCTCATCTCCCCACAAAAATGGTACCTATCTATTTACTTGCATAGAATATGCTTTTGAACTGTTAGGTGGACAGAAGCTGAGGCGAGTGATAGGTCATCCTGCCACACAGAACTCGAACTTGAATCAGAGACCATCTTCAGTGTCATTAAGCCACTGACCACCACGCCTCTCAAAGCAGCTTAAAAGGTCCCTTCCGCCTTCAATCAAGATGGGGAAAGTTTTATCTACCGGTACATTCACTTTTTTTTTTTTTAAATAGACTCCCAAGAAATAGGCATTTGGCATTTGGATGGTATTTGGAAATTAAGTCTGGCCAGGAAAAGAAGGAGGCGAACCTGCTCCTTTGGCTGAGCTATCTCTGAGTCACCCTTCCCCAGTGGTAGCTCTAGTGTTCCCACCTTTTACTCTACTAGCCAACCTGTAGGCATCACACTTGAAGGGGCTACAGTGGCATTGTTCAGGAGACCTCTTCAGAACTGAATCATCCTGCCAGAGATGATTCCTCACTCAGTTCTCTTTCAAAAAATTAAAAGCCAAGCCTTTATCAAATTTCTAACTTTTCCAGATTTTCTATGCAGGGAATAATGGACATAGCTCTGGGCAAGGTGTTTTAATAGATATTTCTCTAGCTGGTCATCAGAAGAATAATATCTCTTTCTTTCCCACAGCAGTTTAAAATTAGGCAAGGCAGTGGCTTCTTTATTATAAATTACATTGTCATCCGTGACTGGCTCATGGTACTGGCTCATAGTGTGACTGACTCATGATACTGTTATATCAGGGGTGTCAAACTCGCAGCCCATGGGCCGGATGCGTTATGTGCTGGCCCCGCCCCTGCCCAGTTTAGCAAAGGGGGGGGGGAAAGTCCCTATACATCACATGATGCCGACATGACGTGAGTTTGACACTCCTGTGTTATATCATCACATTGCTCGCTAAATAGTGATGCATCTGTTGGGCATTATATGGGATCTTTGTATATCCTGGGCTAGACTCTTTTAAAAAAACTGCCAGCCCTTTTTTTATTTCAAGCAAGTTTGGTGCTTTGTGGAGAGAGTGCTAGATCCATATTTAAGAAACAAGATAAGCACTCTGAAGGGCCTACTAGTCCTGTGCTGCTGATTTGAAACACAAGAGCCGAGTTCTACTTGCCGGAAACCGGTTCTGTCACATATTAGTGCATTACAGTTTTTCAACAAGAGATTTTGCATGTCCATACTACAGACTGTTTGGATTGCCTTGGGGAGTGGGCAATACCATTTTGCCTACTTTGTGGAGTATTTTCAGATGTTGCCAGCTACTGCCATTCACTGCTATCTTATAAATCTTCCCCTCTCATTTCATCCTGTGGCCATCCTCTGCATCTGTGACCTGTCAGCTAGGCTGTTTTGAATACAAATTTAGTATTCTTTAAAAATTGCTAGATCTACAGTATTTCCAAAAATAGACCAACTCCTTTAAGCAACTAGAAAGGTGGCAAATTCCTCTATTCCAGGTAGCCAGTACCTTCATCCCACCAAACTCACCCCACCAAAGTTAAGAAGAGCCTGTAGTACGGTGGACTAAAGCACTGTTATTAACATCTGCTGCTTGCAGTTACTGCAAGTTCAGATCTCACCAGCTCAAGGTTGACTCAGCCTTCCATCCTTTCTAAGGTAGGTGAAATGAGGACCCAGATTGTGGGGGCAATAAGCTGACTTTGTATAAATATACAAAAGTATGAAAGCTATTGCTTAACGCATTGTAAGCCGCCCTGAGTCTCCAGAGAAGGACGGCATATAAATTAAAGCAAAAAAAAAAAAAAGAAGAAGAAGAAGAAGAAGTATTGGTGAAAGATTTTCTCCTACCATGTGTAGGAGGGGAAACAAAGTCACAAAAATCTACAAATCATTTTCCTTAATTTGTCCCACATTCAATCTGTAGGGACAGCTCTGTTCACCAGCCTTGTTGCTGTACTCTGGCAGGGTAGAGGTTCAACAATCAGGGCAACAAAAAATTAGAATGGAAGATAACATTTGGTGAAATGCTATGAGGAAAACTTATAAATGCCAACAATAACAAAAAAGTTTATTTCAATATGTAAGGAACAAGAACATTTCCTTCCGATCAAGGAAATGTTCAGTCCACTAGTAGAAGATGGCAAGAAAGTGTTGGGCAGCAGGGAGAAAGTGGAACAATTTAATTCCTTCTTTGCATCTATCTTCACATAAAATGAAAAAAAAAATAGTCCAGCCTATCAAAAGCAGCACAGTGGGAGACAAAACAGGAATACAGGCCAAATAGGCAAGAAATGTATAAGAGAACACCTATCCACTCTAGATGAGCTCAAATCTCCAGGAGCAGATGGATTGCATGCACCAGGATTATGAAGGGGTTGGCAGAGGTGATCTCGGAAGTGCCGAACAAAATCTTTCAAAGTTTATCAAGGAAGAGGGAACTGCCAGAAGACTGGAAAAGAGCTGATGTAATTCCAAAAAGGGTGAAACGTGGATCCAGGAAACTACAGACCAATCATCTTATATCAATACCTGGGAAAATTCTGGAAAAGTTAAGCAGTGGATTTGTCAGTAGTAAAAATGAACAAAGCAATTACTAGAAGTCAGCATGGGTTTGTTAAAAACAGATCAGACAAGACTTATTGTCTTCTTTGATAAAGTAACTAAATTAGTTGATCAGAGAAATGTGGATATTACAGAACAGAATAAATGAGTTGGAAGGGACCTTGGAAATCTTCTAGTCCAACCCCTGCTCAAGCAGGAGATCCTATATCATTTTAGACAAATGGCTGTCCAGTCTCTTTTTAAAACCCTCCAGTAATGGAGCCCCCACAACTTCTGAAGGCAAGCTGTTCCACTGGTTTATTGTTCTTACTGTCAGGAAATTTCTCCTTAGTTCTATGTTGCTTTTTTCTTGGTTAATTTCCAACCATTGTTTTCTGACTTGCCTTCAGGTGCTTTGAAAAATAGGATGAACCCACCCTTTCTTTGTGGCAATCCCTCAAATATTGGAACACTGCTATCATATCACATCTAGTCCAGTGGTGAAATCCAATTTTTTTTACTACCGGTTCTGTGGGCGTGGTGTGGCTTGGTGGGCGTGGCAGGGGAAGGATACTGCAAAATCTCCATTCCCACCCCAGGGGAAGAATACTGCAAAATCCCCATTCCCTCCCCATTCCTGGGGAAAGGATATTGTGCAAAATCTCCATTCCCACCCCACTCTGGGGCCAGCCATAGATGGTATTTGCTGGTTCTCTGAACTACTCAAAATTTCTGCTACTGGTTCTCCAGAACCTACTGGATTTCACCCCGATCTAATCCTTCTTTTCACTAGACTAGACATACCCAATTCCTGTAACCATTCTTCATATGTTTTAGCCTCTAGCTCCCTAATCATCTTTGTTGCTCTTCTCTGCATGCTTTCCAGAGTCTCAACATCTTTTTTATATTGTTGTGACCAAAACTGGATGCAGTATTCCAAGTGTGGTCTTACCAAGGCCTTATAAGCAGTGGTGGGTTGCTACCGGTTCACACCGGTTTGGGAGAACCGGTAGCGGTAAATTGGTGAGGGTCACAGAACCGGTAGTAATGTCTGGCTGGCCACGCTCCGCCCAGTCACTTCCTTTTCCTCTTCACCACCCGGGCAGCCTTGCCTCCCTAAGCTGCCTTCCCACATAGTGCCTGCCCTATGGCCCAACTGAGCTGCCTCCTCCTGCCTACAGGTAAGTCGCACTAGAGGATTAGAGGATGAGGATGGAATGGTGCATCTACAGGAAGAAAAAAAAGAAAACTATAGCAGTAAACTATTTTCAAAAACTATACAGTTCAGAAAAAAATTGAAGAGGAGAATATTCAAAGATATCTCCAAAAAAGGAATCTTACCAGAAGACCAGATATAACAAAAGAAGTATTAAATGAGGAAATAACGAAACAGGAGATACAAAGAGCAATTCAAAAGCAAAAAAATAATAAGACTCCAGGCCCAGATGGAATCCCCACTGAATTTTATAAAACATTTCAAGAGTCGTTAGAACAACTGCTATTAGAAACATTAAATGAAGTACTGAAAAAGGCCAGGATACCAGAATCCTGGAGGGAATCATTAATAACTCTCATCCCCAAAAACAATAGTGAACAACAGAAGATTCAGAACTACCAGCCAATCTTGTTGCTAAATGCTGACTATAAAATATTTATGGCCATAATAGCAGATAGAATTAAAAATATATTGAATGAAATTATACATTTGGACCAAAATGGATTCCTACCCAACAGATATATAAAAAATAATTTATATTTTATGCATTGGAATATTACAAAGCTCATCCCAAAAAACAGGTAGCCGTGGTTTTTTGGGATGTACAAAAAGCTTTTGACAATTTAAACTGGGACTTTATGATAAACCAATTAATAAGAATGAATTTCGGAGAAAAATTTATAGATACTATTAGAGTCATATACACTACACAGAGGACAAAAATAATAATTAATGGGGAACAAACAAAGTTTTGAAATAACTAAAGGCGTAAGACAGGGCTGCCCGCTGTCTCCTCTGTTATTCATTCTGTCTGTGGAGACATTAATGTCCCAAATTAGAGATAATTCGGAAATAAAGGGATTAAAAATTAAGTCACAAGAATACAAGGTCCAAGCATTCACAGATGATCTGGCATTTATTATTGAGGAACTTTTAGAATCTGGACCTATTTTATTACAAGACATAAACCAAATTGGCGTGGTAGCAGGATTTAAAATGAATAAAGACAAAACTAAAATATTGACTAAGAATTTAAACAACAGACAGAGTGAACAACTAGAGGAGGAGCTGGGAATTTCGAGAACAAAGAAAATTAAATATTTAGGAATTTGGCTATCAGAAAGGTGTACTACATAAAGAGGGATATGTCAGCATTCCAGAAAACCCCCAACTCCCAGTAAAGATGTGGAAGCAGGCATTTTGCAAAGTTCTCTTTACTAGAATAGGTAAACTGGCACATCTGGGAAATCCCGAATCTGAAAAGCCCGGGCTTTCCTTCAGTAATTCAAAACTCCCAAAACCACCCCCCTTCTCCCCAGTCGATCATATGCTCCAATCAATGTCCGTTCCGCCTCGACCAAGCCCCTGACCACTCCTCCTCCAGATGCTGGATCGCCCTGACCTTGACCGATAGGAAGAATGCTATTATGTCTACTAATTCCCCTCTCCTAAATCCCCCTCCTACTTTCCCACACATGAGGAGGTGGCAGCATTGAAGCTTCTGGCCCAATATGGCTTCCAAGGCTGACAGGCATTCCCCCCCCCCTGCAGAAAGAACCACATCCTGGAAAATAAAACAGACAAAATACAAAAGAAGGGGGTTTCGCTTAGCACCAATCCCTTTAAACCCCCCTCCCCTCCCAGGAGGACCTTTCAGTTTGTCCGGAAATTTGTCATGAAACTGTTTCACGAGCGCATCAGCCTTAACATCCCAACTCTTTACCCAAGTAGCTTCAGCCAAAGGGTAGCCTTTCCAGTGCACCAAATATTGTAATCGACTTCTGTAGAGTCTAGAGTCCAGGATTTTTTTCACCTCATAATGAGTCTCCTCTTGTATTACTAAAGGAGGGGGCGGAGCAGCTGGCAAAGGTCTGAGGGTAGATTCTCTGACCGGTTTCAATAAGCTACTGTGGAAAATGGGGTGTATTTTCCCTAATATGCGAGGGAGTCTAAGTTGGACAGTCACTGGGTTAATCACTTTCACTATAGGAAAGGGACCAAGAATTTGGGTCCAAACTTCTTGCTGGGCACCGTCAATCTTAGGTACTTGGTTGACAAATGCACCTGATCACTTATTTGGAAAGGTGGTTGGAGACCCCGGTGTTTGTCGGCCTGGGCCTTATATTTTTCCACTGACTCCGCTAAAGCCTTTTTAGTATTCTCCCAACCCTTTTTCAACAAGGTCATCCAGTCCGTTACGAACATGGAAGTGGGCGGCTCTCTAGGCAACTCAGGCATCGGCACAAAATCCATGCCCATAGTTATTTGAAAAGGAGTCAACCCAGTATTGCTGTGTACTGCATTATTATAAGCGACTTCTGCAAACAGTAGCAAGTCCGCCCAGTTCTCCTGTTGATAATTCACATAACACCTAATGTACTGTTCCACCATTGAGTTCAATTTTCAATTCCCTGGTCGGTATTTCATGGTGGTGCAGGTGGCACAGCTCCTCACATAGTCTTCCATATCAGTTTTCATCTTTGGCCTCCTTTCAGAATTGCCTCCTATTCAAATGGAGGGTTTTTAAAAACCCAAAGTGGCCCCCTAGTCGAGAATCATGACTTCTCTTCAGTACCAGGAGCCGCAGGCTGCGGGACATGTAAAGTTTACTCCCCTTCCATGCCAACCCGTCCCTTAGGGTTAGGTCCGCCTGGTTTTCTTTGAACCAGGAGTTATTAGAGAGCGCCGCTTTTAGCTCCGCTGTCAACTTGTCTTCAGGGAGAGTAGAACCCTAGCGCGTTTGTGCTCTGGTGCGGGCTTGGGCAGCTGGCTGAGTCTCTGAGATCATGGCGTGAACTATCTCTTCCCGTCGGCTGTTAAATTGGGGTTTGCGGGAGAGAGCATCAGCCAGAAGGTTCTTACCCCCCGGGATATATTTCAGGTTAAAGTTAAAGCATTTGAAATATTGAGCCCAATGACAATTTTGCATAAAGTTCGGCTGCTAGGAGTTTTTTCAGCACTTGTCTGACCAATTTGACATGGTCTTCCATATTTTCGCAGAATATAAGGATGTCATCGAGATAAACAAGAACCCCCTGATATAAATGCTCATGCAAAATTTCGTTGATCAGTTGCATTAAGATCTCTGGGCCCCCCTGGAGTCCAAAAAGCATGACCCAGAATTGGAAGCTGCCCAAGGGGCAGTTAAAAGCAGTCTTCCATTCGTCTCCCTCCTTTATGCGAACTCGGTAGTAGGCTTCTCTTAGATCTAGCTTGGTGAAAATTTTTCCTTTCGATAGGCAGTTCAGTAAGTCCTTCATCAGTGGGAGGGGGTAGGTATTTTGTATGCAAATGACAGAACAAAATCAATACATAATCTTAAAGTACCATCCTTTTTCTCTTTAAACAATACTGGAGTGGCCATGCTGGATTTCGCAGGCTTGATGAACCCTCTGGCTAGGTTGGTGTCAATGTACTTCCTCAATTCAGTCATTTCAGCAGGTGTCATGGAGTACATTCTAGGTTTTGGCAATTTAACCCCCTGTTGTAATTCGATGGCACAGTCTGTGGGCCGGTGAGGGGGGAGGAGGTTACATTCCTCCTCACTGAAGGCTTCGGCTAAGTCTGCATACACTTTAGGGATTTGGTGTTCGCCTGGAGGACCATCTGAACAAGCTGCTGCTGTTTCTGGCTGCTGACCGTTCTGGGTAGGTTGGTGTTTGGGGGGAGGGACAGGGGGTGTTGGGCCAACCCCTATTCTGATTTTTCGGTATCCATCTTCCTGTGTGGTGGTGGGGCCCCATTTGTCCAGCCAAGCCAGGCCCAGTATGATATATTCTGACATTTTGGGGTTACTATAAATCGTATAAGTTCATGATGTTTCCCCATCTTTAATTTGATCAGTTCAGTAATATCGGTGGCAAGGACTCCCTCAATCAATGTCCCATCCACCTGGTGAAATTTAATCGGGTGCTTTAAGAGTGTTGTTCTTTTGCAAAAAGTTTTTTTATTTTTTAGATAAAAACAACATAAAAACATCATCCTTCCAAACAATTACAGACTGTGTTTCGATCGGTTAGAATCATTTTGTGCTCTCAAAAATTTTCAAAATCTCATTATATGACAAATGTTCTTTCCTCTAACAAAAAACAAATATTTAAACATTTTATCCAAATTTCATTTTATCAATGGATAGATAATAAAGCATGGTGATGAAATATTATATATAAAATGAAATAAGGGTGTTGTTCTGATCCCCAGCTGTTCTACCACTTTAAGCCCAATTAAACATCTGGTATCTATTATTGCTGGGAGTTCTGCTTGTTTCCCTGTTTCCAGCAGCACTAGTTTTACTTTAATTGAGAAGGGGGAGATGGGTGCACTCACCATCGGGTCTTCATCTCCGCTAGCCACATTGGGAGGGGCTCCTTTTGCCAGAGGGTCTTTGCTCTCTTCAGTGGAGAGGGGAATCTCCACGGCTTGTGTGGCAAATCGGCTGGTGTCTGGGGCTTTCCTTGGAGCCCTCCTGCCTCGTGCAGCGGTGGCTGGTCATTGTTGTGGAACTGGGGCAGGAGCCAGACACTATCTGTCCACAGTTGCGAGCCCTCTCTGAGGGGGCCAAAATCTCACCCCCAACAGTCAGCGATGGAACCAGCTGGCTATACTGGGACATCAGAAACCACAGCCACTCAGTCTTGGAGGGGTTGAGTCTGAGCTTGTTTCTCCCCATCCAGATTCGCATGGCCTCCAGGCACCGGGACATCATGTCAAGGGCATCATTGGGGTGGTCCGGGGTGGAGATGTACAGCTGAGTATCATCAGTGTACTGATGGAACTTCATCCCAAAACCATGGATGATCTCACCCAGCGGCTTCACATAAATGTTGAACAGGAGGGGTGAGAGGACCGACCCTTGCGGCACCCCACAAACAAGGCGCCTCGAGGTCGACCTCTGTCCCCCTGTCAACACAAACTGCATGCGGTCAGAGAGGAAGGAGGAGAACCACAGCAACACAGTGCCCCCCACTCCTAACCCCTCTAACCGGTGCAGCATGACACCATGGTCGATGGTATCAAAAGCCGCTGTGAGATCTAATAGGACCAGGACAGAGGAACAACCCCTGTCGCGAGCCCTCCAGAGATCATCCACCAATGAGACCAATGCCGTTTCCGTGCTGTACCCTGTCCTGAAGCCCGACTGGTACGGGTCTAGATAGACAGCTTCATCCAGGTACTGGGGAAGTTGTCACGCAGCCACATTCTCAACAACCTTCACCACAAAGTGAAGGTTGGAGACTGGACGGTAGTTCGCTAATACAGCTGGGTCCAGGGAAGGCTTCTTGAGGAGGGGCCTCACCACCACCTCTTTCAAGGTGGAGGGGAAGCAGCCCTCACTCAAAGAAGTGTTAATAATCACCTGGCGCCAGCCTCGTGTGACCACCCAGGAGGCCAGTACCAACCAGGAGGGACACGGGTCCAATAAACATGTGGCAGCGCTAAGCCTACCCAGAATCCTGTCCACATCCTCGGGAGTCACAAGGTCAAACTCCTCCCAGATAACACTCTCAAGACCCACCTCCATCACCCCCCCTGAACCTACCCAGTCGGAGTCCAAGCTTTCCCGAATCTTAGCGATTTTGTCGTGCAGGTATTGCACAAAATCCTCAGCCCTACCCTGCAAGGGATCTTCCCGTGCTCCCAAATGAAGTAGGGAGTGGGTCACCCTAAACAGGGTGGCTGGGCGGTTATCTGCAGATGCAATAAAAGCGGAAAAATAATTAAATTTTGCCGCTTTTATCACCACTAGGTAGATCTTAATATGAGACCTCACCAGTGTTCGGTCAGATTCGGAACTGCTGGCCCTCCAATCGCTCTCCAGGCGTCTTTTCCAGTGCTTCATCTCCCTCAGCTCCTCAGAAAACCAGAGAGCCAATTGGGATCGGCACCGGATCAGAGGCTGCAAAGGCACGACGTGGTCCAAAGCTCCAGCGGCTGCCCTATCCCAGGCGGCCACCAGTTCTTCAGTCGAGTCATGAGCCAGAGCCTCAGGAAATGGCCCAAGCTTCGTCAGGAACCTATCTGGATCCATCAGGCGCCTGGGACGGAACCAACTGATCAGTTCTGTCTCCCTGCAGCGGAGAGTAGCGGCTCGAAAGTCTAGTTGAAGGAGTGAATGATCTGACCATGACAAAGGCTTGATGACTATATCCCCTGTTTCTAGATCATTCAGCCACTGACCAGAGACAAAAATCAGATGCAGAGTGTGTCCCCCCATGTGAGTAGGGCCTTGAACTAACTGGGACAGGTCCATGGCCCTCATGGAAGTTAAGAATAAAGACAAAAGTCAATGCAGAAAGTCGTAAAATTGTATATATCTGTTGTTAGTATTGTATTTTAACATTTGATGTAAGCGTTTTTGTATTTTTTCTCTTGTTTTCTTTTGCTAATGTGTGTTTGGTTTTAAAAATGTAAAATACTCAATAAAAATTATTTTTTTTAAAAAAAGAAGAAATTACAACGAATACTTGGGCAGTCCACAACCAGTGGTGAAATGTAAAAATTGTTACTACCGGTTCTGTGGGCATGGCTTGGTGGAGGGGTAATGTGACTGGGTGGGTGTGGCCAACTTTTTTTTTTTTACTTTTAAAAACATTTTTTCTACAACCTCTTTGGCTGAAGAGGTTGTTAAAAAATGCTTTTAAAAGACTCTGATGATCAGGCAACTCAGCTGGGATCATCAGAGCCTTTTAAAAGCATTTTTATATGCTTTTAAAAGACTCTGATGATCCCAGCTGAGCCGCGCGATCATCAGAGGCTTTTTATTAACTTTTAAAAGCATTTTTTCGGCCGAAAAAAAATACTTTTAAAAGAAAAAAAAAGCCTCTGATGATCACGCGGCTCAGCTGGAAATGGGGGAGGGCAGGGATTTTTGCTACTGGTTCTCTGAACCACCCACCACCAATCGCTACCGGATCAGGCGATCCAGTCCGAACCGGGAGCATTTCACCCCTGACCACAACCCAATAATAATTAAATGGAAAGGAGATATAAGAAAGAAAGGGAGATGGACCATGAACCAGAGTGTGGTGAAAGAAAAGAATTATATCCATATGTAAAAAAAAGAATTAGAGTTTTTCCTAAAAGAAAACTAGAATGAACAAACAACTACTCAAAACTTATGGAATGCACTGAAAGCTTACGTGAGGAGTATATCTACTGCATATATCATACGAAGAAATAGAGACAAAAGGAAACAACATATAGAACTCCAGAGGAAATTGGAAAAATTAGAATTAAAATTTCAGAAAGAACCTCTAAACCAGGAAATCAAAGAAGTGAAAGAAATAACTAAACACAAATTAAACCTAATTACACAGGAAGAAGTAGCTCAAAAAATCAGATTAGTTAGACAAAATTATTTTGAAAATGCTAATAAACCGGGAAGATGGCTAGCTTATAAATTAAAAAAAGAAAAAGAAATTAATACAGAATCTAGAGGATGAAGAAGGGACAGTACACTTCCAGAAACAGAAAATAAAAACTATAGCAATAAATTACTTCCAAACTCTGTATAGTCAAGAAAAAATAGAAGAGAAGGATTGTCATGCCCCTGTCGGAGTTTGAAACCAAAGGGGAAGAGGAACAGCTGACAGAGAGTGAGAGAGTATATCTGTTGTCTGTGGAAGAAACTGGGGAAGTGCAAAGTCAGGTTGGGCAGAGCAGGGGAGAGGTAGAACAAGGGAGAGGGGGTTCAGATGAAGACCAAGGCCCACCCCCTCCTCATCCTAGGCAGCGCAGGGAGGAATGGAGAAACCCTGGATAACACTCATTCCCTTAATAACACTCATTCCCAAAAGTAATACTGAAAAACAGAAGATCCAAATTTATAGGCTAATCTCGCTATTAAATGCTGACTATAAGATATTTATGGCTATTACAGCAGAAAGAAGTAAAATTAAACGAAATTATTATTTTTGCCCAAACAACATATAAAAAATAACATAAGAACCATTATGAATGTACTTGAATATTATGAGGCTCACCTGGAGAAACAGGCAGCTTTGATATTTCTGGATGCACAGAAAG
The DNA here is from genome assembly GCF_059756535.1 of Pantherophis guttatus. Classification (NCBI taxonomy): domain Eukaryota; kingdom Metazoa; phylum Chordata; class Lepidosauria; order Squamata; family Colubridae; genus Pantherophis; species Pantherophis guttatus. The sequence goes on from NC_142064.1 coordinate 111,974,955, forward strand.
CTTTTGATAACCTATATTGGGACTTTAAGATTAATCAACTAACAGTAATGAATTTTGGAAAAAACTTTACTGAAATGATTAGAACAATCTATTCCACCCAGAGAGCGAAAATAATCTTAAATGGGGAACAAACAGAAAGTTTTAATATAGAGAAAGAAGTACGACAGGGATGCCCACTATCTCCTCTATTATTCATTCTCTCAACAGAAATATTAATGTCACAAATTAGAGGTAATTCAGAAATAAAGGGATTAAAAATTAAATCACAGGAATATTGTCGAAGCGTGAATCAGCCTCGTTCCCCCCCCCCCCCCGGGAAACTGTAATTAATTAGAGGTGAATGGATCTTGTTTCCCATGCTGTAAACTTTAAAGAAAGAAAACCCGAAATATATTCTAAGAAACATTTTATTATAAAAACAAACAAAACTAGATAACTACATCTTTACCGGACAAAGGAAAAAGATCAGGAAGTTAGAAAAGAAAGAATGTAGACATGCGCAGTAGCTCAGAAATCACAAGACAATCTTATCTCAGTTGCTACAGATAAGTTCTCTGGCAAGCTACCGTAAGTCTTAGGATGGATGCTCGGCTGACAAATACTTAACGCAGTGACAAATATAAAGTCCAGGGATTTGCTGATGATTTGGTATTTATTATTGAGCAATGTTTGGAATCTGGACAACTATTATTTCAAGATATAACCCAATTTGGTAAAGTGGCGGGGCTCAAAATAAACAAAGATAAAACTAAAATGTTGACCAAAAATTTAACAAATAGACAGAATGAAAAACTAGAGGAGAAACTGGGGATCTTGAGAGTTAAAAAAATTAAATATTTAGGAATATGGCTATCGGTAAAGTGTACCATGATTAAAAAAGACAACTATGATACACTCTTACAACAAATTCAAAAAGATTTGGAAAACTGGTCTAAATTACAAATATCATTAATTGGCAGAATCTCAACTATAAAGATTTTATTTATTGATTTTATTTTATTTTTCAATTTATATACCACCCTTCTTCCTAAGAACTCAGGGCGGTGCACAGCCAGAATTAAGAACATGAACTACAAATATTAAGAACAATTAAAATATATATAAATTTGGCCCAAAAATTTAAAAATCATAAACCAATTAAAACATTTAAAAAATTTAAAAATTTCTTCTTAAACCAGCCCGGCTTGCTGGAAAAAGTGGGTTTTAAGGGCACGGCGGAAGGCACTGAGGTCTTGGATTCTCCTTATCTCTGGGGGCAACTGATTCCAGAGGGTAGGTGCCCCCACAAAGAAGGCTCTCCCCCTGGGGGTCACCAGCCTACATTGTTTGGCTGATGGCACCCTGAGATGAATATATTACCCAAACTATTATATCTTTTCCAAACTGTACTGATTAAATTAGAGATTTTTTTCCGAACAATTAAATAAAATCACATCGAAATTCATTTGGTCAGGGGAAAAACCACGCATCAAATTTAAATTATTGCAAGACAGTAGAAATAGGGACGGCTTTGGTCTCCCAAATTGGGAGCTCTACTATCAGGCTGCAGCCTTAACATGGCTCAAAGATTGGATCCAGTTACAAAACAAATGCATACTAATGATAGAAGGCCATGATCTTCAGATAGGCTGGCATAGTTTCCTCTGGGATGGGAAAAATAAATATCACACATATTTTCAAAGACACATATTAAGAAATGCTCTCCTACAAGTCTGGGAAAAAATCAAAAAGAACTACTATACAAAAGTCCCAATTTGGTTATCTACAATGGAAGCAATACTACACCCAAATACCACAGATTTGAGAAAAATGGAAAGATATGCAGAACTACTTGACGAAAAAGGAGAATTAAAATAAGTTCAAGACTTGAAAAAGCAAGGATTAAATTTGGAATGGTGGCCTTACTTACAAACAAAAATTAGATTTAAAAAAGATCAGGAACAATATGGCATATATAAGGAACAGTTGGACATAGACAAAGTATTATTAGGACCTAAAAAATGATTACAAAAATTTACAATCTTTTATTAAGCTAAAGAATGGAAGAAGAAATGATTAGTTGGGCAAAAAATCTCTGACATAATATAGAATTAGAAAAGTGGGACAAATTATGGGAAAGAAATTATAAATTTACAATGGTGGTACCTTATAAAGAAAATTCGTACAAAATGTTCTATAAATGGCATTTGGCACCAGCAAGATTGGCCAAAATGTTTTCAAAACTATCATCCAAATGTTGGAGATGTGGCCATAAATTAGGAACATAGTACCACATGTATGTATTTTGGTATAAGATTAAGAGATGGTTGGAGGAAATCACATTACAAAAGATAGAATTCAAACCGGAGCTCTTTCTATTAGGAATGATAGATCCAAAAATAGAGAAATCTTCACAATACCTAATACTACACATACTAACGGCAGCAAGGATTACCATTGCACAAGGGTGGAAACAAAATAATATACCACCAGAGGAAATAGTGATTAGGAAAATTTTACAATGTGCAGAAATGGATAAAATGACAATGGAAATTAAGGAGAGAGAAGATTCGGACTATTTTAGAGTGTGGAACAAATTGTACAAATGGTTAGAAAAAAGAAATCTAAGAATTGGGAAATTTAAGTTAATATCGCTGAAATAAAGAACTATATGTTACAAATTATGGTTAACCTTATAGTACTGATTGTATAAATAAATATAATGTAAATGTATGTATTCAGTAGAAGAATTGAACAAAAATAAACAATATGTATGTCGATACAGAAGGCTGTAAAAATAGCATATAATGCATTGTTATGTTTGTCATGTTTTTTACTCTGTTTTTGTCCTTGTCCTTTTTTTTTCTGTTTTTAAAAGTAAAAAGCTTAATAAAAACTATTTTTTTAAAAAAGATATGATATGGATGTCAGCAAAGCTAAAATCTAATGTACAAGAAACAAATATAGAAATAAGCAATTGGGCGGATCACAATCCAATAAAAGTTATATGGAAGGGACAAAAATGGAAATTAAGATGGACGTTGAATCAATCAATATTAAAATAAATTTATTCAATCCACAGAAAGAGAATTGGACTTTAAAAAAAAAAAAGATAATAGAAAAGAAGAGACTTCACTACAAAATGTGTGGGATACAACTAAGGCATATATTAGAGGATTAACCATAACATATATGGGAAAGAAAAACAAAAAGAAGAGACAAAATCAAAAGATATTAGAAGAAGAATATAAGAGACTAGGGACAGAACTACAAAAAGATCTACAAGAGAAGAATTTAAAAAACCAAATGGAATTTTAAAAAACATAAGCTGAACCTAATAGATAAAGAATTAGCACAAAAATTAAAAGCGCTAAACAAAATTTATTTGAAAATGCAAACAAACCAGGAAGATGGCTGGCATTTAATTGAAAAAGGAGAAACTGATACACCAATTAATGGACCAATTAATGGATGATGAAGGAACTTTTCACTATCAAAATGATGATAAAATTAAAGTAATTCAAAAGTACTATGAAAAGTTATATGATCAAGAGACAATTTCAGAAGATAAAATAAAACAATATTTAGAAAAAGTGGATCTACCCAAAATACCTGAAACAGTGAAAGCTATGTTAGGTGAACGCATAACAATGATGGAACTAACAGAAGCAATTAAGAGACAAAAGAATGGTAAAACACTGCGTCCGGATGGTCTACCAGCAGAACTCTAGAAAGACTTTCAAAATATTTCAAGTATACATTGGAAGTATTCAATGAACTATTGCTAGAAGCAAAAGTACCAAATTCATGGATGGAAGCATATATTACTCTCATACCGAACGAAGACTCAGATTTACAACAGATAAAAAACTATAGACCGATATCTTTATTGAATGCTGATTATAATATACGCCTCAATAATTGCAGAAAGACTAAAAAGATTATTCTTAAATCAATTTATACATTCAGACCAAAATGGATTTTTACCTAAGAGACAAATTAAAGACAATATGAGAATAATCTTAAACACACTGGAGTATTATGAAGCGCATCCAGAGAAGCAAATGGCATTGATCTTCCTAGATGCACAAAAAGCATTTGACAACGTGAACTGGCAATTTATGTTAGCACAATTAAAAGATATGGACTTTGGGGAGAGATTTATTAATATGATTAAGCCGATATATTACAAGCAAACTGCAACGGTGATGGTAAATGGAGATATGATGGAGAAGGTTAGCATCAAAAAAGGTACAAGACAAGGATGACCCTTGTGGCCCCCAATGATCCTTCAGGAACTTTCACCAATGAGAACAGAGCATGGTCACTAATATGGAATTGCAACTTTAATTTTGTTGGTCTTGAATTGTGTCTTCAACTGTAAGCTGCCGAGAATCATAGATGGAAATGGATGGTTATAGACATTGAATAAATAAATAAGTTTATTTTTATTACCGTATTTTCTGGCGTATAAGACGACTTTTTAACACATGAAAATCTTCTCAAAAGTCGGGGGTCATCTTATACGCCGGGTGTCATTCTCCTGTAACCAGGCAGACCAGCCCGAAAGGCTCTGACGAGCCTTAAATGGCTCTGGTGATCCAAGCTCTGACGATCTGCTAATCAGACAACTCAGCTGGGATCACCAGAGCCATGGAGAAGGGAAAAACTTTTCCCCCTCCAGCTTGCTTACCTTAGCTCAGTGGTTGGGGGTCAAGCAACCCTTTCACAGGGGTCACCTAAGACAGTGGTCACCAACCGGTGGTCCTTTGGTGGTCCGCGGAGAAATTTTTGTATTTTTGCATTTTTGCAGGTGGTGCAATACAGAAAAACGAGCGCAGCCCTCACCATCCGGAATGAATGGTGCTGTTGTGGCGGTGGGGGAGGGGGCGGCAGAAGCGGGAAGAAGCGGCGTTTGCGATGGCTGGAAGCTGTGGGAGTGAAGCACTACTTTCATTTGTATGACAACAGCATTCCGCCTTGGTATATTTGTGCCAGCCAGTGGCGCAAGGCAGCCATCCTCTCCTGCTGCCTGGGACTCAGAGTGGTAAATGGCGTCTGATCCGGAGAGCAGCTGGATTTTGCTCTCTAATCCAGATGCCAGATCGGCCCCCTGCAAGCTCTCATTTCTCGAGGAGCACTCCCTGAAGCGGGGCTGGAAACTTTGGTTGGGCTCCTTGAGAGAGGAGAGCTTGCAGGGGGGCGATCTGGTGTCTGCAATGGAGAGCAAAATCCGGCTTCTTCTCTCCGCTGTAAGAGCGGCATCAGGACTCCGCCTTGGTATATTTGTGCCAGCCAGTGGCACAAGGCAGCCCTCCTCTCCTACTGCCTGGGACTCAGAGTGGTAAATGGCATCTGATCCGGAGCGCAGCTGGATTTTGCTCTCTAATCCGGATGCCAGATCGGCCCCCTGCAAGCTCTCATTTCTTGAGGAGCACTCCCTGAAGCGGGGCTGGAAACTTTGGTTGGGCTCCTTGAGAGAGGAGAGCTTGCAGGGGGGCGATCTGGTGTCTGCAATGGAGAGCAAAATCCGGCTTCTTCTCTCCGCTGTAAGAGCGGCATCAGGACTCCGCCTCGGTATATTTGTGCCAGCCAGTGGCACAAGGCAGCCCTCCTCTCCTACTGCCTGGGACTCAGAGTGGTAAATGGCATCTGATCCGGAGCGCAGCTGGATTTTGCTCTCTAATCCGGATGCCAGATCGGCCCCCTGCAAGCTCTCATTTCTCGAGGAGCACTCCCTGAAGCGGGGCTGGAAACTTTGGTTGGGCTCCTTGAGAGAGGAGAGCTTGCAGGGGGGCGATCTGGTGTCTGCAATGGAGAGCAAAATCCGGCTTCTTCTCTCCGCTGTAAGAGCGGCATCAGGATTCTGCCTTGGTATATTTGCGGCGCAAGGCAGCCTTCATTTCCTGCTGCTTGGGACTCGGAGTGGTAAATGGTGACTGGTCCGGGGAGCAGTCGGATTTTGCTCTCCATTGCGGATGCCAGATCGGCCCCCTGCAAGCTCTTGTCTCTCGAGGAGCCCGACCAAAGTTTCCAGTACCACTTCAGGGAGCGCTCCTCGAAAGATGAGATCTTGCAGGGGGCTGATCTGGCATCCGCAACGGAGAGCAAAATCCAGCTGCTCCCCGGACCAGTCACCATTTACCACTCTGAGTCCCAAGCAGCAGGAAACGAAGGCTGTCTTGCGCCGCAAATATACCAAGGCAGAATCCTGATGCTGCACTTTCAGCAGAGAGATGAGGGTTGCCTTGGCCATCGGCTGGCACAAATATACCAAGGCGAATGCTCATGCCGCAAAAGTTCAAGTAGTGCTTCGCTCCCACACTTCTTCCGGCCCTCAGTCTCTCAGGGAGATGCTTGACTTCCTCTCAGCTCCAAGACACTGGCTGGCCCATGAGATGAGAGAGAGAGAGAGAATGAGAGAGAAAGAGAGAGAATCAGAATGAGACAGAGAGAGAAAGAGACAAAGAATGAAAGAGAATGAGAGAAAGAGACAGAGAGAATCAGAGAGAGAGAGTGAGAGAGAGAGAATGAGAGACAGAGAAAGAGACAGAGAATGAAAGAGAATCAAAGAATCAGAGAGAGAATGAGAGAGAGAGAGAAAATGAAAGAGAATCAGAATGAGAGAATCAGAATGAGAGAGAGAGTGGGGAGAGAGAGAGAAAGAGGGGGGAGAGAAAGAGAGAATGAGAGAGAAAGAGTGGGAGAGAGAGAAAGAGAAAGAGGGGGAGAGAGAAAGAGAGAAAGAGTGGGGGGAAAGAGAAAGGGGGACAGAGAGAAAGAGAAAATGAGAGAGAGTGGGGGAGAGAGAAAGAGGGGGAGAGAGAAAGAGAGAGTGGGAGAAAGAGAGAGAGAAAGAGGGGGGAGAAAGAGAATGAGAGAGAAAGAGTGGGAGAGAGAGAAAGAGAGAATGAGAAAGAGGGGGGGAAAAGAATGAGAGAGGGGGGAGAGAAAGAGAAAGAGTGGGGGAAAGAAAGAATGAGAAAGAGAGGGGGAGAGAGAAAGAGAATGAGAGAGTGGGGGAGAGAAGGGGGAGAGAGAAAGAGAGAATGAGAAAGAGTGGGAGAGAAAGAAAGAGAGGGAGAGAGAGAGAGAAAGCGAAAATGAGAGAGAGAGAAAGAGAGAATGAGAAAGAAAGAGTGGGAGACAGAGAGAGAGAGAGACAGAGAGGAGGGAGAGTGCCTGAAGGACCCTATCCCATACTGGGAGTCCAGGTGCTTCAGCAAGCAGCGCACTGGATTCGTATTAGTGGTCCGCGAAATTTAAAATTATGAAGTTGGTGGTCCCTGAGGTCCAAAAGGTTGGGGACCCCTGGCCTAAATCCATCGGAAAACACATATTTTTGATGGTTTTAGGAATAACTTTATCGTTGGGGGTCACCACAACATGAGGAACTGAATTAAAGGGTCGCGGCATTAGGAAGGTTGAGAACCACTGTCTTAGCTGCTTGCCTTGCTTCGCTTGCCTGAATCCATTCCATCAGCAAGCAACTCCCTGCCTGCAATCAAGCAGGCAGGGAGTTGTGGACTTCAACTCCCAGAATTCCTCAGCCAGCAAAACAAAGTTGGCTGAGGAATTCTGGGAGTTGAAGTCTACAAGTCTTAAAGTTGCCAAGGTTGGAGACCCCTGTTCTATTGGGTAAGTTTTTTTCCCCTTTGGGATCTTTAAAAAAAAAATAGTTAATTGGGGTTTTTTTTAGTTGTTCTTTTTTAGACCTAGCCATTTAAAGTTTAGGAAGTTTTAAATTTAGCTTTCATATAAAAATAAAAATAAAATAAAATAAAATAATATTTGTGCAGCTTTCTGAGATTTAGTGTGTTTCTGTAGTGTTTCACTCTAACTACACAAACACACAAAATCTCACAAAGTTGTATGTGGAATTTTGTGTGTGTAAAGTGTGAAAGTTGGGTTTTTGGGCTTTTTGTGGCTGTGTGAGGTTCCTGCTTGTTGCAGGGGCCATTTTGGGTCTAGCACAGCTGCTTTTACATTGTGGGTGAGCCAGTTGATGTTTTTTTAATTTTTATTTGGTGTGCGTTGGAAGAGGGGTAGTCTTATACTGCGAGTATAGCCCAAACCCTATATTTTAACAGCAAAATTTGGGGGTCGTCTTATATGCCCAGTTGTCTTATACGCCGGAAAATACGGTATATTGTTAGACTTTATCAGCCACTTATTGATTTAAGGGGGTTAGAAGTTACAGTAATAACTATTGTTTTATAAAATTTTTGATCTTAGATCTTTGATTTTTATCTTTGTCCTTTCTGTACTTTCATAGATATATTTCCTTGCCATGGAGTTTTTTAAAATCCATTTGTCAACGTTCTGACTGATGAACCCAACCAAAGCAAACATGGCTGAGATGATCCAATCTCTTAATGCAAAACTTAATGCAAAACTTTATTGAATACATCATATTGGCAAAGATGAGGGCAAAACCAGATCTAACAATTTCCTGCGCAAACCCATAATTGTGCACCCATAACCCATGTGTGCACAATTATTATGCAAGCTGTATTTTGGAGTCTAGGAAGTTAGCACCCACCCCTTTCCTGGAAGAGTGAAATAGTTTAGGAAATATGGAAAAGGCAGAATATTATATTTCCCTGGATGAGAAATGGATAAGCATATTTTGAAGCAGCTCCCATCTTCCTGCCCCCACCCTTTGTCAATGGACCATTAAGGCCTGGGCCAGTCTATTCTACATAACAAAGATCTGCCTCCTTCAGGCAGAGCCATAGTAGGAATTGCCAAAGATCCAACAAAGATAGGATTAGCCCTCTACGCAATAGCAGCAGAAACTCACCACATGTGACCTGGGAGGCACATGTGACCATCAGCCAGCAAGGCCCCCACCCCCTGGGAGTCTGACAACCAATCAGGATACTCTTTTGGGGCCCCAAGAAATGCAGAGCCAGAGAGAGCATAAAAACCCAAGGATTTACTGTATCTGCCCCCTTTTCTGTTCAGGAACTCAAGCCATGTGATCCTGTCTACCATTAAACCATCTTTCCAAGCAGTCTCCATGTTTCCGGTGTCTGTTTCCCCACTTGGAGCTGAACCTAGAAGGATGTTTCTTCCAACAGGAGGATTAATTTTACTATTGAACAACTACAGTGCTCTTGGTCAATCCAAACTGTTAATAAACCTCAAACCTGAATATTTAAGAAAGTAAAAGTGAGGTTATGGCTTTCTTAGGAGAGTATGTGTGCACAATTATTGTACAACTATTAGTGTGCAGAATTATTATGCAACTATGTGAAAAATGATTTTTTTTCTCATCTCATTTATTTTCATCTGTCAAAGTGAGAATAATAAACAACTCAAAATTTACAAATAAGCATTTCTGACAGTTCAAAAAAAAAATCAGTGACCAATATAGCTTCTTTTCAACAACAGTCTGTCAGTTTCTTGATCTGTTGATGATCAACTTTTTGTGCAGCAGCAACTACAGCCTCCCAGACTCTGTTCAGAGAGATGTACTGTTTTCCTTCACTGTAAATCTTCCGTTTAAGAAGGGCCCACAAGTTCTCAAAAGGGTTTAGGTCAGGTGAGGAAGGGGGCCATCCCCTCAATATTATTTCATATTTAAGGCCTTTACTGGCTAGCTAGGCAGTGGAGTACTTTGATGCATGCAATGGAGCATTGTCCTGCATAAAAATCATGGTCTTCTTAAGAGATCCAGACTTTTTCCTGTACCACTGCTTTGAAGAAAGAGTCTTCTAAAAACTGGCAGTAGGTTTGGGAGTTGATTTTGAGTCCATCTTCAACTTGAAAAGGTCCAACTAGCTCATCTTTCATAATACCAATCCATACCAGTACTCCACCTCCACCTTACGTTCTATCTCCCCCTTCCCTCCCCCCATAGTTTGTTGGCATGCTGAGAAGTGATAATAGTTGCAATAGCAAAAGCACCTTTTGAAGCTTGAAAGGTGCCCCCCCCCTTGAAACATAGGAGAGACCTGGAAAACAATAGTTACATGATTAATATTATGTACTTTGCACTGCCCCCTGGAGGGGTCCTGGCTTCTGAGGGTACTTTGCATGGAATCTGCCTATTAGGTGATGTTTTAGGCTTTGATCCAACATGCCTCCGAAATTGGGTAACCTTTCCATTGCACCAAGTACTGCAGTTTCTGTTTGTAGAGCTTAGGGTCTAGAATTCATTTGACCTCGTAATGCTTTTCTCCCCCCACTATGATTGGGCCTGGGGCATCTTTTCCAACTGGCCTTAAGTTTGAGCCCTGGACTGGCTTCAACAAACTGCAATGAAATACTGGGTGCACTTTACCCAGTATCTTGGGCAATTTTAATTCCACCATGACTGGGTTAATCACTTTCACAATGGGGGAAGGGAAGTGGTCTTCCGGGTGCGCTTCAAGGTATTGGTTCTCATCTTTAAAGCACTCCATAGCTTAGGGCCCGGGTATTTACGAGACCACCTTCTGCCACCGATAACCTCCCACTGGCCAATCCATTCCCACAGAGAGGGTCTCCTCAGGGTGCCTTCGGTCAAGCAATGTCGACTGACGACCCCCAAGGGGAGAGCCTTCTCTGTGGGGGCATTCGCCCTCTGGAACGAGCTACCCCCAGGAATACAACTGATCCCGGACCTCTGTACTTTCCGCCAAGCATTGAAGACCTTCTTATTTCAGCAAGCCAGGCTGGCTTAAAATTTTAATGGGCTATTTTATGGGTAAAGGGTTTTAAAATTTGGGGAAGCCAAACTGATTCAATTCTGTTTTAATTTATTTTAATTTTTATACTGTATGTATTTTAATTTTGGCTGTTCACCGCCCTGAGTCCTTCGGGAAAAGGGCGGTATACAAATTTAATAAACCTAAACCTAACCTAAACCTAAATACTTAAAGCCTGAGCTTTAAGTATTTAGTGGACAGATACATCTTGTCTCCTATGTGGAACTCGCCTTGGGGAGTTCATCTTTTATCAGCTTGTTTTTTCTGACTCTCCATTGCTTTAGCTAGGGCCATGATGGCGAACCTATGGCATGTGTGCCAGAAGTGTGCCCTCTCTAATGGCACGTGAGCCGTCACCTCAGTTCAGCTCTGTCATGCATGCATGCTCACCTCCCACCGGGCAGCTGGTCTTCGGGTCTCTGCCACGCATGCGTGAGGGCAGGGGGCATGGGGGAGCCGTGCATGCATGCATGGTGGCGTGGCATGCGTGCACATGCACTGGGTGGGGCATGTGCTGGGGCCATGCGTGCATGCTGGGGATGCACGTGCAGGGGGTGCACACATGCGGGGGGGCGTGCACATTGTATTTTGGGGGTTCAGGCACATGCGCGCATTCACACATATGCTTTGGGCACTCAGTCCCAAAAAGGTTAGCCATCACTGAGCTTCTTTACATTTTCCCATGCATTTTGGAGGGAATCTACACACTCAGTTAGGGACACTGATGACAGACACTCTCTTGGGTATTCTGGCATGGACACAAACTCCAAACCGTGGCTATTTTAAACGGGATGAGTCCAGTGCTACTATGCACCATGTTGTTGTATGCAACTTCATCAAATAGCAGGAGTTCTGCCCTGTTCGATTGCTGATAGTTGACATAGCAATGTAAGTACTGTACTGCTCCACCATTGCATTAGCTCATTCCACAGCTTCATTCGTGCTTGGATGAAACAGAGAACTGAGCCCCTGGTTTTATGAATTCCTGCCAGAACTTAACCATGGGGGTGTTCCCTAGTCTCCATTTCATAGAAGCACATATAGTGCAGCTTTTTACATAGCTCTCTGTCTTTTTTCATGCACAGCCACCAGAACTGCCATTTAGTCACATGTAAAGTCTTTAGGAACCCAAAGTGACCACCTGGTTTAGCATCATGGGTGTGTTGCAAAACTTGCAGCTGTAATTTTTCAGGAATGTACATTTTGTTCCCTTTCCAGGCTAAGTTGCCCCTCAAAGTCAATTCTCCCCAATGGGCCCCGAATCATGCATTTGTTTGCAACTCTCTTTTCATCTGTTGAGTTAAAGACTCACTGGGATTATGGGTCTTCTTCCTCATTTGCTGCCGAGTGGTCACTTGTGTGGCCAAGTGGTTCATAGGGATAATTGAGTTCAGCACTTCCTCTCGGGCACTTTTATAGTGGGGCATGCGGGACAGTACATAGGCTAGAAAGTTCTCCCCCTGCCCCACCCCCAATGGGATGTACTTCAATGTGAATTCAAACTGATTGAAGTATTGAGCCCACTGCATCTGTTTTGGGGGAAATTTGCCAGGGGGGGGCGTTAATGCCTCTAGGTTTTTGTGGTCAGTCCATACTTTGAAAGGGATTTTGCATACGAAGGCTTCCTTTTCCTTATTGCCCAATGTCTCTCTGTCTCATTCAACTTTTGGGAGGTATAGGTGGATGGTTGCAATTTCCCTTCCTTGTTCTTTTGGAGGAGAAATGCTCCTACTGCCACATCACTGGCATCCACTTGGATCATAAATGGCTCCTTGGGCTGGGGTGCTTTAGGACCGGCTTGGCTGCAGTCTCTTTAGTTTCTCAAAGGCTGCTTGAGATTTCATTGTCCAAAAGTCTGTAGAGATTCTCAGTCATCCAGGTCATGGTTGTCCCAAAGAGCTGAAGAAGATGAGAAGTGAAACATCTTCAAAAGAAAAAAACAAGAAAGTCCAGTTGCCTCCTGAAAAAAGCACATAGGGTTATGTCTCCAAATCGACCTCTGAGTTCCCACAGGAATGTATCAGGGTCCTCCAGCTTGAGGGCTCCTTCATCGTGGAAGCCTGTCACCCATTCTGCCACCTCTCCTTCCAGGTTTGCCATGACGGCATTCATGCAGGTCACATCGCCAACATAGGCCGGGCTGTAAAGATCCAGGTGAACCAATACTTGGTTCAGGAAGAATGCCAGCTTCCCTGGGCTCCCATTGAACATGGCCTTGATTGAAGGGGGCTTGATAGGCCCTGGGGCACTCCAGTGTCCCTCTGGCCATCCCACCCCATAGAGAAAAGGCCAGGGCTGTGCACCAGCTGCGCTTGGGGCTGCCAGTGATCCCATGGAGTTGGGCTGCCACTCATTGGGGTCCCGTGGCTCCTTACCCTGGGGCCAAACCTGGCTGGAGGACAGAAGCCCAGGGGGGCTGTGGCTTTTCCCATCCTTGGCCAGGGTTGAGGCAACGGGTGCAGGAGAGTCACCAAATCTGGATCTTGCTCCAGCAGCTTGGGCTGTCTGCCATGCTGGTTCTGCTTCCCACAACTCCATTCCAATGAAAGTCTCTCTCAGCTGCTTGACCAATGGACTGTGGCAGGCTGCTACTATGTTTCCCTGAAAATAAGACCCACCCAAAAACAAGCCCTGGCCTGATTTTTTGGGGGATAGGCCTAATATAAGTCCTACCCTGAAAATAAACCCAGGGAGATGGGCATGGCCAGCACAAGAGATGGCAAGCATACACAGGGCTGACGGTGTCTAGCTGTATCCCCAGCCTGCCCACCCCTTGGCACAGCACAAATACCGTTAATACTGAAGAGAGAGAGAAAACCTCTTGATTCCTGTGTTTTTCCATGTCTTTTCACTTTTCATTCAGTGTAAACATGTGTGTGTGCATGTGGTGGGTAGTGAAGCTCTTTCCGAGGGAGAAGAGTGCAATTTGAAGTTGTCAGCAAATACACACACAACCAGTGAAAGATAAGGCGATCACGGCGTATTTTCAGAGCTGCGAGAAAACTCAGGAAGAGGTCCGCTACCCACCACACACACACACACACACACACACACACTTACACTTAGTGAAAAGTGAAAAGACACACACACACACACACACACGGGAAGTCACATGCCTTCACTAACCTGCTTTCCAGCTCTGTTCTCCATTGCGCGTGCAGGGCAAAAAAGTAGTCTATGGGACTATGGTAAAAAAAATAGTTCAGACCTTCCAACTTTTCAAGGAAAAAAAAATCTCATGAAGTTGTCCGCACTTCTTGGAGCTGGCGGCAGGAGTGCACCTGCAGATCAGCTGTTTCATGGAGGCGTGTGGTGGCTCCTGCTGATTTTGCAGCCTCAATTGGCTGCAAAAGGGGCTGCACTTCTTAGAGCCAGCAACAGCTCACCAGATCAGCTGTTTCACGGACCAAACTGCTGGTAAGACCATTAGGCAAGGAGGCGTGAGGGGCAGCTAGCTCCTGCCTCCCTGCCTTCCAGTATTGGGAGGAAAAAATAAGACCTCCAGGAAAATAAGACATGATGCCTTTTTTGGTGGCCCAAAACATATAAGACCTGGTCTTATTTTCGAGGAAACACGGTAGGTACCTCCACTCCACTGGTTCTTCCCACTCTGCTGCTGTTTTCTCTCTCCATCTCGGGTACCAGGTAAATGTCGCTCCATGGGGAAGTAGAGGGAATTTGGCTTCAGATGCCTTCGGTACCACACTCCACTACAGCTCCTCATTGCCACAATCTCTACCCACCCTGCTGTCTACTTAGATTTCTCCAGCCATCCATTTGAATGGGTCACCACCATTTGGGTGCCAAAATCCACCTTTGCAGCAGCAAGGACCTCTTTCACCATGGCTGTCTCAGGCTTGGCCATCTGCTCCCCTTTACGTTCCATTCCAGACATCTTCTCCTGGATCTTCACAGTTCTTCTGGAAGGAACAGAATAGGTTTCAGGAGCCCAGGACTCCTTTGTCAGTTTTAATTTTAATAGATCTGGTTTAATGTCAATGTTCCAACTGACGAACCCAATCAAAGCAAACATGGCTGAGACGATCCAATCTCTTAATGCAAAATTTTATTGAGTACATCATATCAGCAAAGATGAGCTTAAATTCTATCACCCCCTTTCCTCCCCCCATAGTTTGTTGACAAGCTGAGAAGTGATAATAGTTGCAACAGTAAAAGTGCCTTTTAAAGCTTGACACCATTTCTATGATGTAAGCACTTAAAATGTCTGCTTTCAACAGGCTTTCTTTTCATGTTATTTGTTTCATAGATTTTTTTTATCAGTAAAGCTTAATACATCTTTATTTGATGCTGGCATTTCTACTATTGCATAGGGACAGGGACAGAATATCCAGTGAAATTGCTTCCTCGAATGTATCCTTCTTAAGCCCTCTCCCGTGGCTTTCTTGCACATCATCAGTTGCATTGATTACTTTTTCCTACGTTTCCACGTTCAACTGAGACCTGGGAGACAAAAAACAAAGCAAAAAGTGCATTCAGCATTGTCAAATAGCATGGAAATAATGTAGTGCAAATATCAATTTGCTACAAAACAATTGAGTTACTTCCATAAAACCTTGAGGTACATATGGCTGATGAAATCATTGTGGATAACCTTTTGTGGCATTCCCTATGGTATTCTTTATCTGTTCATAATTCAACTACAGTTGAACATTTATTTTAGTATTTAGTGATATCTACTCTATTTAAGCACAAAGGCATTCTGAGCCATGGATAAGGATCTCTGCCATGGCCCAGTCCAAGAGTGTAAGTGAGAAACATAAAACAGACACTCAGAAGCCATCTGATAGGAAGAAAACAATTGGGGTGTAATACTCCAAATCCAATCCTGGTTCAAAACTACAAGATGCCAGTATTCAAAGGATCAAATCTAAAGAATAATAAGAAGGCAGACCAAAATGCAGGAGCAACTCAGCAAGTAATGCAGGAGTCAGACTGCATAGAAACAAGGAAGACTACAACAGAGCTTGTTTCCAGCTTTTGTCTGTCATCCATCTGAGTGTTCATGTAAAGGTAACAGTCGGCTTGACTCACACCCAGAACTCATCCTTCTAATTCCCGAGGAATGGTCTATCCAAGAGAAATTCCTGGCTCTTCAGAAAACCTTTATTCTCAAGGAGTTCAGCTTTGAGCCATGAATTTTTGTACTATTCAATGCAAATATCTGCACTTAATAGTGACACCATTCTTAGAAGCTTGGGGACTAGGTCAGGACTGTCATCCTGCTATGCCATGCATTGCCTGCTGTAAGCCAGAGGTGAGATTCAGCTGGTTTGGCCGTTTGATGAACCGGTTGTTAACTTTGGGCCCAGTTCGGCAAACTGGCTGATTCCACCATTGGCTGCCCCTGCCCCTCGCCCCTCCCCTCCCTGGCATTCCTCGCCTCGGCCGGCCTCTCCTAAGGCCATTTTGGCATCTCGGTGCTCCTCTAACCGGCCCCCTGCCCCCCTCCAAGTAAGTGACATCCGGGCAGGTAAAAACCCAAGGCAGCTCTGACAAGGCACTCAGAGCAAGGGGCTGGAGCTACTAAACAAGTGGCCAAGCTAGGTGCTTGAAGGACCCATATCATCACTGGGAGTCCAGGCACGCCTTAGTGGGCGGTGGGTGAGGCCATGGCTGGGGTCCTCGGCAGACAATGGGCTTCGCAGGGGGCCAGTCTAGCGCCCGGAGCCAGCTGTACCCTAAGGAGGCCAGGGGTGTCGTTGGGAGCTCCTGTGAAGAGGGGCTCAAGCAGGCCCGGGCCCTGTGTGGTGCCATGAGCTGCCCTGTGCGGTGCCGTGAGCTGCTGCTGGTGCTGCGTGGCTACCCAGGTGCCCTCTTAATGGGTGGCGGCCTGTAAGTGGGCGCCCCTCACCCCTTCTCTGCCAGGCCCAGCCAGCCACTCCTCACCTGGCCTGAGAAGGTAAGGCCGACGGTGTGGGAGGGAGATCAGCATCTCCAGACCTGCCACACTTGGCCAAAGGGCCGCCTGAAGGGGGGGACATGGTGAGGCTCAGCCGTCTTTCAGGCCCAGCTCTCCCCACAACCTGACCAGGCAGGTGGGTGGACCCAGAGCCCTGACCAACTACCGGCCTTGCTTGCCGGCCTCTCCAGCATCTCTGCTTCTTGAGGCAGCACAAATACTGCTATTCCAAGCTTGGAGGCATGCATAGTGTCTCCTTTGCAGAAGGGGGGGGGGAGGAAAGGACTGTTCCGTAGTGCGGGGGAGGGGGGGTGAGAAGAAAGAAATCCTCTTAATTCCTGTGCACCTCTTTTCACTTTTCACTAAGTGAAAATGTATGAGTGTGTGTGTGTGTGTGTGTGTGTGTGTGTGTGTGTGTGTGTAGCACAGCTCTTCCTCAGTCTTCTTGCTGTTCTGAAAATACACAGCGATCAACTTAGAGCTCCGCTCCCCAACACACACAAACACACACACACACTTAAAACTTAGTGAAAAGTGAAAAGACGCACAGGAACCAAGAGATTTTCTCTCTCTCTTCTACCACACCCAGCATTCTTAAGCCAGTTGCCATGAAAAGCGTTCCTCCACCCTCCATAAGCCCTCACTACCAGTAATAAGCTCTCTGTGCAGAAAAGGATGACGCTCCTCGGAATCCTGCCGTGTGCCAAAAATGCAGCGTCTGAGGAATTGAAACATGTTGCTTCTGCCAGTTCTGCGAGTTGGAGCTTGCCTGGCACACAAGCCTGGGTGGAAGCACTGCCTACGCCACTCAAGCGCAGCCGTGCTTGGAGAGCACTGTGCGCTGAAAGTGAAGTACGACCTCCTTTCCGGCTGCAACGGAGCCAAAGGAGGGCCAGGTTAAGTGGAGGACGGCGAGGGCTCTGTGAGCAAGCGAGGGGGAGCGACAGTGAAGGCGAGGAGCTGCGCATTAACCAAGCAGGAGTGGGAAAGGTTTTGTGAGCGTTGTGCATGGCTCCGCCCTCCGCCTTCCTAGCCAGGAGATGGAGCAGACTGTGCACAGCTGGCAGCATGACTTTCGCTTCTCTTTTTCTGGACATGGGGCTTCTGCTTGTTGACACCGGCAGCAGGTGGAGGCAGAGGCATGGGGGAGGAGGTGATCCCGACGCACTGTGCTGGTGCTTCTTCAGCGCGGCAAGGCAAGCTGAGAGGCAGCGGGATGGAGTGCTGCAGACGCCCCTTGCTCGCCCCTTTGCTTGGCTTCCCTCCTCCTGCTGCTTGTGCTCTCCCTCCCCAGTCTAGCTTGACGCAGGTGGAAGTTCACAATTGCCCTTTCCAAAACCGCTGTCGGTAAAGCTGGGTGCTGGTCCGCCCCACCCACCGGAGACCCCAAGATTCCCTCCCCAACCCTGCCTGGCCCATACAGTCACCACCCACGAGTGATGTAGAGTTTGCCCACTCAGTCACATGACCCACCCAGCCACGCCCACCCGCCAGTCATTAGGAAGAACCAGTCAAATTATTTCAATCCCACCACGGCTGTAAGCATCCCATATTCAACAGGGGGAGGGGCAGTGGTGGGTTTCATTTTTTTTTACTACCGGTTCTGTAGGTGTGGTTTGGTGGGCGTGGCATGGCTTGATGGGCGTGGCAGGAGAAGGATACTGTAAAATCTCCACTCCCTCCCGATCAGCTGGGATTCAGGAGACAGAGAATAGATGGGGGCATGGCCAGTCAGAAATTTTACTACCGGTTCTCCGAACTACTCAAAATTTCTGCTACCGGTTCTCCAGAACTGGTCAGAACCTGCTGAAACCCACCTCTGGAGAGGGGGGAAGCTGCGAGTTGGGATCAAGGGATAGCATAAGAGGGATAGCATCAGAGCAGCTCTCAGTAAGGCAGGTCTGAATTTGAATGCCTAAAATAAGAGAGCTCTAGTCTCTCAAGCCAAGCCTGGAAAAATCATGTTCCTTTTCTTCTTGTGCCCTAGTAGTAGTCTCAATCATCACACACACCCCATCCCCATCTTTTTTTAATTCTTCTTTCTGTGTCTTTGAGTCAGTTTTTAACTTCTGGTGACTGCCTAGACTAGTCCCTGAAGTTTTTTGGGCAAGTTTTCAGAAGTGGTTTGCCATTGCTTTCTTCCTAAGACTGAAAGAGAGTGACTGGCCCATGGTCACCCAGCTAGATTTCTTCATGCCTGAGGCATGTATCCCAGTATCCTAGTTTCTAGCCTGATGCTTTAATTATTACACCAAATTGGCTCTCTGGGCATCCTATTTAGTCTCTCCAAATGCTTATCAATATTGTACATGCAAGGCACTTTTAAAAAATTCATTGTAGGGTAGGGATGATAAAATAGTGCCTCATAGAAAGCTGTTTCTAGAGAATGTTCAGAATAGCATTTTACCCTCAAATTTAGAGACACAAATATTAAATTAGATATACAGAGACTATTAAATATATTTTATTTCTGTATCTGCTCCATCCATATATATATAAAGCAGAGCCACATCTATATAAAGTATTTATAAAGGATATATAAAGTCCTATAATCTTATAGAGCTAAAAAGAGCAATAGCAGCAACATGTTCGTATCACAGACAAAATCATCTGGTTTTTTATTTTGAAAAATCCAAAGTTCTGGTCTTTCCTAAAACAGCCACCCAACAATCCTGAAGAGCTGGAGGGAACAAATTACAGCAGGTTATTGTATTCAAATACCCTTGGGTAATTTTCCACTCTAAAGGCACCTGGAACATGCTACAGAATCACGTAGCACAGCTAGCCCTTATGTGCCTTTAAATGCTTTTTTAAATACAAACTGAGGCCAATTAATCCCTGAAACTTGTTTTTTTAGGCAGGAAGCAGACTCACTCTTAAGAGCCCCCACCCTCCTCAACAGCCCACAGCAGATGTCAGCACTTAAGAGATAAAGAGATGGCTAGGTCTATTCATAAGCAAATACTCTCACCCAAGATCCAACAAAGGTAGGATCAGTGGTGGGTTGCCCCCAGTTCAGACTGGTTCGCAAGAACCGGTAGTAAAACCACCGGGAGGCTCCATACACTCCCCCCGGATGTCGTCATAGGCGATCTGCACCTGCACAGAAGCTTTGCACGATCCCGTTGTGAACCAGTAGTAAAGGTAAGTAGAACCCACCCCTGGGTAGGATTAACTCTTAGCCATAATAGGAATTGCCCCAAACCTTCTTCATTACATCATCACCCAGCAAGATTCAACCAAGCCTGGGACTCAAGACAACCTACAGAGTTACCCCTGCATGGCCCCATGGGAGTCTGACAACCAATCAGAATACATTTCTTTCACAGGAACAGGAAGCAAGTTCAAAGCCCAAGAGAGGGTATAAATGTATCTCACTCTCCACTCCATGTGGTTAGCTACCCAGGACTTCAAACCATGTGGTTCTGCCCACCATTAAACCATCCTTTCAAGCAGTCTCCATGTTACCAATGTCTTTCTCCCCACTTGGAACTGAACCCAGATGGACATTTCTTCCAACAATTGTACATACTAGCCATTTCTATAATATTAAATCTATCTAATCACAAAGCCCAAAATTAAAGTTTCATTTTCCCCTTCAAGCATAAAGTCCAAAAATGGTTTCCAAGTAGAAATAAAATTTTTGAGATTAATCTTTATTGCACCCAATGGAAGAGCGAACACCTGCTTAAGGTTTTGGACAGGAATGCCTGAAATTCAGGTAAGGGACTAAAGGAGGAGAATAAACTACTGACTGAAAATCTCATTCTTCTCAGTCAGACTGGCCCCTAAGTCAGACAAATTTCCTTCTCACTCATGGAGCAGAATTTGGCATTATATGTTTTGTGTACCATACTTAATTTCTTTAGGATGACATAGCCAAACAGCTGCTCACCAAAAGGGATACAGCATTTCAAATTGAAGTTAATAGGCTGCCCCAACATAGCAGAAATTGGATTAACAAGTGCACTTGGGAACCAGCAAGATATCTACAAAACCTAACTTTCCCCAACTGAGGATAGTATTTTTCATAGTCAGATGTAACATCTTACTATCCACGTTGCTGAAGGAAGATACTCCAAAATCCCTTTAACCAAGTGTAGTTGACCATGTGGTGGCAAGATCAAAACATTTTGCATATAATACACATGATTTTACATACATGAAATTACATAATGTAATTACATGCAAAGTATATGCAATGTAAAACACTGTAAATTCTACAGGGATGTCATTTTGCCCTAATATGTAAATGTCTAGGAAAGCCAGACAATTTCTGTGTGAATCATCTAGAAAATTTGAAATCCTTCATCCCTTGTGCAGCAGCCAAATTCTGTGTTGGCATGATGAAAATAAGGCATAAGTGGTCACAAAAATAATCACTTCTGTTCTATTTACCACTTTAGGTTTGATTGGGGGGGGGAGAGATTTTGCATAGACAATCAATACACTATATGTTACATTTTTATATATTATTTTATACCAGTATTTTATCTCATTTATTTAATTTTACTTTGGCATTGTCCATTTTCAGATTTTGCTGGTTGTTTATCAAATACACAGCATTTCATTTCATATATAAAGCAGAGGCTGGGGAATCCCTCTCTTTTTTTACTTCCCTTTAAAGTGGTAAGCCCATAAGGCATGGCAAAATACTTTGGAATAAAGAACTCTAAATAACATGAATGTCATGTTGCAGTTCAGAGTTCATCCTACCAGGTAAGGTCTCGCCACAACTCACTGACATCTCATCCTTATATGCTTTTAGATACAAAATATGGAAAGGAACAATCTCCATGTTCCACTATGCCAAAGCCAGTGGGCAGATGACCTATGTCACTGAATCTTGGTGCCTTGAAAGTTGATTGACCTTTACTTTCCCAGATTAGGACTCTGCCTAACAGGCCAGTATAGATAAGTGCATGGCCTGAAGCAATGTTTCCCAACCATGGCAATATTATCAACAGAGAGATAGTATCAAGATCACCACTTTATACGGCTTTGGTAAGTCCACGCTTAGAACACTGCAACCAGTTTTGGTCACCATGATACAAAAAAAATGTTGAAACTCCAGAAAGAGTAAACAGAAGAGCAACAAAAATTATTGGTGGGAGGGCTGGAGGCCAAAACATACGATGAACAGTTATAGGAACTAGGTATGTCTAGTGTAACGAAGAGAAGGACTAGAGGTGACATGATAGCATCCAATATTTGAGGTGCTGTCACAAAAAAGAGTGGGGGGGGTGTCAACCTATTCTCCAAACCTCTGAAGGCAGGACAAGAAGTAATGGATGGAAACCTATCAAGAAGCAATCAAACCTGTCAGATCCCTATAAGTGATACTGCCATTCAGTTGGGAGAAGGGGGGGCCTTGGATTCGATTTATTAGCATTGCCTGTGTCGACAGATATTTTACAACCTATATTCTGGTGCCAAAGCACCCTGAGATCCCCTTAACTTTGGGGAATATTTATGACGGCCATGTGGGCTGTTTCATTTTAAAGGATAATGGAGGATAACGATGGGAATACATTCTTATCCGATTCTCAGGGCAGCTGGAAAAGAAAACATCTTCACACTTGTGTATTGGCTAAAATCTGCATTCTGGATAAAGGGAGGGGTCTCTACTGCTTTAATCCTACTTGTCTTGCCTAAGGGTACTCAGACATTGCTTTGAATCCATTGCTGTCACTTCTGCTTAATAAAAGGTTTCTTTTGAAATACTATGTTTCAAGAGTTTTTACTTTCTTAAATTGGAAGGAGAGGCAGTCCTCTCCTTCCAACTTGATTAATTGATTGATTGATTGGTTCAATTTATATGCCGCCCTTCTCCGGAGACTCAGGGCAGCTTACAATGTGTTAAGCAATAGCCTTCATACTTTTGTATATACCTGCTTAGTAGGGTTTTCGGCCCCCCCTAAGTGGTGTTCTTTTTTTAAATACAAAGTTAGCTTATTACCCCCACAATCCGGGTCCTCATTTTACCTACCTTAGAAGGATGGAAGGCTGAGTCAATCTTGAGCCTGGTGAGATTTGAACTCGCAGTAATTGCAGGCAGCTGGCAGCTAAGTGCTACTTAACAGCACTTTAGTCCGCTGCACCACCAAGGCTCTTCTTTAATTTAATTTAAGTTTTAAGAATTAAGGAGAAATTTCCTGACAGTGAGAACAATTAACCAATGGAATAGTTTACCTCCATAAGTTGTGGGTACACAATCACTGGAGAACAAGAGGATCAGAAAGATGAGAATCACAGGGATAAAGCACAGAACATAGAAAAAGTAGAGTTAGGGCTGGTCTACTGCTTGGTAAAAAACTTGCATATACTAAATGTGAACCCTCAGTTTCTGCTACACTACATAGTTTAAAGATCTGTGTGAAGTACACCCCAAAAGGACAGTGCCAGAAACCTCACAGCACCAGAAACCTCAGAAAACAGTGCCAAGAAACTCAAGCCAGCCCTTCCCCCTTTAAGAAAACCAAGAAGCACCAGCTGAAAGAAAAACACAGAGCAGCCCTGCTAACAGAGCTGACAATTGGAACACTTAAGTAGAGCCATTTAGATAAGGAAAATCTGACTAAAAAAAAACTCACCAAGAACTCCCTTTTTCCTGCCCCCTGACAAGATTAACCCCCAGGATAGGAAAGACAAAGGTCCTGGGACAGGATTAATCCATTAAATCAGGAAGACAGGATCCAGGGCAATCACTTTAACTAGAGGCACACAAATAAACCCATCAAGTTGCAGGAGCTTCACAGGGGAATTAAGCATAAAAGGCTCAGAGTCACACCCCCAATCTGCTTGCAAGCCAGGAATGCTTGAGCTGTGTCACTTATTTTTCTTGCCTTCCTGAATTAAAGGATCCCTTTTCTGACAGCTGGCTTCCATGTCTATTTCTTCTCAGCATCAGTGACTGCTTCCCAGCTAGGAAACGAACACAGGAAATTTCTTCCAACAGATCCTTCATAGACCAACTTGAGACAAGAACACCAGCTCAGGCTGTGTCATCCCTACATCTAAGAAGAAGGAGTCTTTTCAGCTGCTTTGAGCTGGAGAATTCCATGCATTCTCTGCATTCTTCCACCTCCCTCTTCCCAACATATAGTTGGGAACTGGAGTGAAGGGAGGAATCTCAGAGTGGTCTAATTGGCCAACCTTGAGCCTTGGTGGCACAGTGGTTAGAGTGCAGTACTGCAGACTACTTCTACTGACTGACTGCAATTTGGCAGTTCAAATCTCACCAAGCTCAAGGTTGTCTCAGCCTTCCATCCTTCCTGAAGTGGGTAAAATGAGGACCCAAATTGTTGGGGGCAATATGCTGACTCTGTAAAACCACTTAGAGAGGGCTGTAAATCACTGTAAAGTGGTATATAAGTCTAAGTGCTATTGCTATCATTGGCAATTACCCCCCTGTGGGAGGGTCCTTTATCAATCTTCTAGCTGTCCATGGAGGGGAGGGCTGGGTTCTACCATGAATTTCAGCAGATGTCTCTTGTCTGCTGCTTGTACCAATGAATTGCATATTTTTTATGCATTCAAAGGAGTAAGCAAGAAAATCCATAAGGATTTGTAAACAAGGCAAAATAAAACTGGATTTAGTATTTTTAAAAATCTGGGGAAAGCCAAAATAATAAATTTGCCCAGATTTCAAGGTCTACAATCCTATATCTAATTCAGTCCCATACTGAGTTGCTTTTAACTGAGTGAGGTTAATTCACCTAATCCAGTTTTTCATTTTTCAAGAGAGGCTCAATAGCCAGGCCTTGAACATGCAAAATTTAGATTCTGCAAGTTAGATTTATAAAAATAACATTTCACCAGATCTTGGATGTTCTGCATTGTAGTTACTGAGATGATTTTCCTATCTCCTTCCATCCATACTTTATTCTGTCATTGGGTGTTGTCTAAGAGGAAAAGGACAAGTGTTACAAGACACTATCCAAAGTTTCCAAATCTGGTTTGGGGCTAGAATGATGTTGGTTCTGGAGAAGTCCATGTCCTCTTGTAAAAGTCACATGTGATCAAATTTCCTCACAAGTTTCTCACATGCATCCCTGCTGTGGGTTGCTGGTACTGCTATTCACAAGTTCCTTGGCAGTGTATTTGCAGTGACAACAGTACCCTTTTTAACACAATAAATAACAAAATAGTAGCATTCATATTACACTAGAAAACCTATCCTCACTAAGAATATTTTAGGGGATATATACAGATGTATCTTACAGATGTAAGATCTACTTACAAACAAGTTACTTTCCAAGAGGCTGTCCATAAGTCCATTTTATTCATAAGTCCAACCATGTAAACAAAAAAAGTGCAATCATGCAAAAAACAAACATGGACCAAAAACAAACCTACGTGATGACATAGGCCAGTGGTGGCTAACCTTTTTTCCCTTGGGTGCCAAAAGCGCATGCCATAATGCAATGCCCCCCGCATGCCCCCCCCACATGCACGCACAACCGCTTAACGCATTGTAAGCCGCCCTGAGTCTCCAGAGAAGGGCGGCATATAAATCAAAAAATTTTTTAAAAAAAACGCCCCATGCCCAAAAAACATAAATACTTTATGGACCACTTTATTCAAAAGGTTTTGATGACCATATGGGATCGAATAAGAAATAAATATAACCTGATGACTCCAATTTGGCTTTCCCCTTTAGAGGCGATGATACACTCGACTCTTTATAACAGAAATAAATCATTAATTTACCAAGTTCTGTCGGATCCTTCAGGCAAAGTAAAATCTCGAAATACGCTGGTGGAATTAGGCTATGAGCTAGATTGGTGGTCATACAATCAGATCCAATCTAGGACAGCTCAGGATAAAAACAAAGGAGGAATCTATAATTCCCTACAGGAACTTGATAAGATCTTGTTGGGGAAGGATGAGAAGGTATTATCCAAACTGTATCTATTCCTCTTAATGGATTGGATTGGAGAGGAGGTCATCAAGGACTCAATGATTGCCTGGGGGAGAAATTTGGGATACTCAATTGAACTTGAAAAATGGGAAGAAATTTGGGGGAAAACCTTAAAATTAACAATGTTGGTTTCCTATAAGGAAAATATATACAAAATGCTGTATAGATGGCACCTGCCCCCGGCTAGATTATCGAAGATGTTCCCGGGAACCTCTCCGGTTTGTTGGAAATGCAACACCGCTATGGGAACTTACTTTCATAGTTGGTGGACCTGTCCCGGAGCAAAAGAATATTGGGCTAGAATTCAAAAATCGATTTTAGAAATCATAAGATGTAGAATAGATTTGAACCCGGAAACGTTTTTACTAGGCATGAAACCAGAGAAATTAAACAAATCTAATTGGTATCTCGCTCTCCACATCATCATTGCAGCCAGGATCTTGTTTGCGCAAGAATGGAAATCCAAAAATATCCCATCGGAGGCTACATTAATTGCAAAGATCATGGACTGTGCAGAAGCAGACAAGCTTACTGGACTTTTGCGAGATAGACAAGAATTGGGGTTATATAGGAGCTGGGACAGATGGTATGCTTGGCTGCAAAAAAAGAAATCTTAAGAAGAATGAAAATATTAACCTTAATGTGAATGTGGATAAATATTTATAGGAGCATTGCATGACAGTTGAGAATTTTTTCTCCTGGATAAACTTTTCTTTCTTTTGATGAGTTGGCTTAATGGAGGTTTGTACTTTCTCTAGGCGAAAATTGATACTTTAAAACTCTATATGTATTATATTACTCTCTGCAATTCTATCCATATTGTTATACTTTTTTTCTGTATTTTTTAAATAATTTTCAATAAAAATTATATATATAAAAAAAGGAACAGGGCATTCTTCCGTACGCCTGGCAGCCCTTGCTGGTCGCTGGCCATGAGGAAGCATTCGAAGCGGGACATGTAAGATCCCCACTTCTCTTCCGCGGGATTGAAAAGTGCTGGCGGCACGTATGTAGACATCTTTGGTAGTGCTCTGCTCGCTCGCCTGGCTGGATTCGGGTTTGCAGCTCTCTTGTCGGCTCGTGGCTTCAGCTCTTTCCGTGGCTTCTGGCCTCAAAATCCCACCTTCGTCACCAATGTTATGTTGGGTGAATGAGGACGCAGCAAGCCAGGCTATGAGTGACAACAGCTCTTTATTGTATGGTGAGAACCCAGAGACTGACCAGGGGAAACAGCTCCCTTTATATACCTTGCAGTTGTGGTGGTCAGCCAATCAGCTGACGGTCAGTTAATTCAAACTACCCGCCCAAAATCTACATACATAACAGGAGGGATGGCATGGGCATGTACACGACTTCCCGCATGCATGGTAGAGACCCGAAAATCAGCTGGCCAGCAGGAGGCGCGTGGGTGCATGCGGTGGTGCTGACCTATTATTATTATTATTATTATTATTATTATTATTATTATTATTATTATTATCTCTTTTATTCATTAAACATGAAACTCAGTCAACTGAACATTTAAAAATGTGTCACAAATACGATTGACTGGTGCTAATGGTTGATACAGGTTGCTTCCAGCATTCTAGGTATCAACCAAGTATCTTCTTAAAATACATGATGTTCCGAGTAGCGCAGTTTTTTGCAGTTCTGCTGGTGTTATTGCAGGAAGCTGCAATTTCTTGATGTGTTTTGTAAAATACTTGGACATGTTAACAAGTGCACCGATGACAATGGGTATCACTGTTACGTGTTTCATCCACAGCCGTGTAGTTTTGATGGCCAGGTTGTGATATTTCATGATTTTTTCCAGTTCTTTTTCTTCGACTCTGGTGTCTTCTAGTATAGCGATATCAATATGTAGGTATATGTAGGTAAGTATGCTTCAGCCCTCAACAACCATGATATTTGGCGTGTTATGTTCCAAATGATGATTTGAAAGTCCCATAAGATCTTCACTGTCTCATTTTCGATAACCTCTTCCACTTTGTGCTCCCATAACTTTCATTCTGAGCCTTAGCTCTCCTGACTTCAACTTTGCAGGTTTGAGCTATATGTTGGTATTCTACCTTGGTTATGTGTCCCTCTTTCCATTTTCTGTACTTATCCTTTTTGTCTTTCAGTTTATCAGAGAGTTCTTTATGCAACCATGCTTGTTTCTTTTTGGATTTCCTGTTTTTCTTTTTCAGTGGTATTGTTCTGGACTGTGCTTTTATCATCATATTTTTCAGAGTTTCCCAAGCTTCTTGAGTTGTTTTTCCCTTTAGGATTTTCATCCAAGGAATCTTGCCGAAGTTCTCTTAGGGATTTTTAAAATCAGCTCTTTTAAATTCTAAGACTTTGGTACGATTAAGTTCTATTGCTTGTGTTTGTATTGTTGAATTACAATATGACATGGTCATTCTCACCCAAACTTCTGTTATGAATAAATGCCTAACTTTGTATATGGCAATGCATGAGTTAACCCCACCTCCCTCACCTAGCCCTTCCCTTGACTCCACCTTTGGAGTACATAAGTGCGTGCCCAGGGACTAACCAGTGCTGTTCCAGATGTTCACCTGAAAAGAGAAGACATGGTATAAATAAATGCCTTTGAAATAAAGACAAATCGTATTTTGTGATTATTGGGCAAGGTCCTTGGAAAACAATTAACAAGATGGTAGCAGAGGATGGTTATGCCCAATAACCCAAGAATAATAACTGAAATACAACTTACCCTGAGATGGAAGAAAGAATGAACACGAGGTCCATCACCAGACTAATGGCAGAGCTGCAGGGATCCGAAGGTGCCACAGCAAGAATTCCAACTGCCTGGACCAGACAGACAGGAGCGTGAGACCACGGAAAAATGCAGCCAGGTATGAAAGGGATGAATCGCCCGAGAGGGATGAGCTAAGAGAGACCATACAAAGAATGATGGAGGCCTCCATCAGCAAAAGGGAACTCATCGCGAAACTCCGGGACCTACTAGATGACCACGGGGCAGCGATGAGCTCCCAAGAATGAGACCACGAGACTGCCAGCCCGGTAAGAGGAAGATGCCCCCTGGCAGAAACCCAGGACTTAAACAGCTCCAGTTTCGCGCCATGCTCCCGGTGACCATCTTGGGATGGCCGCCGACCAATAGGGAGCCGAGATTCAAATTTAATGGCGCGAAACGAAAGGAACCCTAAAACAAATGGGGGACCAACCAAAGACAACCCAGAAAGAAGATACCAAGCCACCAGGAGCTCGCCTGCCAAGCCCGAAGTCAAAAAACGCATGGGACTCCAGCAGCAGCAACCGGCTTTGCATACGACCCCCTCGCGCCAGCCACAAACCGCAGGGAGACAACTGCAAGCCAAGGGGACTATGGGGGAGCCATCGATGTCGATGCATCACCCCAGCTAACCCACCCGAGGAACACACACCGCGAGGGCGATCGCCAAATGCCGATCACACACGAGACATGCCGATGGCAGGACTCGAACTCACCACCCACCGCACCAGCAACACGAGACCCGAGGGAAGGAGAGCACGCCAGTTACTCACCCTCCATGCAACCTCCGCCAGGCTTCCTCGCACGTCCAGGAACCAGCGACCAAGGATCAGGACCACTCGCCGCCGCCGCCGCCGAATCCCCAAAGTCCCCGACTTACGACCACCTCGCCTCCTCGCTTCTCTCCAGCTTCCAGCAGGAATCCAGCCGCCCATCAATGGATGCCTGCCTCCAGGGACGAAGCCGGATACCTCAGGGGTGAGTCCGAACCCCCAACCGTAGGCCTAGGCCGAGGCCTAAGAGCAGCGACAGCAAGCTACTCACCCACCGACTACAGATGCGAAATAGGCTTCGCGCATGCTCAATCGGCTCCTGTAAGAAGAGAAGAGGAGAACATAAATACAAGTCCATACAGAGTCGCAAACAGCATCCCCAAGCCATATTGTGAGTTCCCTCACCTGAGATACCATGGACAGCAACAGACTGTGAGTAATTTGCCACACAGCTCAGTAAATTTACCAACTGACTTTCCCACTTTTAAATTAGATGGATCAAACCTTATGCACTGGAATCATCAACTCCAGATTTTATTTTTAAGGGAGAACACGTTATTTTTAATTGATGACCCCCCCCCCACAAAACCTTGGACTCTAGAAATAGACTGCTTGCACCACAGGGCTTATTATATAGTCATAGCAAGTATTTCGCCAAGCATATATCCCAGTCTTAGCCATTACCTAACCGTATCAGAAATACTGCAGAAAATATTTAACTTATTCTACAGTAAAAGCGCTGCCACCACAGCCAAGATATCTAGGGAGTTCCACAGCTAGACACAAAGCTGGAACTCCCATGAGTGAACACATATTAAACCTGAATGCTACAAGGGCTGAGTTGATACAAAGGGGGAAGGATATATCAGAGGAAAGTATGAAAAACATTGTCATTAACTCCCTGGACTCTAGCTGGGATAACTTCATAATGCAGCTGGATAGCCTAAACTTAGGCCATCTCACACTTGAGTCACTGACAAACAGAATAATTGCAGAAGACAGTTTAAGGAGGGACCGGTCCATCAGCCGCAGGGACAGCAAACCTACAAAGAGGGTTGAGTTCCAAACCAGGAACCAGGATTACCCAGAATGTTTCACCTGTGGTTCCAAGAGCCACTATAAGAGGGATTGCCCCAAAAATTCGAGGGAAAGGGACCAGACCTATCGTAAGGAAAGGGAAGGCTGGAGGTTAGGGCTCCCCGATAGGTCCCCATCTGAGAACAGATATAGATGCAGAGACTCCCCCAACCCAAGGGACAGAAGGGGAAATAGAGACAGCTCCAGGGAGAGCCGATCAGGATCCATGTATGGGATCGGGGAAAACACACACACACACACACACACACACACACACACACACACACACACACAAATGAGAGAGGGAGAAGCGTGGCTCATTGATTCAAGAGCCACCAACCACACAACTCATGACAGAAAGATCTTGACCTCATTTACAGAGGAGAACTACCACATTAAGGTAGCCAATCAAAACAAAGTTCTAGTGACAGGGAAAGGAAATACACTCATAAGCGGGATAGGCAAGATAGAGGGGGTACTGCTCATACCCGAAATACCCCACAATATTTTAGCAACACTTAAACTCAGTAAAGACATGGGTATAAAGACACCTTCAAGGGAGGAAAGGCCTACATGACCAAGGGCAGGAAAAGCATCGGCAACATAGTCATTGATGGAGGACTAACATACCTCCATCCTAAAGGGAATAACCAGACCAGTATAATTGCTCAACTAGAAAGCACAGAGAACAAGGCCAATGCCCAAGGCGAGACAGAGGGGGACGAGGAAGATAACGCCACTGAAGATAGACACGACCGCGACACAACACACAAAGGGAAGTTGCTAATTGGTAAGCCCATTCACAATGACTGTGCCCACTTACTACATAGAAAGTTGGGTCATGCCAGCTTCCCAGTCATCCCAAAAATGACAGAATGTACCAATGGTTTGAAAATAAAAGGCTGTAAAAACTACTTAGAGTGCTCCGTATGTAAATCCTCTAAACTAAAGACCAAGCCTAGACCTAGAAAGGCCACCCGCACCACCAACTCCATCTTCCACCTGGTACACATGGACATTGTAGGTCCCATGAAGCCCTCCATAAAATACAAAAAGAGATTCTTCCTGACAATAGTAGATGACTTCAGCCGCTATGGCTTTGTGTATACCATTAACCATAAGAGCGAGGTATTTCAAAAATTTAAGGAATTTCACAAGAGGGTGGAGACACAACACAATACAAAAATAAGACAGATAATGACGGATAGGGGGTCTGAGTTCCTGTCAAAGGACTTCTCGAACTGGTTAAAGATGCACGGGATAATACATTACACGACTTCTCCTTTTTCCGCATTCCAGAACGGAGTTGTAGAAAAAAGGAATGGAGTCCTACAAACAATGGTGAGATGCTCTCTAGAGGACGCAGGGTTAGGACAATCATTCTGGGCAGAAGCACTCACCTATTCAAATTACACACTGAATAGGCTCTGGTCTAGTGTAATAAAGAAAACGCCTTACGAGGTGATGTACAACAGAAAGCCAAAAATTGCACACTTACACATATTTGGGGTCATGGTGGATGTACACATCCCCAGACAGCTGAGGCGAAAGGGAGACAAGGTCTCAAAGAGAGTAAGGTTCATGGGATATGAGCCCGGTACAAAAGGGTACAGATTCATTGACAGGGACAATAGGTTCATCATATCCAGGACCGCGGTGTTCCATGAGAACACCAACTGGTCAAAGATACATCTCAACGAGACACTCACCAGACAGGAAGACACAGACAACATAAGTGATAAGGGCAAACATACCACAATAGAAACGAAAACACAAGAAAGGCACAAACCTAGACACCAAGAGATAGCCACCAAAGGGTGGAAGGAAGATCACCCCATCATTAAGGTAGACGCAGTCACAGAGAAAGAAGCCAAATATATGCACGACACAGACACACGACCAAACAGGCCCATAAGACACAACAGAAATAGAATGCCAAAGAGATTTGAGGATTATGTTATGTCCATACACCCAAATAAAACCACCCCCAACTTATACGAGGAAGTAATCAGTCTGCCACAGGAAGAAAGAAGTAGGTGGGAACAGGCTATGGAGAAGGAGATGGCCAGCCTAAGGGAACTAAATGTGTACACCCCCTCTAAGGTCCCAGCCGACAAAACACTCATAGGCACAAAATGGGTTTTCAAAATTAAGGAACTCAAAGACAACAAGATTCTCTATAAGGCTAGGCTCATGGCCCAGGGATTCGCACAGAGGTATCCAGATGACTACACAGATACCTATTCACCAATGGTGAAAAGCGCCCTAGTAATAGCATCCATCTTAGGCCTAGAGGCCTATCAATTCGACATTCAGACTGCCTACCTCCATGCAAAGCTAGACAAAGAAATCTGTGTCAGTGCACCCCCAGGGAAGGACACGAAAAAGGGAGACACTTGGTTACTGAACAAAAGCCTGTACAGGTTAAAGCAGTCGGGAAAAAGATGGTATGAGTGTCTAGCCAAAACGCTCAGGGACATGGGTTTCACCGCCACCTCAGTGGACCTCTGCCTCTTCGTCAAGAGGGAGGGCACATCAGTCGAATATGCACTCATTTACGTAGACGACATTCTATACTTAGGACAACACAAACGGAAATGTGATGAATTTGCCGAGAAACTGGGAGAACATTTCACACTCAAGACCCTAGGGAGAGTCAACAAATATCTAGGGGTACAAATCGAGAAAACAGACAATGGGTTCAGGGTATCACAAAAGGAAAAAATATTAGAACTTATACACAGGTGTAACATGAAGGATGCCAAACCATGTGAGACACCTATGCAAACAGACTTCCTGAAACATATGCACGAAGAAGGGGAGTCATTTAAGGGCAATACTCTGTACAGATCCGTCATTGGATCCCTCCTATATATTGCCAATTGGACAAGGCCAGACATCAGTTTAGCAGTAAACCTGTTATCTAGGCATGTCAGTGATCCAAAAATTTACCACTGGGAAGGCGTAAAACGGATAATCAGGTATTTGAAATATAGCATAGACGCATACCTATGTCTAGAACCGACAACTTCCAATGAACCCGTATTGACCTGCTATGCAGAGGCTGCCTGGGCAGGTGACACAAAAAGTAGAAAAAGCACCTCTGGTTATATATTTCTCATCAATAACTGCCCAGTACATTGGTACACCAGAAAACAAAATTTGGTTGCCACGTCCACAGCGGAAGCAGAGTACATCTGTCTGTCAAAAGCAGCTAACAATTTAGTATGGTTCGATGATCTACTTTCCAACATATGGACCGAACCAGCTTATCCAATAACAATCCACGAGGACAATAAAGCAGCCATAGACATTTCCAACGCGGACGCAGTGGGCCAAAGATCCAGACACATCGACATCAAGCACAAACACGCCAGACAGTTATCAAACGTAGGCTTCATCAGAGCCGTGCATTGTGAGACTTCTGAACAAATCGCAGACATTCTGACAAAACCATTACCAAATAAACAACATACATATCTGACATCAAAGCTAGGAGTGGCTATGCATTGTACTGAGCCAACTCCAAACGTTAGACATTTAGAGGGGGATTTGTTATGAATAAATGCCTAACTTTGTATATGGCAATGCATGAGTTAACCCCACCTCCCTCACCTAGCCCTTCCCTTGACCCCTCCTTACCTTTTTTTTTATTGAAAAAGTTTTTCAAATACAAATTTTTCCCCCTTTTCCCCCCCTCCACCCTAACCCCCCTCCCCCCCTCCCCCTGTGGCTTCTCCAAAATAAAACCCAAATTATAACAGATTATATAATATTTTACCATCCTTTTGTGCCACCCCCCATATACTAACCCTTTCTTTCTAACAATATTATTATATCCCCCTTATACTATACATTTCAAAAACAACATTCAACTGTAAAATTATATAATAAATTCTAATTTAGCAATTTCATCTATTCAACTCATAATCTATCCTTCTAACAATATCATTATATCCCCCTTATACTATACATTTCAAAGCAACATTCAAAGCAACTTTCAACTGTAAAACTATATAATAAATCCTAATTTAGCAATTTCAACTCATAATCTATCCATTTCCTCCTCCCCCATACATATATCTCTTAATTCAAATCTTTTACATATATTGATATAACATAACATCCCTTCTCCTAAACTAAACAATCAGTAAACTAACCTATCTCCACCCACTTTCCTACAGGTCTACATACATAATATTTTCAATATCTTTATTCTTCTGCCCAATCCACTAAAAAAAAAATATTTACATATATATACAAAATCCTCAATTGACTTTAAGTTTGTAATCCATATGATATCTTCTGTAATGTCTCACAGTTGGATTGTTAATTCCATTACCCATGTTAGGGTAACATCACGTCCTAATTCCAACAGTATGTTCGGTATCTTCAATTACCATCTGCCCCCATTAATAGTAAATATTTTCATATATATAAAAAAACCACCCGAGTGACTTTATATTTATATTCCATATAGTGTCGTCTATAATGTCTTCCATCTAGATTATTAATTCCAACCACCGTGTTGGGGTAACAGCCAGATCTTCTGCATGCCCCAATCCCATAGTTCTCTTGCCTTATAGCTCAGCATAAACGTAATTCATTTGTCAAAGAATCCAAAATAGAAAATTCCAATCCACTCAATTTATGGCCATCTTCACATCCCAAGAGTACAGCACTACAGAGATCTGTCACTCTCCTCAGGATAATATAAACCAATACTTTGCCTCAACTAAATTTCTAAATATTCAATCGTCTCTTGAGTAACTGGCATTACACTGTTGTTTGGTCTAAAAGTTTTTATTTTTGTAGGACCTGCTTCTTCTTTTCTTAACTTTTTGTGGCTTAGATCTCCATCCTGGTTTCCTTTCTATGAGTTGTATATCAACTGTTTGGTTTCCATGCTGGTCTGTAGCTTGATAAGTCATCACATTAGAATCCAAAGCCGCCTCTCTTGTATTTATAGGTAATCCAACTATAGCCTCCGAAGGAGAATCCAGAAGCGGCTCATCCACAAAAGCCTCTGTAACTTGTTGTTTTTCCGTTGCCTCCACCTTCATTTGCTTAGCCTGAATTTCAATCTCTTGTTGATTTTGCTTTTCTTTATTCCCCTCGTGTATTATATGTGGAGATGTTAAACCCATTTTAAAAACCTTATAGTAAAATTCTTCCGCTTTTTCAACAGTATTTAATTGATATCGTTCTCCTTGATATCTCAATATTATACCAACTGGGACATCCCACCTGAATGGGATGTTTTGTTTCTTTAGTTCAGTCACCAAAAATCCAAAATCCTTTCTACCTTTTAACATCTTAGGCGGTAGTTCTTTAAATATCCAGATCTTCCTTCCATGCATTTCAAGAGTGGAGTTGAAAGACTTTTGCACAATATCATTTCTTATTTCTTTATCAGTAAAGTAAATCACCACATCTCTAGGCAACTGCCTTTGCTTTGCCACCCAAGAATTAACTCTGTAGGCCTTATCAATCTTGCAGGATACATCTTCAGGGCTAACCTTTAAAATCCCAGCCAGAACTTCAGCAGACATCTTTCTCAAATCTTGTCTTTTATCTTCCTGTATTCCCCTAATTCTAACCGCAAATTCCATGAGTCTGAATTGCATTATTGTGGTTTCATTTTCAATCCTTTGTTTTATATTATCTACATTGTAAGTCTTATAGTCAGCTTCATTTTTCTAAACTCTACTTCTGAGCTTTTTTCTTGAATCCTTATTAAATCATTTTCAATTCTTTGTATTTTATTATCCAAATTATAAATCTTATCATCAACTTCCTTAGTGTCTATTTTTGAATTTATAATTTCATCCATCTTCAGAATTATTTCTATAAAACTTTTCATACGTTGCTTCAGAATATCATACTTTTGTTGAATCAACTCTTTAATTTCCTGTCTAAAATTTTCAAGATTCAGATTCACAGTCTTATCATGTCTTGCCATCTCCTCCAGTAAAAATTTCTTTAGGTCTATGAAGCCATTCTTCTGCATCTGCAAACTCTCAACTTGTTCATGCGATTTATAAATGGGAGAGCCCCCCCCCCCATGGCTTGGTTATCTGGCTTTGTCAGTTTTAGCGCCATCCTGCCACACAAAAGATTTTTTTTTCCTTTTTCCTTTTAAAGAAAAAGACTTCTCTCCAAACAATATCAATAACAAGTCTCTAAGAAGGAAGAAACATGAAATAAGAATTTTTTTCTCTCACTTCTAACCAGCACTTTTGCTAGATACTTTGTAACTTTGTAACTTTGTAACGTTATAAGCTATTCAAATGGAAGGACTTTCACTTTCAGCTTTTCTCAAGCCTCAGCCAGTCGCCATTTTAAACTCTCCTTTTTCCTCCTTTCACTCTTCTTTAACTTTAAAATCAGTCTTGGGGTTAGAATACTTGCAGTTTAGGATCCCCGATCCAAATTTCATCCTGCTTATTCAGATGATCTGTTAATTTCATTGATTGGTCCGGTCCCAGCGCCTGGCTCTGCAAAAAGGCAGAGTTCTCCCGAAGCCCGGAGCAGCGGCGAGCGGAAATAGGGAGCCACAACCTGCTCGTCCCCAAGAGTAAAAAAAGAACTCTGGGGACTTCGCAGAGGGCTCTACCTGCCCTCACCTGCTCTGTCTCACATTTCCTTCAGGAAATGGAGTTTTTCGAGCCGCCTTTCAGATGTAAAGACGGCTCTTTACAGGCAACGGGGCTGGCGGTCTCAGAGGACCGTCTGGCGGCGATGGAAGCCAGACCGGAAGCCGACCCCTCCTTACCTTGACTCCACCTTCGGAGTACATAAATCCGTGCCCAGGGACTGACCAGTGCTGTTCCAGATGTTCACCTGAAAAGAGAAGACATGGTATAAATAAATGCCTTTGAAATAAAGACAAATCGTATTTTGTGATTATTGGGCAAGGTCCTTGGAAAACAATTAACAACTTCAATTCTCTCTATCACTTCTTCTCTGTGAATAAGAATTAAGTCCAGTATGGCTGTCCCTCTAATTCCCTCCTCCACCTTTTGGATGACAAAGTTGTAGCTAGATTGGTCAGGAACCTGTTTAATCGTTCATTTGATGCAGAATTAGTCTTCAAGTTGATGTCAGGGTAATAAAAGTCCCCCCTTACTATTGTAGTGTGTTTCCTACATACATTTGTTAATTGGTTAGCAAAAAGTTTGCCTATTTTTTTCTGCTTGGTTGAGTGGCCTATAGTATACACTTACGGCAATGTCATTCTTTTTTTCTTTTATATTGACCCATATGCATTGTAGGAATTTATATAAAAATATAAAAATATATTTGTATGTATGTTTATATAATTGAATATATATTCATATATATATGTATGTATGTATGTGTATGTATATGTGTGTGTGTATATATATATGTATATATATGTCTTCTCAAGTTTTCGCAGGTGTGTGTATGTAAAAAGTTAAAATCTCGGGTGTCATTTAAAAGTCTGTTAGTTAAAATGCTTAAAATCCTGGCTAAGATCTCAGCTCAAAATCCTCCAAAATCCCAACATAACACTTTGTAAGGTCTTTTAAAACTCTGGCTAAAATCCTAACCAACACTTTAAAGGTTTGGCAACGTTTTGACAAGCTCTCTACCTTGTCATCTTCTGGCCTTTACTATCAGTTTAGAAGTTGTGGGTCCTGCTTCATTATCCTAGCTGCAGCCTGACTGCGTGTTAACGGTCCAGCTTTCTTTGGTTCCCTATTACTAACTGTCAACTGCAAAGAGGTAAGAATTCTAGTAGGTATCACAGCACCACTGGTTGCCTGTTGAGATCTCAGCATATCTTCTGGTTCGGTTCTTTCTCTCTCGCTATTGCTAGCTATCATCTGCAAAGAGGAAAGGATTCTGGAAGGCATTACACCACCACTGGTTGCCTGTTGGGATCTCTGCCTATCCTCTGATGTTAAAACTCAAGTTTCCCTCAGTACAGGTCTCCAAATACTTGATAACCTAGAAGCGTCATCATGTCTGTTCATATTCTGCAGCCTCTTTTCAATTTTGATAGCAACCCTAATGATTCTCTTAGTAAGATGTTCCTCTTTCACCACTGTTCTAGTAGTGTTGAAGTCGATCTTATGTCCCGTGGCCTTCATGTGTTGTACCAAGGAAGAAGTCTGTTCTTCTTTTTTCACTGCGTTTTTGTGTTCTTCTAAACACACATCTATTCATCTATTTGTCTGTCCAATGTAAGATGACTGACAGGAGGCACATGGTACTTCGTATACCCCTTGATTTTCCAGCTCAATTTTATCCTTGGGGTTTCTTAACATCATCAATATTTTTCTATCTGTGCGGAACATTGTTTTTATTTTGTGTTTCTGTAATATCTTACTAATTTTATTGGTGGTACCTTTTATATAGGGCAGGATGGCTTTTCCCATATTCTGTTCTTCTTCTTGGGTTTTGCTCTGTCCTGATGTCCCTTGCCAGATTATACTTCTAATTTTATTTTCGTGGAACCCATTTGCCATTAATAACTCTGTGAGAGTCTGAAGCTCTGTTTGTACATGTGCCTTATCTGCTAGACGTTTAATTCTAGTAATTAAAGTTTTTGCCACTGAATTTATTTGCGAAGGATGATGGTGTGAGTGTGCGTTTAGGTATCGATTTGTGTGTGTCTTCTTCTGGTAGACACTATGTCCTAGGGTGCCATCAGTTTTCTTATATATTAATACATCTAAGAATGGGAGTTGATTTTCAATCTCCATTTCCATAGTGAACTGTATCTTCGGATGCATGTTATTCAAATGTGCTAGAAAATTGTTTAGCTTGTCTTTTCCATGGGGCCAGATCACAAACGTATCATCTACATATCTGAGCCATAATTTTGGTTTATAAGTAGTTTGTTCCAATGCCTTAATTTCGAATCCTTCCATGAACAGATTGGCAATAACTGGGGAGATATGATCAATGATCCCATTGGTGGTCCTTGCATTTGTTTATATCTTTGCCCTTTGTACATGAAATAGGTACATGAAATAGGTGTTAGAAAGGCAATGCTCTGCCAATTTTATGATGTGGTTTGGTGGTTGGTATTTATTTTTAATCATTGCTAGAGCTTCTATAACGGGTACTTGGGTGAATAATGAGACCACATCAAAGCTTACAAGTAGGTCACCTTGCTCTATGCGTTGGTTTCTCAGAATTTCTATGAGATGATATGAGTTCTGCACATAAGAAGCAATCGATTCCGCAAATGGTTGTAGTTGTTTGGCTAAATATCTAGCCAAGTTTTGTAGCAGAGAGTCTATGGAGCTAACTATGGGTCTGAGAAGTATGCCCTCTTTGTGTATTTTTGGGAGGCCATATAGTTTTGGAAATTTCGATGACTTCTCTCTAGGGATGATTGTTTGTGGAACTTTCTTTCTCACCTGTCATTGCCAACCTCTATATGGAATACTTTGAAACCCAAGCTCTAGAAAAATCTGATCACAAACCCAAACTCTGGCTCAGATATGTAGACAACACCTTCATAATCTGGCCACATGGGAAAGAAAAACTGGACAACTTCCTCACACACCTCAACAGCCTACACCCCAAAATACAGTTTACCATGGAAACAGAAGCGAACAACCAACTTCCCTTCCTGGATGTCTTAGTCTACAGAAAATCCAATGGCTCCCTAGGACACACTATCTACCAGAAGAAAACACACACAAACCGCTATCTGCACGCACTCTCACACCACCACCCTGCCCAGATCAACTCTGTAGCCAAGACACTCATTTCCAGAACAAAACGCTTAGCTGACGAACAACACCTAAAAACCGAACTACACACTCTCACTAACATACTAACATCCAATGGATTCCAAAGAAATAAGATCACCAAACTAATCCAAAAAGAAACCCCCACTAAAATCCAAGACAGAGAACAAGAAAACGGCAAAGCCCTCCTCCCATACATAAAAGGCACCACAGACAGAATAAGCAAAATCCTCCACAAACATAACATCAAGACAGCATTCTGCACAAACCGAAAAATATCCACCATCCTAAGGAACCCCAAAGACAAAATTGAGTTAGAAAATCAAGGAGTATATGAAATCCCATGCACCGCCTGCCCCACCACATACATCGGACAAACCAACAGACGAATAAGTGCACGCATAGAAGAACACAAGAACTCAGTCAGAAAAGAGGAAACAACTTCTTCCCTGGTCCAACACCTTAAAGCCACAGGACATGATATTGACTTTAAAAAGACCAGAACTATCGCCAAAACTGAACACTTTAACAACAGAATAATCAGAGAAGCCATCGAGATAGAAAAACACCCACACAGCATGAACAAACGAGACGATACCTCCCGCCTACCAGCCATTTGGAAACCCGCCCTTATTGACAAACGAGTCCCTAACACGACAAATGACACCAGACCCACACTCACGAGAGCCACACAGGATGTCACCACCACACATCCACACAGAAAGCAGACTCAAACCCACACTGATAATGAGCCACGACCAAGGACCAGAAGCCAGACCGCAGCTGCATCATTAGCCACTTTAAACCCCTCCAATCCATACATGAAGCAGACTGACACCCACCATGAAGAGCTCGCACGGCCACAAACACGAAGCCAAACAACAACAACGCAGCTCACCAGCTCAAATCCCCCTGCAACTCAGACTAAGCTGAGCACAACCAAGCCCCCACCCAAACAGAACACACCCCCAGCCAATCAGAGCACAACCAACCCCCCATCCAATCAGAGCACAGCCAAGCCCCTAACCAATCAGAACACACCTCCACCCAATCAGAACACAGCCAAGTTCCCACCCAATCAGCTTACACCCCCACTAGCAGTTAAAAGGAAGAGACAGCTGCGATCTCACTTTGCTCCTGGAAGCACAAAGCCGAGAACACCAGCCTGAAGATGACGAATGAGACTTCGTCAAAACGTCGCCAAGACACTTCCAATTTTACGTGGGAGAAGACCCGAATAACCAAAGACCTACATACAAACACCCGCGAAAACCTGAGAAAACAAATATATATATATATATATATATATATATATATATATATATATATATATATATATATATATATATATATATATACATATATATATATATATTCTGAAGTTTTCACGGGTGTTTGTATGTAGATCTTTGGTTATTCGGGTTTTTTCCCGTGTAAAATTGGAAGTGTCTTGGTATATATATATAAAATATATATATACCAAATATATATATAAAATATATATATATATAATATATATATATATATATAAAATTAAAATCTTGGGTGTTTTCCCGCATCCTTGTAAATAAGTTAGTTAAAATGATTAAAATTCTGGTTAAAATCCCAGTTTAAAATCTTCTAAAAATCCTTACAGAGGATTTTTGTAAGGATTTTTAGAAGATTTTAAGCTGGGATTTTAACCAGAATTTTAAACATTTTAACTAACTTATTTACAATGACACAGGAAAACACCCAAGATTTTAATTTTTTGCATATGCACACCCGCGAAAAATTAAGAAGCCATATATATATATATATATATATATATATATATATATATATATATAGAGAGAGAGAGAGAGAGAGAGAGAGAGAGAGAGAGAGAGAGAGAGAGAGAGTATACACACACACACACAAAAATATTTCCTAGAGCAGAATTTATTTCTTTTTTTAAAAAAAATTTATAAATTTTTATTACATATATAAACACACAAAATACACATACACATACACATACACATACAAATGCAACAAATATGACATTAATAACATAAATAACATCTAAACGTAATTTCCTCCGACATCAATAACCTAAATTCCTCGATATGTATTCCTTCCTCTCGCCTTCCCACCTTTGCCAAACCAGGTAGTAGTCAGATTCTTCCTTTCCTTGAATGTCCTTGGTGAGTCTGTCCATCTCAGCACATTCCATGACTTTAGATATTATTCTATCTTGTGTTAGGACTTCTTCCAACTTCCAATTTTGTGCATAAGTGATCCTTGAGGCAGTCAAAATATGTGTGATCAAATATATTATTTCTCTGTCATAATTACCTGTAAATATGCCTAATAAATATGTTTCCGGTTTTAGTGGTACTTTTTGAGCTGTTATTCGTTCCAATTGGGTTTTGATATTATTCCAGAATTGTTTGGCTTTGGGACACAACCACCACATGTGGTAGTATGTCCCTTTTTGTGCTTTGCATTTCTAGCAGAGTGAAGATGTATTGGGGAACATTTTGGAGATCCGTGCCGGTGGGAGATGCCATCTATAAAACATCTTGTAGATATTTACTTTGTACGGTACTGATAGTGTTAGTTTGCTGTTAATTTTCCATATTTTTTCCCATTTGTTTAGTTCTATAGGGTATCCGAAATTCATCGCCCATGTAATCATATTTTCCTTGACTATCTCCTCCTCTAATTTATATGCCAGTAAGAAGTTATAGATTTTTGTTATTAGTTTCTCATTGGGGCCCAATAAGATTTTGTCCAGTTGGTTTAGTTCTTTTTGGATTCCAAATTTCTCCATATCTGTTTTGTGTTTGGATTTTAATTGTAAGTATGGCCACCAATCCATTTCAAGACCTTGAGTTCTTAATTGTTCTGTTGTTTTTAATTTTCCTTCCTCATTTAAGAGATCCTGGTATGTTTTCATTTTATTTGTGTCCATTGTATTTGGATAGATTTGTGCTTCCATTGTAGAGATCCAACGTGGTATCTTATCATAGTGAATCTTTCTAATTTCGTTCCAGGTTTTGATCAGAGTATTCCTCATGATATGCCTACAGAATTGTTCTTGTTTTGTGCGTTTGTCTTCCCATAGGCATGCATGCCATCCCTTTATCAAGTCGAAACTTTCCAATGTTAATGTTCGTCTGTTCTTCAATTCAATCCAATCCTTTATCCATGTTAATGCTGACGCTTTATAATAAATCTGCCAATCAGGAAGTCCCATTCCTCCTCTATCTCATTTATCCTGTAACTGCTTTAATTTGATTCTTGCCTTTTTTTTCTGCCATATATATTTTAGTATCATCCTGTCCAAATCTTTAAAGTGTCAGCGTTGCAACGCTGGCATAGAGGGAGCAGAGGAGAGCGAAAGATAAACTCTGAGACTTTTGCCTGCTAAATCCCTTTGAAGCCTGGTTGTCGTGGAAATGAGGGGAGGGGGCACATTCCTGGGAAATGATGAGGAAAAGAAGTCTGAAGAATGACTTGGAAAACAGCCAATGAGAAGCAGAGATTTGGGGAACGGAAAGGGAGGGATTGGGAGGCAAAAGGTCA
The DNA here is from genome assembly GCF_059756535.1 of Pantherophis guttatus. Taxonomy (NCBI): domain Eukaryota; kingdom Metazoa; phylum Chordata; class Lepidosauria; order Squamata; family Colubridae; genus Pantherophis; species Pantherophis guttatus. The sequence goes on from NC_142064.1 coordinate 112,018,359, forward strand.
GTCTTGTCCGCGCGGAGTCATGATCCGGTGGCTGAGCTCAATTAAAGAAAGATTTCTTTAAAGATTGGCAGTTTGGAAATTCATTTAATTTTGAGATAGCACCGCAGTCTGACAGACGGACAAGACTGACTTTTCCAAGCCAAACTGGCAAACCTCCAGCCTTCCAGCTCCTTACCAGATGTTTGGACGAATTGGAGGGAGGGGTCTGGAGCCATGGCAGCAAGCCAGCTCTCTACTGAAAGTCTGCTTCAAACGGCTGTGAACCAGCCACCCCTCCCTACTTCAGCCAGCTTGGATGCAATGGGGCCACCCCCTCCCCCAGCAAAGCTGCAACCCCCCTTCCCCCCCCACTACCACAGGATTACCAAGGACAGACGATTGTGCTCCAGCCCAATAGAAGAAAAAATGATGAACCTTGGTGGACTTTGCCAAAATCTGCAGAAGCTGAATTCCTCTTTCCAGACGCTAAAGGTAAGGGGAAGCCCCTGAGTGAACTGGGAAGGGTGGATTGGTTATGGGATTGGAAGAAGGCCAGACAGAAAGAAATTTCAACCCTGCCACTTGAAAGCCCCATGGAGGAGTTAAAGCAAAATTTTGAACGTGCTGTCAGCCTGGAAGATGGTCCATCCTGCAGGCCCAAAGATAGAAGGAGGCCAGCTGACCCTGTTGAACCAAGCCACCATAGAAGGGGGCCCAGCCCTTCCCCCTCCCACACCAGAAGGAAGGAAAGTCCCAGTTTGCATCCATGGGTTCCTCCTCTACCCAGCAAACATACCAGCCTACGCAAGGCATCACCCCCCTCCCGCCCCCGAATGAGAGATGAGGAAGAAGCCCAACAATACCCCAGACAGGCACACAGAGCCCGGCCATGGGAGGACGGGCCACTGAGGGCAGAGCCACCCCGGTTCAGAGGGAAATTTGATGGGGATCCAGACCAGGTGGCGCAGTTCCTCGACGCAGCTGAGGTCTATATCGAGAGCTATGGGCACCTTTATCCATTTCCCAGAGCCCTGGTCAATGCCATTTCAGAAGGGCTGGAGGGAGAAGCAAAGACCTGGTCATCAGCCCTCCACAAGAATAGAGCCCCCCAACTGCAAGATGCAGATGATTTCTTGCAACTATTGCGGGCGAGGTACGAGGAAGTAGGGGAGGACCCATATGTGGAAGACGAACTCAGAAGCCTAGTCCAGAGAGGGAAGCCCATCAAGGAACACATTCGTGAATTCCGAAGAGTCGTGGGCACCTTGCCTCCCCTACCTGAGCGACTGCTAGTGTATTTCTTCAGAACCAGCCTAGTTAAGCAGATCGCTCAAGTGACCGCTTATTGAGACATCCCGAACCGACTCTCTGAATGGTTCCGCGTGGCGATGCAAGTTGAAAGGGGACTGCACGCCAACAACATGCTAGAACAACCAGAGGCCATGGGAGGAGATTGCTATGGACTTCATAGTCGAACTGCTGAGGAGCAGCGGAAGCACAGTGATCTGGACTGTAATAGACCTGTTCTCCAAACAGGCGCATTTCATACCCTGCAACGGACTACCCTCAGCCCGCCAATTGGCCAAACTGTTCATAAAACACATCTACCGCCTGCACGGAATACCCAGAAGAATCATCTCTGATCGAGGGGTCCAGTTTACAGCGAAGTTCTGGAGGGAATTCCTTCGATCCATAGGATCATCCCAAGGCCTCAGCTCAGTGTTTCACCCATGCATCAATGGGGGGGGGGCGGAGAGATTGAATGCCATGATAGAGCTGTACCTGAGGTGCTATGTTGACTACCAACAATCGAACTGGGCAGACCTCTTATCGTTTGCTGAGGTCGCATATAACAATGCTGTCCACAGTAGTACAGGACTAACCCCATTTAAGATAGTGAGCGGCATCGATTTCATCCCCATGCCAGAGTACCCGAGGGAGCCTCCTTCCTCAGTTACCTTGACCGAATGGATGGCAATGCTAAGAGAAACCTGGGAGAATGTCAAGAGGGCGTTAGACAAGGCAGCACGGTCTTATAAGAAACAAGCAGATAAGCACCGAGACCCCCAGAGACGGTTCCAAGTGGGGGAAAAGGTCTACCTCTCCACCAAGTACTTGAGACTCAGACTCCCGACCAGAAAACTGGGGCCGAAATTCATAGGGCCATTTCCAATAGTAAAAGTAATCAACCCGGTTACAGTACAATTGCAGTTGCCCCGGTTACTAGGGAGGATACACCCCGTTTTTCACAGTAGCCTCCTGAAGCCTGTAGTAGGGTCAACTTTAAGGCCGGTGCCACGTGATCCCCCAGGGCCCTTAATTGTTGGAGGCCAGACCCACTATGAAGTACAGCGGGTTCTCGATTCGAGATGGCACAGGGGGCGCCTCCAGTACTTAATTAAGTGGAAGGGCTACCCCTTGTCAGAAGCTTCCTGGGTGAAGAGTACAAACATCCAAGCTGACCGCTTCATAGCTAAATTCCATGCAAATCACCCGAACAAGCCAGGAGGGGATGGGGTAACCCCTCGGAGGGAGTGAGGTACTAAACTTGTTATTTATTTCACACAGGCCCTGCTGGGAGAGTGAAGGGAGAGGGGCCGGATGTCAGCGTTGCAACACTGGCATAGAGGGAGCGGAGGAGAGCGAAAGATAAACTCTGAGACTTTTGCCTGCTAAATCCCTTTGAAGCCTGGTTGTCGTGGAAATGAGGGGAGGGGGCACATTCCTGGGAAATGACGAGGAAAAGAAGTCTGAAGAATGACTTGGAAGACAGCCAATGAGAAGCAGAGATTTGGGGATCGGAAAGGGAGGGATTGGGACTTCCGGTTTGGTTCCTGTCGCCGAAAGATGGTCTTTTTTTCGGACTGCCAGCCCCGCTGCCTGTCAGAGCCGCTTCGAACAAGAGAAGCGGCTCAGAAGTTCCCAAATCCTGAAGGATTAGAGGAATAGAGTTGGCGAGAGGCAGGTAGAGCCCCTGTGAGCCCCCAGATAGCACCCCTTTACTTCTGGGGAGGAAACAGGCGCGGCTCCCTATTCAGCTCGCTGAGACTCCGGACAGCGTGGGACGACTCTACTCAGTGCAGAGCAAGGCGGCAGGACCAACCTTCCTACTGAGAACAAAGAAAATTCAAACAAACAGGGTGGAATAACAATTTGAACCACGAAACTGCAAGTATTTTCTAGCCCTGTGATTAACTTTAAAACAGAAGAGTGAAGGAGTGAAAGTCTCTTGAAAATGGTGCCCGGCTTCAGCGTTAACGAGAGCTGAAAGCGAGAGTGGATTAGCAAAGTTATTTCAATAAGTTACAAAGTAGCATTGTCTGTAACAAGTGAAGGAAAAGGGAATCTCTTTTAAAACAAGCCTGATTTTGCTTCAATTTCATCTTTAATTTGACCAAACCTGGGGGAATTTTTTAGAGGACTTTGTGGTGGAGGAAAGGGAAAAAGGATTTCCTTTTTTGGAAAAGCTAGACTACGTGGCAGGATGGCTTCTAAGCAGACTAAACAGGATGTGAAGGCGGCAGGGGGGGATCCCCCACACATAAACCTGAACAGCAGCCTCCCAGCCAGCAGAGCCAGAAAAAAGAGATTGATCTTGAAAGTTTAAAGGATTTTATTACTCAGGCTTTGATGAGGCAAGATGAAAATTTGGATGAGAAGTTTAAAAAGTCACAACAGGAAATCAAGCAGGAGATCAAAGAAATCAAAGAGGTGGTGCAAGAAAAATATGACAAGGTGACCCAAAAATTAATGACAGCGGTGACTGGATTGTCAGAAGTAATTATTAAAACTGATAATGAGGTAGAAGAACTTAGATCAGAAATGGATGTTAAAATGAAGGAGACTGACTATAAAATCTTTGATGCTGATAATAAAATGCAGAGACTTGAAAATGAGATTACAATGATGCAGTTCAGGTCCATGGAATTTGCCATAAGGCTGAGAGGCTTAAAAGAGAATGCTAGGGAAGACCTGAGAAAGATCTGTGCTGATGCTCTAGCTGTGCTGTTAAAGATTAGCTCTGAAGAGATTTTTTTGCAAAATTGACGAAGTGTACAGAATAAATTCGTGGGTGGCTAGACAAAGACAATTGCCTAGAGACGTGGTGATATACTTTACAGATAGAAAAATGAGAAATGATATTTTACAAAAGTCCTTTCTCTCTGCTGTGCAAGTGGATGGAAAGGAGATTGGAGTTTATAAAGAGCTACCACCTAAGATGTTAAAAGATAGAAAGGATTTGGATTTCTAGTGAATGAATTAAAAAAAACAACAAATTCCATTTAGGTGGGATGCTCCAACTGGTATAATCTTGAGGTACAAGGGAGAAAGATACTGATTAAATACTGTTGAGAAGGCGGAAGAATTCTATTCTAATGTTTTTAAAGAGAGTTCACCATTCCCACATACATCTTCTGTATTGGAGATAAAGGAGAGTGATAAGGAGAAGCAATTTCAGCAAGAGATGGAAGAGCAGCCTAAGCAGCTGGAACTGGAGGTAATGGAAATGCAGGGAGCTACAGGAGGATTTCTGGATGAGCCCCTGCTAGACCTTCCTTCGAAAATTGTGAATGAACCACCTAAGACTACAAGAGAAGTGGCTTTGGACCTAGCCTGGATGTGTGAAGCTAAAGATCAGCGTATAACTCGAGCAGTTTCTAAGCAACTTAAAGAAAAACAACAGGAAAGGCCCAAGCCACAGCAGTATAAGAAAGGAGCCAAGGGTAATATACAAGAACTTGAAGCCATGGGGGGTGCAAAGCCGAAGACTACTGACTCGGAAAATCTTCGGCAAATGTGCTTGTCGCTTCAAAAAAGTGTACATGACGATTAAGTTTTTATCTTGGAAAGTGAATGGATTAAACTCACCACAGAAAAGGAAGAAAATATTTAATTACTTGAGACAATTTAATAATGATATAATTTGCTTACAAGAAACTCATGTTAGAATACAAGATCAAAAATATTTTTGATAAATTCAAGATTAGGAGCACATTTTATAGCTTCAAATTTGGAAAAAAGAATGGTGTGGTTATTTATATAAATAAAAGACTGTCAGCTAAAATTATAGAAGCAGATGATTGTGGCAGGTTCATAGCAATTGAACTTTATACAGCAAATGGCCCAATTCTGGTGATCGGAATTTATGCTCCTAATCAACAACAAGAAAATTTCTACAAAACTTTGCATTCTAAAATATTGCAATGGGACTATAGATCTATTTTAATTATGGGAGACTGGAATGGAGTAATTGATTCTAAAATAGATAAAAAGAGTTTGGCGAAATCAAGGATTAGATTACCACAGACTTTTTTTTGATATGAAAGAAGATTTGGAATTAAAAGATATTTGGAGAATACATAACCCAAAAGAATTGGATTTTACTTTCTTTTCAGATAGATACAGATCCTTTTCTAGGATTGACTTTATTTTACTATCAGCTGATTTACTTGTAAAAACAAAAAGAACAAAGATTTTTCCAAGGACTTTAACTGACCATAGCCCGGTATGGATAGAAATTGAGATGGGAAAGAGTGAGAGAAGATCATGGAGAGTAAATGAAAATTTGTTTAGATACGAAAAGAACATAATAGAACTTAAAAAGCAGATGAAAGATTTTTTTGAAATGAACTTGAATAAGGGTACCCCTATTGAAATCGTGTGGGATGCGAGTAAAGCATATATGAGAGGGGTATTCATTCATATGAACTCTAAACACAAACTAAATCGACAAAAGAAAAGATCTGAAATGGAAGCAGAAATAAAGAATAAAGAACAGTTACTTATAAAAAACCCAACAGATGAAAGAATACGAGGAGCTATAAAACTTCTGAAAGATCAATTTCAAATGCTTATGGCGGAACAAACAGCAACAAATTTACAATTTGCAAAACACAACACATTTTGCAACGCTAACAAACCGGGCAGATGGTTGGCTTATATATTAAGGAAGAGGCAGAGTACACAGATCATTGACAGTATTGATAGTGGAGGGAAGGAAATTTCTCAACAAAAATTAATTAAAGAAGTTTTTGTAGATTATTACACCAAATTATATGCTAAAGATGATACACAGAATGGACTTATAGAGAAATATCTAAAAAATAAAAGAGTCACAAAAATTTCTAGTCAACAAAAGGAGAGAATGAATCATCTTATAACAGCTGAGGTGATTATTGCCGCAATTAAACAATTGAAAACAGCTAAAGCACCAGGGACAGATGGCTTAACTGCGGTGTACTACAAAACCCTACAAGCAGAAATGATTGAACATCTTAAAGATCTATTTTGTAGTATAAAACAAGGGGGTAAAATACCCCCATCATGGAAAACAGCTTATATTCCATTGATACCGAAAGAGCAAGTAGGTCCTTAAAAACCTGAGAATTTTAGACCAATATCTCTTCTGAATAATGATTATAAAATATTTGCAAAAGTATTAGCCAACAGGTTGATGCCAGTTATTCAAGAGGTGATTCATTGTGATCAAGCGGGATTTATAGAAGGCAGATATATGAAGGATAATGTAAGGCAAACTATAGATTTACTGGAATATCTTGAGAAGAATAAACAGATCCCTGCAGTGCTGGTTTTTTTGGATGCGGAGAAGGCCTTTGATAGAGTGGATTGGAATTTTCTGTTAAAGACTTTAAGAAAGATGGACTTTGGGGATCAATTTATACAGGCGGTCTCAGCAATTTATCAAGAACAAAAGGCACAAATTATTATTAATAGAAGTTTGACAACAAATTTTAGTATTGAAAAAGGAACAAGACAAGGTTTTCCGTTATCCCCATTGTTATTTATTTTAACATTAGAAGTCTTGTTGAATACAATACGGGGCTCGAGCACCTTGAAAGGAATAGTGATAAAGCAAGAGGATTACAGAATAAGGGCATTTGCAGATGATCTGGTTGTTACCCTAACACAGCCGATGGAATCAATAATCCAGATGAAAGACATTATAGAACAATATGGTATGGTATCAGGATTTAGACTGAACCAGAAAAAAACTAAGATGATAATTAAAAACATGACACAAGATCGAAAACAGGAACTTGAAAGCAAGGCAGGTTTTGAGATAGTACCAAAGTTTAAATATCTAGGAGTTCAGGTTGCAGAATCAAATATGAAACTGTTTCAAAATAATTATGAGGTGTTGTGGCGAGAGGTACAGAAAGATATGGAGACTTGGAAAAAACTGCAGCTGTCTCTGCTTGGAAGAATAGCAGCAGTTAAGATGAATGTGTTGCCAATATTTCTTTTTTTGTTTCAAATGATTCCGGTGCTTAAAAGTGATAAACAATTGAAAGAATGGCAAAGTGGACTGAATAAGTTTGTCTGGAACGAGAAAAAGCCAAGAGTCAAACTGAAAATTATGCAAGATGTTCCAGCAAGGGGAGGTCTTAAACTTCCAAACCTACAATTATATTATGAAGCAGCAGCTTTGATGCAAGCAAGTGATTGGTTTGGAAGGAAAAAGACTGGAATATTGAATATAGAAAGTTTTGATCTTGAATTTGGTTGGCATGCATACTTATTTTATGAGAACAAAGTGGATAAAGTATTCAAAAGCCACATACTTAGAAACTCTTTGATGAGAGTTTGGAAGAAGCACCGACTCAAATGGGATTACAAAATACCGTTATGGCTGGATCTTGGTCATATCATGTGGAATACAAATATAATGTCACTCGGGGGGGGGGGGTTATATAAAGAAGTTCTTTTTACAGATGCGGGCAGATGGCAACTGAAGACTTTAGAAATGCTGTTGGAAGAATGGATTAATTTAACTTGGTTACAGTATATTCAACTTCAATTGAGATGGAAAGAGGACCAAAAAACTGGTATAATGATGCATGAAGAAGAATTGGTTAGACATATAAAAGAGAAAGGTCCAATGCATATTAAAAGGGTTTATAATGTTTTGTTAGAAAGGGATTCAGAAACTGAATTGGTTAAAGATTGCATGATAAAGTGGGCACAAAATTTTGCAGAACCAGTGATGTTGGAAATATGGGAAAAAATATGGATTCAGAATGTTAAGTTTACACAGTCACAGAATTTGAGGGAAAATTTTTATAAAATGTTTTATAGGTGGCATTTAGATCCTAAGAAATTATCGTGTATGTACCCTAATGTTCAACCAAAATGCTGGAGATGTGATTGTCTAGATGCCATATATTACCATATGTGGTGGACTTGTAAGAAAGTGAAGGCTTTTTGGATAAAAATTTGGTGGGTTATGCAGAATGTTTTGAAGAAAAAAATTCAGTTTTCTCCACAATTGTTTTTATTGGGTATAGTTAAGGGTTTTACATTGGGCGAAGTAAAGCTGATATTATATATGATAACAGCAGCGAGATTACTGATAGGTCAATATTGGAAAAATGAAGCTATGCCCACTATTGAAGAATGGACTTTGAAGATGGCCAGCTTTGCAGAGATGGCAAAGATTTCAGCATACTTAAAAGATCGGACACAAGAGACTTATGTATGGGAGTGGAAAAAGTGGATAGACTATGTGCAGAATAAATATCAAACTAGGAAATATCAGATAGCTTTTAACTGAAAGTATTATATAGGGATAGAATAATCGAACTTTGTGAAGATGTGTGAAAAATATACAGGGGGTGGAGGGGTTCAAGTTTTATAAAATGTGATCTTGATATGGATTATATTTTGTGGAAGTCCTGGGGGGGATGGGAGGGCTAGGGGGGTTAGGGAGGGTTAGGGAGGGTTAGGGAGGATTAGGGGGGGTAATTGGGGAGAAAATGTTTTTGTAAAACTTTTTCAATAAAAAAAAAAGGAAAGGGAGGGATTGGGAGGCAAAAGGACAGTCTTGTCCGCGTGGAGTCATGATCCGGTGGCTGAGCTCAATTAAAGAAAGATTTCCTTAAAGATTGGCAGTTTGGAAATTCATTTAATTTTGAGATAGCACCACAGTCTGACATAAAGTATGTTCTGCCCGGGTTTACTGGAATCACCCTGAATAGGTACCGCACTCTTGGTAAAATATTCATTTTGATAGTGGCAATTTTACCTTAAAAAGATAACTGGAGTTTTGTCCACTTTTCCAAGTCTTTTTCTACTTGTTTAGCCAGTTTAGTATAATTGTCTTCCTTCAGCGTCGATATTTTGTTGGTGAGCCACACTCCTAGGTATTTGACCTTTTTTGTTGTTTGCATTCCTAGCATATTTTCCAACTCTTTTTCTTGGTGTTTGGTGAGATTCTTTGTTAAAATTTTAGTTTTTTGTTTGTTGATTTTCAAGCCCGCCACTTCTCCATTTTGCTGTATTTTAGTCAGTAATTTTAGTCCTGATTGTAGCGGTTTTTCTAAGATAAGTACTATGTCATCGACGAAGGCTTGCAATTTATATTCCTGATTTTTTATTTTTAATCCCGTTATTTCTGTATCCTTTCTGATTTCTTCTAATAGTATTTCCAAGGTTAATATAAACAATATGGGGGATAGGGGGCATCCTTGTCTCACCCCTCTTTTTATGTCAAATTGTCCTGTTGTCTCACCATTAATTAATATTTTTGCGGTTTGGGTACTGTATATCCTTTTAATCATCTTTACAAATCTTTCTCCAAATTTCATCTTTTCCAGTTGTGCAATGAGGAATGTCCAATTAAGGTTATCAAACGCTTTTTGTGCATCCAGGAAGATTAAGGCTAGCTGTTTGTCCGGTCTTTGCTCATAGAATTCAAGGGTGTCCATAATTGTTCTTGTGTTATTTTGGATTTGTCATCCGGGGATGAAGCCATTTTGGTTGGGATATATATAGTGTTTGATAAAGGTTTTCAGTCTCTGTGTTATGATGGATGTATATAGTTTATAATCTACATTGAGGAGGGAGATTGGTCTGAAATTGTTGATTTCAGCAGGGTCCGAATCTTGTTTTGGAATTAATGTGATTATTGTCTCGTTCCATGATTGCGGGGTTGCATCTTCCAAAAGTGCATCATTGAATACTTGTAGTAGGATACCATCTAGCGATTGTTGAAATGACTTGTAGAACTCCGCTGGTATGCCGTCTGTTCCCGGTGTCTTATTGTTTTTTTGTTTCTTCCTTTTTCTATTAATTCTAACATAGAGATCGGTCTGTTCAGTAATTCAATGTGGTCTTCTTTTAATTCCTGTATTTTTAGTTTATTTAGGTATTCTTTCGTATCCTTTTCTCGGATTTCTTCTTCTGCGTATAAGTTTTTGAAGAATTCCTTTGCAATTCGTTTTTTGTCTTCATTATTCTGGTATAAATATCCGTCCTTGTCTTTTAATTGCATTATCTTCTTTTCTTTTTCTGTCTTCAATTTGTAAGCTAATCACCGTCCAGTTTTGTTTGCGTGCTCGAATTGATTTTGTTTGGTCATTTTTATTTTCCTTGCTATCTCTGCAGTTGTAGTCAAATTCAATTTGTGTCTTGTAAGGTTTATTTTTTCTTTAATTTCTTGGTTATGTGGGTGTTCCTGTAGTTCTAATTCATATTGTTGTAGTGTTGTCAATAAGCTTTGTTTTGTTTGTTGTTTATCTTTCTTTTTTTGTGCAGTATAGGCAATTGTTAGGCCTCTAATGTATGCCTTAGTTGTGTCCCATAGATTTTGCAGACTGGTGTGTTCTTTAACATTTGTTTGGAAAAATAATTTCAATTCCTTTTGGATCATTTCCACATATTGCTTATCATTCATAAGGTCTCTATCCATCATCCATCTTCTCTGCAGTTGGTGGCCCTTCCATATTATTTCAATCGGACTGTGGTCTGCCCATGAATTAGTTGCTATTTCTATTTTTTTTGATGTCTGCTCTAAGTTCGAGCAGAATTTATTTCTTAGTGATTTTTCTGACCTAAGATATAAGTGTCGATTTATTCTGGAATTAGACATTGCAGTTTCAAAAGCATTAGAAAACAAGGGAGAAGAAATGCAGACGAGTTATTTACAATGAGCTCACTCTCACTTATAATACTCTTTTAATTACTATATTGTTTACAGCAGGACTTCATATAACCCTCTAATTACAGCACAAAAATGCTTCCCTAGCCATTTTTAATCCTTGTGATATTGTCTTTTCTCATCTCCAGCCTCTTGGGGAGGCAGCCCACAGGGAATTGTGAGGAAGCATTCTTAATGTACTGTGTGTGTGAGTGGTATTTTACTCAGGCCATTTCTGGAAAAATGTTGTGGGCACTTCTAGAAGAATACTATATTCATTTTTTTTTATTTTTTTTTTATTTTTAACATTTTATATTTTAAATTACTAACATTACAAACAACATGTACAATATTTCACCCTGTGCTATACATAAGAAAGGAAGATTTGGTTCTTCGGATATATCCTCATGATCGCCAAAATCCACGTTCTCGGGGTACAGGTACCGAAGCATCCAATTTTCCCAGCGCATAGTCCACAAATGGTTTCCAAATTTTCCAGAAAATGTCTTCTTTATAGTCACCATTTCTAATTTTAATATCACATGTCATTTTATCATTTAAAGCTAATTTCCACATTTCACAATACCATTCTTCTATTCTAAAATTCACATCTAATTTCCAATATCTGGCTATTATAATTCTACCCATTATAATCATAATTCTAATCAATTCTTTCTCATATTTTGTTGGTTCTATTTCCTTAATTAGCAACAGTAATATAGTTTCTGGTCTCAATATTATTGCTTTCCCCATCATTTCAAATATCATTTCCTCCAATTGTTGCCAAAACTTTTTAACTTTATCACATTTGTACCACATATGTTCATAAGTCCCTAATTCCATATCACATCTCCAACATTGTTTACTAATTTTTTTATCCATCAATGACAATCTTAATGGAGTCAAATACCATTTCCAAACAACCTTATAATTATGCTCTTTAATCCTTACAGATAAAGTCTTCATAATTCTACTCTTCCAATTCACGTTCCAATCTAAATCTGATATTTTAATATTAAGTTCTTTTTCCCAATTCATCTTCATCACCCTTTGTGGTTTTCCATCAAAATTTATAATCTTATATATCTTACTAACGAGTCCCTTTAGCCCAATTTCATCTTTCATAATTTGGAATACTAAATATTCAAATTCAGTTTTACTTCTACTTATCGAACAATTGTCCCTTACCTTCTTAGTCCATTTTTCTATCTGTATTTTTTCAAACCAGCCTAAACCCAATTTTTCAATGATTTCTTTTTTCCTCCTTTCATTTTCTGAAGTTTTTAACCAATCTATTATAGTTTGTATATTTTCATCTTCCATTACCCTATCACGACTTATATTAGTTTTAATCGGCCAATTTTCAATTGTCTTCCCTAAGAAAATTATATCTGGAATTAAAATTTTAACAAATTTGTTCCAAATTTTACTCAGTCCCTTTAACCAATAGCTATTAATTACACATTTTGATTTTGCTTTATCTAAAAACCATGTTGAGCCAAATCTCTTGATGTCCTTTAATTCTAAATCTCTCCAATGACTATCTTCTCCTTTAAATATTTTTACCACAGTCCGAATAGCATAAGCCCAATAATAATTGAGTAATTTGGGGATTCCTAATCCACCTTCCTTTTGATTTTGATACCACATTTTCTTCACTAATCTAGGTCTTTTCCCACCATTACAAAATTTATCCAATTTCTTCTGATATCCTTCAATATCTTTCTCTGTCAAGTTTAACGGTAACATCTCAAATAAAAAATTAAACTTTGGCAACAACATCATCTTACACATTGCAATTCTACCAAACCAAGACAACTTTATCATTTTATATTTATCTATCTTTTTCTCAATTTCATTCATCACCACATCATAATTTAATTTTTTCATTTCTTTAACTTTGAGTGAAAGTGTTATGCCCAAATATTTCAATGTTTTTTTAATCCTTATCCCAAGTTGTTCTTGCATATTCTCCCACTCCTTACCATTATTATTCATTAATAATTCCGATTTTGACCAATTTATTTTCAAACCTGTCATTTCCTCAAATTCTTCCAAATGCTTATGTATCCTTTTCAAATCTTTCTCTATATCTTTCAAAATAATCAAAGTATCATCCGCATACAGATTTATCTTATATCCCTTATACCCTTCCAATTCTTCATCTTTTTCTATCATTTTAGTCAAAATTTCCATAACTAATAAAAATAATGTTGGAGACAGGGGACATCCTTGTCTTGTACCCGCTTCCAATCTTATCTCTTCTGTCAGCCTTCCATTCACCTTCACTCTTGCACTACTTTTTTGATACAGTTTTGAAATAACATGTATAAACTTATTACCAAAACCTAGTACCTCAACAATTGTTTTAATAGTTTCCCATTGTACAGAGTCAAAAGCTTTGAAAATATCTAATGATATTATACCTATTTTATCAGCATTATATTCAGCAACATCTATAATATTTAATACTCTTCTGACAATATCACTCATGTATCTACCCTTCACAAAACCTACTTGGTTATAACTTATATATCTATCTATAAATCTACTTAATCTATTATTTATAATGGCAGTAAATATCTTTGCATCTTGATTAATTAAAGAGATGGGCCGATAGGACTCAATCCTTTCTAAGTCTTTATCTGGTTTAGGGATTATAGATATCACCGTTCTGTTCCATGACAACGGAGCTTCTCCACCATGTAAAATTCCATTAAATAGTTTTTGCAATTTTGGTATTATTATTTCCTTAAATTCTTTATAAAACTCAGCAGGTAATCCATCTTCACCTGGAGCTTTCCCTAATTTTATTTTTTGTATTACTCCATTAATCTCGTCTTGTGTTATATCTTCTTCCATTAAATCTTTATATGTTTGGTCAATTTTCACAACATGTTTTTCTAAATAGCTTCTCAGTTTTCCCCGATCAATTAATTTTTTCGAATATAAATTTTGAAAAAAGTTCCTGACCACTTCACATTTTTCTATTTTTTTATAGCGTCTTATACCCTTATCATCTATCAAGGCTCCAATTTCTCTCTTCTCTCTTTTATTTTTCGCCATCCTTGCTAATAACTTAGAGTTTTTATTGCTAAATTCAAAAAAATTCCTATTTAAATATCTCATATTCTTTTTTACCAATTCTATATCTTCTTCTATCAATTTATTTTTTAGCAAATTTAATTCCTCCAAAAAAAATTTTTCTTTAGTAAGCAAAAATTGATTTTCCAATTCTTTAATCTGGCTTTTATCTTTTTCAATTTTATTTTTATAATTTTTATATTTTCTGCTTGATAACTTGATACTTTCCCCTCTAAACACTGCTTTCATCGCATCCCAAACAATTTCAAATTTAACCTCTCCATTATCATTCAATCTCCAACATTCTTCCCATTTTTTAAATATCCATTTTTTATCCTCTTCATTTTTATACAGTTTTTCATCATATCTCCAACAACTTCCTTTTTTCTCAAAATTAAAATCTATTTCCATCGTAACTTCTGCATGATCAGAATCCTTAAAAATTCCCACATCTATCTTATCCACATTATTCAACAAATCTTTCGAAACTAAGATATAGTCAATTCTTGAATATGTATTATGTATCTTAGAGTAAAAAGTGTACACTCTTTCAGTTCCTTTCACTTCTCTCCAGACATCCACCACGCCGTTTTGAAACATCCATTTATTTAAGGTCCCCATTTTATTTGCTCCTCCACAACGAGTGGGGTTAGTACTATCTATTTTATCTCTAATTAAATTAAAATCCCCAGCCACAATTACTTTCCCTACACTTTCGATTTCCAAAATTTTAGTTATTTTTTCAAGAAATTCTTTTTGCTTCTCATTTGGTAAATATAAATTAACCAGTGTCACTTTTTCCTCGTTAATATTTCCCACAATTATTAAATATCTTCCTTCTTCATCCACAATTACTTGTTCTTTTTCAAAATATACCCTATCTGATATCAATATAGCAACTCCTCTAGCTTTTGAAGTTCCAAAAGATTTTTCATAAATTTGCATACCCTTTATGTACATTTTATTTGAGTCTTCAGATTTCTGATGGGTTTCTTGCAAAAATAATATATCTGGTAAATCTCTTTTAATTTTAAGTTCCAATCGTCTTCTCTTGATCTGATTCCCTGTACCCTTCACATTCCATGTCATTATTTTTATTAAACCCATTTAAACTGTAACTTTTTTAATCCTTTCCCCTCCTCTTCCTTTCTGTGCCCAGATCCCAGCACCAATCTCCCACATTCCAAACAACATTCAACATAGAAGAAAAAAAACAATAAAAAAAAACAAAAAAGGACAAAAAAAACATCAAACATTGAATAACAAACAATATTCGTCCCCCACATCCTCAATTGGTTTCCGCCTCTATAAAGAGAGTGGGGGAGAGGGGACGTGCCAATGGTCGGGTCACTTCTTTCGGGTAGTCTACTTAAATTCATCTCTCAGAGAAAAGGGTGGTAATTTCTCCCCGCACTCAGCTTCCTGCAATTCTTTTTCAAGATCCTTGAATTTCTTATCCGCTCCATCTCCCATTATATCATCACGACTTTTCTTTTGTTCAACCATCGCAGGTGAGATTTCCTTCCGCTTTAGTCCTTTAGGATCTTGTCCTCCAGCAGCCCCTTTTTCTTCTGGTGTTGATGTTTTTGCATATGTTCCACCCATCTTGAGCATTTGATCTTTTATCTCTGTTACGTCCTCATACTTTACAATCAATCCAAGTTCGTGTAAGTATAACACTGCATCTGTTTCCAAAGTAATTATTTGCATTCTTCCTTTATAAAAAAATTTTAGTTGCTGTGGCGGTCTCCAGTTATATTTAATTCCATTGTCTCTCAGAACCTTTGTGATTGGTTTCAAAAAAAATCTCCACGCCCTTTCTTCTCTTGATATATCCGGAAAGACTTGAATAATTTTCTCCTCAAATTTCAAAGCTTCACCCATCTCTCTCACTTTCACCATCACTTCCAATTTGTCACTAAGATTTGCAAATCTGACAAGTACATTTCTATTTAAGCCGTTTTGTCTTTTAAACCCAATTCTAAAAACACTTGCCAGATTTGTTGCTGTAAATGTGATTTGTGTATCCAAGTCATTGAGCCATTTTAAAACTCGTTGTTTTAAATTGTCCACTTTTTCTTCTTGAATTCCACGAATAACCAGATTATATTTCCTCGCTTCTTCTTCCAAAAGACAAATTTTTTTATCTTGTTGTTCATTTTTAAAAAAGATTTCTCCAATTTGCCGATCTATCTTTGCATCATGTGTATGAATCTGCTCAATTTCATCTTTAATTATTGTCATTTCTGCTGTTTGCTTTGCAAAATTTTCATTCATTTCTTGCTTCATTCTTTTAATTTCCAATGTCATATTATCCATACTATCTGACAGTCCTGATATCTTTTCACTAATTTTGGTTAAGGCCACAGCAACTTGTTGCATTTCTAAAGATTGTTGGGTCGCCATTTTTTAATAAGTTTTAATTATCCACTTTTGCCAAGAGGGTCTGTAATGAAGATTAAGGGACAGCAATCCAATATTGAAGCTGAGACAGCTTATTATTGCACTCAAAAGGGCCAGCAATAAAAGTTTATAGTTCTCAATTCAGCTTATGTAATTTCCCTAAAAAAAAAAAAAGCTAACATCCGTTGGAAGGCACTGCCCAGAAATACGTTTTGCCGCTTCAACTCAGGCACTTTCACAAACAAAAGATCAACTTAAAGTTCACATATTCTTCCAAGAGAGAGAAAAAAAAAAACCCCTTCCACCAGTCTTTGATGTTCCGTGCCTTTATCTCACAGCAAAAACAAACACAGATCGCAGTAATAATGAGAACAAAGACAGCTATTTACTCCAAATATGCAATCGCGACTGCCTATCTGGTCACCCCTCGCTCCTTCCACTTTCCCACGCTATGAAAAGCTTCAAAATTTGAGTCGTTCAGGGTGACCTACCGATTCCAAAGTCCAGTCTGCTTGGGCAGTAGCTCTTCCGATACAATTTATAAAATTTTGGTCCTTATCAGTGCATTTCAAACACTTTAATCCACATTTATCTTCCGTAAAATGCCCTGCGAAGTGGAGAAAACGTCCTCACACCACCACGGCCATAACCACGCCCCAGAATACTATATTCATGTCAAAAAAAAGAGAGCGTCCACCAGATAGATTGATGAAGGAGGGGTTCAGGGTAAATTGGGAAGCAGTTTTCTCAATGTACTGGAGAGCAACTTCCTGGTTCACCCATACCTCTCTTGGACACAGTTTAAACTAAGGTGACCAGATTTTAAGATTGGTAAAGAGGGACACCATTGTGGGCATGGCTTATTTTGTGGGCGTGGCTAGCTGGTCATGTGACTGGGTGGCCATGGCTACCTGGTCATGTGACCGGGTGGCCATGGCTATATGTATAGGGACTACTCAGAGGGCTGAAAAAAGTCATTTCTGACAGGTCCTCGCACTTTTGACTGGTCCTCACACTTATGACCATCCTCACATTTATGCCCATGCAGCATTCTTAACAACCATGTCACTCATTTCACAACTGCTTCTCTTCACCATGGTGATAAGACTGGGCAAAAAACGTAAAATGTGAGGACAGTCGTAAGTTTGAAGACTGGACAAAAGTGCGAGGACCAATCAAAAATAACTTTTTCAGCCCTCTGAGTAGTCCATATGCACAAAAGGACTAACCAGAGGGCTGAAAAAAGTCATTTCTGACAGGTCCTCGCACTTTTGACTGGTCCTCACACTTATGACTATCCTCACATTTATGCCCATGCAGCATCCTTAACAACCATGTCACTCATTTCACAACTGCTTCTCTTCACCATGGTGATAAGATAGGGCAAAAAACGTAAAATGTGAAGACAGTCGTAAGTTCGAGGACTGGTCAAAAGTGCGAGGACCAGTCAAAAATAACTTTTTCAGCCCTCTGAGTAGTCCATATGCATAAAAGGATACAGCAATAGAGAGGGATGAAGGAAGGGAAGGGAAATTAGAGTAGGAGTGAGGGTAAGAGGGGGAGGAAGAGAGGAGGAGAAGGAGAAAGGAAGAGGAAGTAGGGAGGAGAAGAAGAGGGGGGGAAGAGAAAGTAAGAAGGAAAGAAAAGAGAGAGGTGGTAGGTTTGAGGAGAAAGATTGCTGTACAATAAAAAAGATGAAAGGGAAGAAAGCCAACCCCAAACAAATATAAAGATATTAAGATAAAGAATGAATGGTTAAACTTTAAAGAATAAAAGAGAACAAATATGAATAAATAGCAGTAATTAGAAACACACATACAAACATACAATTTATTTTCTTTGAACAGAGTATTTGGCCGGTTCACAAATTTAAACAGTGTTTAGTCACTTCAATTAAATTTACAATTTCTATATTTCCTTTTTGCCATATTTATTCCTCATCTATTTTTTTTAAAAAAACCAATATTACCCTTCATCCTCATCTCTAATCTTAATCAAATTCAATTTTTCCCTTCTATTCTATATTATACCCCTTTCCATTGTCATCTATTTTTATATCCATCCTCACATTGTTTAATTATGTAATTATGTAATACAGTTGTTTAATACAAATTCAACATTTTAATATAAATCAATTAGTTATAAAACTATCTTTTTTGTATATTAATCAATATGAACATGAATATTCCAATTATTTCCATGCAATCCAATTTCTTACAAATCAATTAATTATATTTACCAATAATAATAAACCAAATAATTTCCCCCATATATTCCGCTGAACCACAACTTAACCATTTCTGCTTTCAACACAATATACAATTAATAGTATCTCAATTATTACAATTCCCTAGTTAAATACAGCTTTTTTTTCTTTTGTGTTTTAAAATCTTGAACTCTTCTCCTAAATTTCCCATTGTTTGCAGTTTTTCACCTACCTTTTTTGGGGAGGAAAAATAAAAATAAAAATAAATCTCTCTCTGCCTCATTTTGTCACGTTGCACCAAAGATCCTGGTTTCGGTTTCGTTTCTGCAGCTTAGCTAGGGGGGAAAAAAAACTGCTTCAGGAACTCGTTACACTGATTGCCTGTAGGGCGGCCCTTTGAAGCCCCGGGCAAGAGTTTAAACAGTTTTTTTTTCTTCTAGCCATCAGCTGGGGCTAAGAGGCAGCGGGACTCAGGAGGCAGAATGAAAAATCGGGACTTTTTTGAAACGCCGCGGGACGCAGGACAAATTGCTAAAAATCGGGACTGTCCCGCCAAAAGCGGGACGTCTGGTCACCTTAGTTTAAACATTATTCCAGGAAGCCACAAACTTGGGTTCAGAGATTACTTGTTATCTAGGTAGAGGAGCACTGCACTATCCATTGTATCTTGGGCAACTTTAAAGATAGCTAAAACCACCGGCCCAGGCATCTGTATATACTTGCTTAACTCCATCACACGCCACTTTGGTGATTGATTGCTGATAGTTTTTCCCACTGGTGGTTGACAAACATTGCTGGGCCATCTGCCCTTAAATAGCCTTAAGTAATCCTGCATTACTTAAGTGACAAGCATCACTTACAACCACATAAATAAAGCAGATTGAAATTCAGATTTTGGGCAGCATAATAAACTGGTTTACTTTCAGCGGACACAAACCCTGGAGGCACAAACATGGTCCACATTTACACTGAGATTCCCACCCAGATAAATAACAGATCATGGCAGAGATAGCCTTGGCATGTGCACATCTCATCCCTATTCTCTACCTCTACCAGTGGGAATAGCTGCACCAACATTACATTCAGTATTCTTTACTGAAAGAAAACTAGAAAACCGGAAAAGAACTCAGATAAAAGTGAAATCACAATGCTGTACAATATTCACAGGCTATTACAAAAATAAGGAAAAGGTTTCCCAAGTCCAGTCATATCCGGCTCTAGGGTGCAGTGCTCATCTCTGTTTCTTGGCCAAGGAAGTCAGCATTGTCGAAAGACATTTCTGTGATCATGTGGCCAGCATGATTGTATACCATAACATATGGATCCTTCCAGGGGTGGGTTCTAAATTTTTTTACTACCGGTTCTGTGAGCATGGCTTATTTTGTGGGTGTGGCTTGGAGGTCATGTGACTAGGTGGGTGTGGCTAGCTGGTCAGAGTCATTTCTGGAAGGTCCTCATACTTACGACCAGTCCTCGCACTTACGACCCGACTCATTTGTTTGCTTTTAACACTGATCAGCTGTAGGACGGCCCTTTGAAGCCCCGCGGCAAGAGTTTAAACAGTTTTTTTCCCTCTAATCATCAGCTGGGACTCAGGAGGCAGCAATAGATTGGGGGTGGGACCAAATAAAAGGTAAGAATAATGTGGGGGGGTGCTGGGAGGGCGGGGGGGGAGAACCAGTTCGGTGATGTCATATTGTCACCGCTACCGGCTCGGCCGAACCGGACAGAACCGGGAGGAACCCACCACTGGATCCTTCCCACCAGAGTGGTATCTATTTTTCTACTCACATTTACATACTTTCGAACTGTTAGGTGGACAGGATCTGGGGCAAGAATGGGAATTCACCCTATCATTTGGCACTCAGGTCTCGAACCCTGGCTGTCTACTTTCCAACTGACAAGCTCAATGTCTTTGACCACTGAGCCACTGAAGGACTCCACACAGATTGGGTTATATCCATTTTAACATAACCTTGGCTGAATCTTGTAGCTGAAGGTCATTTAGAACGTAAGAGAACTCAGCAAGATATTAGTCAAGGCCACAAAAAAGCAGTGTGATTTTGGGGTTGGCTTTTTTCTGTTAATTGAAAAAGGAAGCAATCCCTTTTTTCAATGTTGTATCCTCTGTGAATTGAAAAAAGAATGAAGATTCTTGTGGTATTTTAAATGCTGACAGATGCCTGGTGCCAGAATCTGGGGGGGCTGCTTTCTTCTATGAACTTTTAAATGAAATTGAAACAAAGCAAAGAAAAATAAAAATGAAGACCAGGGTACCATTGCCTTAATCTGTAGTTCTATATGCTTGTAACAATAATGTTACAGAATAGGGAGAGCCTGAAAACAGTATGGAGTTTTTTTTATTGCTGGGGATCTATGCAACTATTCTATCTACTCCACCATTGATTAATACAACAAAGCAATTGAATATTGCAATAGTCTTTTAATAAGCACACCAGGTAGATCTCTCTCATAGGATCCCAAAAATGTTGGTTAAAGAACAGGCAGTCCTCACCTTATGATTATAATTGAGCCTGCCATTTCAGTTGTAAGTCCTGATGGTCATAAAGCAGCTCTACCATTGATCATTCAGAAATGACAAGATAATACAAGAAAGTCGACCACATCATAGGTTAGTTCACATATGTTCACTATTTAAACTGGAATGTATATATCTAAAAACATTACGCAGATTTACAGATAGAGATCACTAAGTCAGCCCTTTGAGGAAACCAAAATTATGAATGTGAATATTATTGTTATTGAAAGGTTACAATAAAAGAATTTTTAAGTCTGAATGCATCTCTCCACTCCCTGGTTTTATATTCCATAGAACTAGGATGGGGTAATCTGGGACACTTTCTCAAACTCTATTCCTGCTTTGGACTCAGATTTCTCTTACCTGACCATTATCCTGGTTGCTGCTTTTTTCCTGTTCCTCAAGCTATTCTTACAGCCTTCTTAAGACTGATAAAATAAATTATATATGCAAGAAAGTAAGTCAAGCCACAGGTTTGTGTGGATAACATATACTAATCAAAGGGCAGCAACCTATGTTGCTCCTTGATCCTAAAAGCTTGTGTTCTTATTGGCAGAGTAAGGGATAGAGGTTAAAAGACATTCTAAACTGCAGTGCACCTGGGAAGTTGATAATTTCTTGGACAGAATAGCCACAGAGAATAAGGGGAAAAAATCCTTTGGCAGAGAACACATGGAAGCATGTAAGCAAAAAACTGTGAGGATCAGGAGGTATTCAGGGCCAATAAATCTCAACAACTGGGATCATGTCAGCAATCCATAGCTAACAGAACAAACTTTGTCATGGAACATTGTGGAGGTCTCTTGGGCCCTTGTGCATTGAAGAAAGCCAAGGACTAATTTTAGAAAGAAAAGATGTGTTGTGTTAGTGGCTGAATTCCTGCTGAGAAAAAAAGTTGTCTGTGCAAGTATAATGCTTTGAGAAGTGTGTTGTTTTCCAGCTGCCCATATCTGGGATATGACAGTGAAGTTAGCAAGACTATTCAAACCCACTAAAAACAATTTTTTCCTCTTAATCATAATGCACCCAGGAGAGACCTTGAAAAAATTGTAGACCATGAGGTCTTTATTTATTTATTTATTTATTTATTATTTAAATTTCTCTGCCGCCCTTCTCCAGAATAGGACTCAGGGTGGTGAACAGCCAGAATAAAAAACAATACATACAAAATTTAAAAACAATTTAAAATAATTAAATATTATTATTAGGTCTTGGACAGGAAGGTAAAGAAACTGGGGAACAAGTAGCTAAATATGAGCCAGCAGTGTGCAGCGGCAGTCAAAAAAGCCAATGCAATCCTAAATTATATTTGATATAAATCAAATTTAAAAAAAATTGCATTAACAGAGTCCTCCTGGATTCACGGCTGTCTTTAGAAGAGCACCTGACGGCCGTGGTCGGGAGGATTTTCCATCAGGTTCACCTGATTCGCCAGTTGCATCCCTTTCTGGATCGGGACTCTTTAAACACGGTCACTCATGCCCTCGTCACTTCCTGCCTGGACTACTGCAATGGTCTCTACATGGGGCTCCCCTTGAGGAGCACCCGGAGGCTCCAACTGGCGCAGAGTGCGGCCGCGCGGGTGGTTATGGGAGCGACGTGACGCTCCCATGTAACACCTCTCCTGCGCGAGCTGCACTGGCTCCCGGTGGTCTTCCGGGTGCGCTTCAAGGTTTTGGTTACCACCTTTAGAGCACTCCATGGCTTAGGGCCTGGTTATTTACGGGACCACCTGCTGCCAGAAACAGCCTCCCACCGGCCGGTACGCTCTCACAAAGAGGGACTCCTCCGGGTGCCGTCGGCCAAACAATGTCGGCTGGCAGCCCCCAGGGGGAGAGCCTTCTCTGTGGGGGCACCTACTATCTGGAACGAGCTCCCCCGGAGATACGGAGGATCCTGGATCTACGCACCTTCTGCCGCGCTCTTATAATCTTTTTATTTCATCAGGCTGGTCTGGCCTAACCTTTCCCATTCTTTTTTAATGTAAATTTTAATGTAAATTTTAATTCATTCTTAACCTGGGGTTTTAAATTTGTCTTGGGCTAAATTGATTTAATTCGATTTTACTTTTGTTCTTAATTTTTGTATTTTACGTGTTTTATTCTATGCCTGTTCACCGCCCTGAGTCCTTCAGGAGTAGGGCGGTATACAAATTAAATAAAATGAAAATGAAATGAAAACGGACGTTGCTTACCTGAACGTCCCTTTTCTTTGCGCTGCATGTCACTTCATTATAGATGGGATTTCGTCATCTTCCTGTCAGGGACTGAGCGTGGTTTTTTTTTTTTTTTCATGAAATCCTTTAATCACGCCCCCTCTGCTGTCCTTCTCCTCAGTTGTTTCACGAAGTCGCGTGTCGAACCCAGGAGCTGATGAGAAAACAGAAACAATCCCACTGCCCAGGACCAGGCAGCTAACAGGGAGGGATGAAGTGACATGCAGCGCAAAGAAAAGCAACGTCTGTTTTCCATTGCGCTGCTAAGTCACTTCATTATAGATGGGATATACCCAAGAGTCAGGAGTTAAAGGGGGGGAAGCTGACTGGTCCCCTCACTGGACGCTGAAACCACTTGTTGTAGCACCCTGCGTCCGAAAGATGCCTCAGCGGACGCAAAGGTGTCTATTTTGTAGTGACGAACAAATGGAGTCAAGGAAGTCCAAGTGGCCGCCCTGCAAATGTCCACCACTGAAGCCTGGGTAGACCACGCAGCAGACGTTGCAGCACTTCTCGTAGAGTGGGCCCACACTTTACCTGGAACCAGCCTATCCTTAGAGGCATAGGCTAGGGCTATACACGCCTTGATCCAACAGGCCACCGTTCTAGAAGAAATCTTCTGACCCAAGGACGAGGGATGGAAAGACACTAGGAGTGCCTCTGACTTACGAAAAGGTGATGTGCGCGTGATGTATCTCCTGAGCACCCGACGCACGTCAAGTGTATGCCACTGATCTTCCAACTTATGCCTGGGAGAAGGGCAAAAATCTGGCAAGATTATTTCCTGAGATCTGTGAAAGCTGGTATTAACTTTCGGCAGAAAAGCCGGGTCTAATCTCAGAACCACCGTGTTAGGCTTAAAAATGCATAAGTCCTGGCGAATAGATAATGCTGCCAACTCAGACACCCTCCTGGCCGAGGTAATGGCCAAAAGAAAGGTGACCTTAAACGATAAAAGTTTGAGACTGGCCGAACCTAAAGGTTCAAATGGTGGAGAGGTAAGGGCTTGTAGAACTAATGTCAAGTCCCAAGTTGGGTACCTATGGATAATCGTAGGTCGAATATTTGAAGCTCCCTTCAAAAACCCCTTAATGCTCGGGTCAAGAGTTAGCGGGAGAGTGGCTTCCTTGGATAAAACCGTCGATAAAGCAGCCACCTGTCTTTTCAAGGTAGAAGGAGCCAACCCCTTGTCAAACCCATCCTGCAGAAACACCAGGATGTCAGGAATACTGGCCGATGTAGGGTCCACGTGATGCAGACGGCACCAACTGCAGAAGGTCTGCCAGGACGACTCATAAATCCTCGTAGTGGAGGGCCGCCTAGCGGCCTGAATGGTGCCAATCACCCTACCCGGAACATTACGCCTCCTCAGGAGGACCCTCTCAAATGCCACACGGTTAAGCGCAGCCAACCGGGGTCTGGATGTTGAACTGCCCCCTGGCTGAGAGAGATCCGGTCCTGAGGTATTGTCCAGGGGGGCGACACCGACAGGGCCACTAGGTCAGCGAACCAGGTTCGTCTTGGCCAATGAGGGGCTAAGAGGAGGACCTCCGCCCCTACCGCTATTAGTTTCCTTACTACCCTCGGGATGAGGGCTAGAGGCGGAAAGGCATACAGTAGACCCCGGGGCCACCGACAACGGAGGGCATCGTGACCTAGAGCCCCTTGACTTGGGAATCTTGAGATGAACAGAGGAAGCTGAGTATTCTCCGGGCTGGTGAAGAGGTCTACAATTGGAAGGCCGAACTTGCCCACGATGCACTGGAACAGGTCCGGGTGGAGCTTCCACTCGGAGGGGTCTAATTGCTTCCGGCTGAGCCAGTTGGCCCGGACATTGGCAGCCCCTGAAATGTGTTCTGCCCTCAGGAAAAGAACATGAGTCTCGGCCCAGGTCATCAACATATCTGTCTCTGTCATTAGCAAGGGGGATCGCGTGCCTCCCTCGCGATTGATATGGGCCTTGGTGGTCGTATTGTCTGTCAGAACCAGGACATGCTGGTGGAGAAGCATGTCCTGGAAGTGTCTCAAGGCAAGGCGTACAGCTCGAAGCTCTAGCCAATTTATGCTGTTCTTGGCTTCTAAGGGAGACCACAGACCCTGGACAACCTCTGACCCCAGGTGTGCACCCCAGCCCAACAGGCTCGCGTCTGATGTCACCGCAATCCTGTCGGGGTCCTGGAAGAAGCAACCCTTGCTGATTGCCTCTGAGTCCCACCACCTGAGGGACGCTCGTACACTGGGAGGAAGTCTCACCTTGGATGCAGATGTGCCCCGGCCCGACTTCTGCACTGGCAGGAGGAACCACTGGAGTTGGCGACCATGCCTTCGTGCCCACGGCACTATTGAGATACAAGAAATAAATTTCCCGAGCAGCTTCGATAAGGTCAGAAATGTTACCTGTGGATGATCTAGGACATGTCGAACTAAGGTCCTGATGTCGGCTTGCCGTTCTGGCGACAGGTAAACCAGTCCCTCCTCCGAATCTATCAGCGCCCCCAGGTGAGCAATTCTGGTTGTAGGCTGAAGGTGGCTCTTTCGATGGTTTATGGAGAAGCCGTGACGAGTGATGATGTTGGTCACCGTCCTCAGATCCTGCAGAGCCTGTTGAGGAGACTGAGAAAGCAGCAATATATCGTTGAGATAACAGAGAATCCGGATCAGAACCAGCCGGATGGTCGCAGCCACCACCGCCAACAACTTCGTAAAAGTTCGTGGTGCGGAGGAAAGACCAAATGGCATGGCCCAATATTGGTAGTGTACTCCCGCATAAGCAAACCTCAGGAAGCGGCGATGGGCCGGGTGGATTGGCACGTGCAGGTAAGCTTCCTGGAGGTCCAGCGACGTCATCACATCGTTCTTCCGCACACAATCCAGAATAGTCCTGAGGGACTGCATTTTGAACTTTCGGAATAGAAGAAACTTGTTGACAAATTTGAGATTTAGGATGGCTCTCCAGCCCCCCGAGGCCTTGGGAACTAGGAACAGAACCGAATACACCCCCGACCCTTCTTGCCCTGCAGGAACAGGTTCTATAGCCCCTATATCTATTAAATGTTGGATCTCCTTCCTCAACTGCTGATGTTTCTCTGGCTGACGAGGAATAGGGCAGGGAAGGAAACAGTTGGGGGGCCTGGTTCTGAATTCCAAGGTAAGACCTAGTCTCACAGTCCGAAGGACCCAATCCTCGGACGTGGATTCCTCCCACTGACTGACAAAGTGGCTGAGTCGTCTGCCAATGGAAGGTGGGGGAAGCGAGTCATTTGCCTCTCCTTCCAGGTCTGGATCCAGAACCCCTGAAGGGTCGTCTAGAGGCAAACTGGAACCTGCCTCTGTCCCTAAAAGACTGTCTGTCAGCTGGTCTGTCATACCCCTGCGTGTAAGGTCTGGAAGCATAGGACCCACTGGGTCCTGGGTCCTGACGAAAGGGCTGCCTCTGGGAATATGGCGTAAAGCGACGCTCAGTCCTATGGTAGGCCACCGGTAGGACCTTCTTATTATCTTTACCCTCAACTAAAATGGGGTCTAATGCAGAGCCAAACAAATTATTACCCTGATAAGGGGAGGATGCCAATTTCCACTTAGCTTTTAAATCAGCCCGCCAGGGGCGGAGCCATAGTAGTCTACAAGACGTCACCGAAGACGCCATCGACCTAGCCGCAAACTTAGCTGCGTCCAGAGAGGCGTCAGCTGAATATTCGGCTGCAGCTACCATCTTATTTATGTCCTGCTGAAGACACAGGTCATCCGGGGGAAGGCGGTCCCTAAGCTGCTTGAGCCAAACAAGATTTGCCCGATTAAAAAAGGAGGCCGAAGTGGCGGTCCTTACAGCCCAGGCAGCTGCCTGGTGGCTCTTTCTGAAAGCGGCCTCTGCTTTCCTATCCTCTGAGCGGAGCACCTCCATGACATCTGAGGAAAAAATAGTAGACGATGATAAATTTACTACTGGAGGGTCCACAGACGGAAGGGCCAAAAGGCTCTCCAGAGAGGGGTCTACACAATAAATTTTCTTATCGAGCCCAGAGGGGGCAGAAAGGGCCCCCGGGTGTTCCCATTGTTTCTTAATGACCCCAGAAAATAACTCTGGACAGGGAATAAAGTCCTGATCCTGGGAAGGAACAGGAAATAAGTCATTATGAGATTTCTGACTGCCAGTGTCTTGGGCATGAGAACTGGAGATAGAGGCCATGTTGGTTGCCAATTTAGCTTTACGCAGCAACGTTTTAAACACAGCAGGCCGGAATAAGGTAGTGAATGCAGGCTTATCAGGTTCAACACCTTCATCTTCTGAAAACTCTGGTTCCTCAACCTCCCCTTCAAAACGCTCTGCCTCCTCACTATCAAGAGGATCCTGCGAGATAGCCTGACTAGCCTGACTAGGTCCAGGAACTGTCTGGTTGGCATGAAAATGGCAGCTAGCAGAAGAAGAGGGCAACTGGTTAGCATGAAGATGGCAAGTTGCAGGTGCAATAGGCATCTGTTGACTAAAACTTGAAGCAAACGCTTGGGCTAGAGCATAGGTAAGAATAGAGCATAGGTAAGAACCAACTAACAGGTTGGTTCATATCCATAGCCTGCACCCCCAAGCTCATACTCTGGGCTGCAGCCAGACCATCTTGCTGAGCACCCTGAGAGGTGGAGAGAGGCTGAATCGGATCTATATGAGTTAAGTCATCCTCCACCTCAGACTGGGGAGAAGGTAGAACCAAGGAGGCTTGAACTTTCTTTTGAGCCCTCTCGCATTGCCTCTCCAAAGCATTATGCCTTCTAATGGCATCTCTGTCCATAGCAGCAGAAGGAGGAAGCCTGGATGAAGAAGCCTCAGGATCCTGTCTGGCAGACACTGCAGGGGCTTTAGACTTCGATTTTTTACTCTTTTTTGCCTTAGGCGGTGAGTGAGGTTGCTCATTGTCAGATGAGAATTCCTGGTCTGCCATAGTAAAATAAATTGAAATGGCAGCAGGCTTCAGTTAAGTAGAAACAGTTTTGGCGCCAAAAAGAAAGTCACAAAATGGCCGCCCAAGTCAAACGACCCACAGATGAGTACCTCAAACAGAAGTAGGAGTCCTCCCACTATTGTCACTCTACTTCCCCCTCCGCAGCTAGCAGGCAGCCAGGGCGGTCAAGATTGATAATCTCCTCACACCGCCAATACCTCAACTGTCAATCAATTTCAAGGGGAAAAGGGCGCGAAATTATTATCAGCACCCAGCGTCTCGCAGCCTCTCCAGGACGATCAGCTTCAGCAAAAAAAAGCAGAGTGTTTGAAATTCTGCTTCCCCGCAGCGACAGTGAGGCAAATACACGGAGTTTGAATAGTCAAACTACCAGGAACTCCTGAGCCGCCCTACTCTAATTGGAGCTGTAAAATGGCGGCCGCGGTTTACCAGGCTCACCTGGAACCGACGAGCTCACCAGCGGCTAAGGAAAAATGGCGCAGGCCGTTTTGGAGCTGCCCAGCCGGGTCAGACTCCAATCGCTTGCATATGGACAGTGAGGCGATGGTCTGGAGCCCCAGAACCAGTCCCCTCACCACCAGAAACAAGGGACAGCCGCAGCCGCAAGCTGTCCCAAAGCAAGTCTTTTGCTCCACTAATGAAACGCCCAGAATGGAAACAAAAATAATAAAACCTAAAGTCCCTAAAACTAAGTTTAAGCTAGAGCAGAGGAAATTCACAGGTCCCTACAAGTAGACTGAGCGAAATAACTGGGGAGAAGGACAGCAGAGGGGGCGTGGTTAAAGGATTTCATGAAAAAAAAACAAAAAAACCATGCTCAGTCCCTGACAGGAAGATGACGAAATCCCATCTATAATGAAGTGACTTAGCAGCGCAATGGAAAATGAAGGATACAATCAGATCAAGCGAGGTACTAATACCACTCTTAATAAGACCACACCTAGAGTACTGCATCCAGTTTTGGTCACCACACTATAAAAAAGATGTTGAGACTCTAGAAAAAGTGCAGAGGAGAGCAACCAGGATGATTAGGGGACTGGAGACTAAAACATATGAAGAACAGTTACAGGAACTGGGCATGGCCAGTCTAGTGAAGAGAAGGACCAGGGGAAACATGATAGCTATTTTCCAATACTTGAGGGGCTGCCACAGAGAGGAGGCACAACTGTTTTCCAAAGAACCTGAAGGACAGGCAAGGAATAATGGATGGAAACTGACCAAGGAGAGATTCAACCTAGATATAAGGAGGAACTTTCTGACAGTGAGAACAATCAACCTATGGAACAGAAGTTGCCTTCGGAAGTTGTGGGAGCTTCATCACTGGAGGCTTTCAAGAAGAGATTGGACTGCCATTTGTCGGAAATGGTGTAGGGCATGGGTCCTCAAACTATGGCCTGCGGGCCGCATGCAGCCCACGGAAGCAATTAATCCGGCACCATGAGGTTGCCCTGCCCACATCGCCCCGCCTACCCTTCAGCAGAGTGC
Source organism: Pantherophis guttatus (assembly GCF_059756535.1). Taxonomy (NCBI): domain Eukaryota; kingdom Metazoa; phylum Chordata; class Lepidosauria; order Squamata; family Colubridae; genus Pantherophis; species Pantherophis guttatus. The sequence goes on from NC_142064.1 coordinate 112,048,161, forward strand.
AGGACTTGCCTTCGTGAAAGCTCAACAATTTTGGCCTGCAGAATGCTTGTGGAGGTGGGGGGGGGGGGTGAAAGGAGGCAAAAAACCAGGCAAAAACGGCCCGGTTTTGGCCAAAAACCGAGCCATTTTTGCCTGTTTTTAGCCTGCAGAATGCTTGTGGAGGTGGGGGGGGTGAAAGGAGGCAAAAAACCAGGCAAAAACACCCATTTTTGGCCAAAAAATGAGCTGGTTTTGCCTGTTATTAGCCTGCAGAATGTTTGTGGAGGTGGTGGTGGGGTGGAAGGAGGCAAAAAAATCAGGCAAAAACAGACCGTTTTTCACCTTCCCTGCCTCCAGAAGATAGAGAGAGAGAGAGAGAAAGAGAAAAAGAGAAACAGAGAGGGAGAGAGAGAGAAAGACAGAAAGAAAGAGGGAGGGAGGGAGAGAAGGAAAGAGAGAGAGGGAAAGAGAGAGGGAAAGAGAAAGAAAGACAGAGAAAGAGAGAAGGAAAGAGAAAGAAAGAGAGAAAGAAGGGGAGAGGGGAAAGAGGGAGAGAGAAAGTGAGAAAGAGAGAGAGACAAAGAAAGATAGAGAGACAGAAAGAGAGAGAGGGAGAGAGGGAGAGAGAGAGGGAGAGAGACAGAAAGAGAGACAGACAGACAGAGAGACAGAGAGAGAGAGAGAAAGAGAGAGAGAGAGAGGAAAAAAGATAAAGAGAAGGAAAGAGAGAGAGAGAAAGAGCGAGAGAAAGAGAGACAAAGAGATAGAGACACAGAGAGATTTCTCAAGCTCCTTGGGGCTGAGAAGAATTGCTGCAAAACTGAGTTTCCTGAAGTGGACCACCAGACTCCTAAACAACTGAAAAAACGATCTAGTAAAAAGAAAAGAGCAACATGCAAACAAAAGGAAATAAAACAACCCCAGGAGCAAAACAAATTAAAGTTTAATTTCTGTGCATTGTTCAATGGACTGTTACATTGGCCAGGCCCACCTAGTCACATGATCTAGCCATGCCCACCTAGTCACATGATTACCTAGCCACGCCCACCCAGCCGATCTGGCCCTTCCAACTGTCTAACAGACCAGGGATGGTTTCTAAATTTTTTTACTACCGGTTCTGTGAGCATGGCTTATTTTGTGGGTGTGGCTTGGAGGTCATGTGACTAGGTGGGCGTGGCTAGCTGGTCAGAGTCATTTCTGGAAGGTCCTCGCACTTACGAAACAGTCCTCGCACTTACGACCCGATTCATTTGTTTGCTTTTAACACTGATCAGCTGTAGGACGGCCCTTTGAAGCCCCGCGGCAAGAGTTTAAACAGTTTTTTTCCCTCTAGTCATCAGCTGGGACTCAGGAGGCAGCAATAGATTGGGGGTGGGACCAAATAAAAGGTAAGAATATGTTATGTAAAATACTGCTTTCTATGCAAGTCGTCACAGTGGCAGAAAATTAACATGGTTGTATCAGCTATCCAAAGGCGAACTAGTTACCAATTGCTTCAAAAACCGATATACACTACAGGCATCTACATTTCAGATGGCAATCCTGCTGCAGTATAACACAGAAGATGCCTACACAGTCCAGCAGCTGACCGACAGTACTCAAATAAAAATGGATATTTTGGCACAAGTATTCCAGATTTTGTTAAAGTCAAAATTGTTGGTTTTAGAAGATGAAAATGCAAATGTTGATGAAGTGGAATTGAAACTGGATACTTTAATAAAATTGTACCTTGGCTACAAAAACAAAAAATTGCTCAGCTATCTAAAACATAGTATTAATGCCCAATTATGCCTTGAACCTAACTTATCCACAAAACCCAAATTATCGTGTTATGCGGATGCAGATTGGGCAGGAGATATTAAAACCAGAAAAAGTACTTCTGGATATGTATTTTTTCTCAATAATTGCCCAATCCATTGGTATACAGGAAAACAAAAACTAGTAGCTACCTCCACCACCGAGGCAGAATTCATTTGTCTATCTAAAGCAGCAAATAATCTAATTTGGTTTGATGACTTGCTCAGTGACATATGGACAGAACCATCATATCCTATAATTATTTATGAAGATAATAAAGCTGCCATTGAAATCTCAAATTCTGATGCCATTGGACAAAGGTCAAGGCACATAGATATTAAATGTAAGCACGTTAGACAGTTCTCAGAAATCAGATTCATTAATACTACATACTACATACTACATACTACATGTAGTATTTATTTTAGAAAGACCAAAACAATCAGGATTGAATTTACTAAGGAAGATAGAACAATATGGTGAAGTCGCTGGATTGAAAATTAATAGACAAAAAACAAAACTACTAACCAAAAATTTGACAAAAACCCAGGAGAAAGAATTGGAAGAGACGCTAGGAATACAAACAACAACAAAAATAAAATACCTAGGAATTTGGCTTACCAATAAGGTATCATCCCTTAAAGAAGACAATTATAATAAATTGGCCAAACAAATCCAAAAGGACTTAGAGGCATGGAGTAAATTGAGATTATCGCTATTAGGCAAAATTGCTTCAATCAAAATGACAATCTTACCGAAATTATTATACCTATTTAGAACAATACCGATAAATCCAGGGAAATCATATTTCAAAGACCTTGATAAAATGACTTTAAAGTATATATGGCAAGGGAAAAGAGCCAGGATTAAACTGAAGCACCTACAGGACACTAGAGAAAAGGGTGGTCTGGGACTCCCAGATTGGCAAACCTACTACACTGCAACAGCTTTAACTTGGATCAAAGATTGGATAACACTCGAAGATAAACGAATGTTAGCATTAGAAGGATTTGACCTGTCGAAAGGCTGGCACGCATTCTTATGGGAGGAAAAACCAAGGCAACATGAGCACTTCAGGAGACACTATATCAGAGGAGCATCGGCAAAAATTTGGACCGAAATAAGGAGAAAACACTACGATAAAATCCCAAGATGGTTATCAACTATGGAGGCCCAAATTTATCCGAAAACAATGGATATAGACAAGATGAAAACCTATGACGAATTGTTGAACACAGAGGGAGAAATGAAAACAAGAGACGAACTGAGACAACAGGGCACGGACATTGACTGGTGGCCGTATTTACAGATAAAATCAAGATACAAAATCGACATAAAAAAATTTGGAATCCAAAAAGAAAGAAATGAATTAGATAAAATCATAATGCAATCAGACAATAAATTAATAACTAAAATATATAATTATCTATTAAAATACAAATTGGAAGAAGAAGTGGTGAAGGAAAATATGATTATTTGGGCTAAAAGTTTTGGATATAATATTAACCTAGAAAATTGGGAGAAAATGTGGAAGGTAAATACTAAGCTGACAATGTCCATGCCCTACAAAGAAAATACATACAAGATGTTTTATAGGTGGCATCTCCCCCCCGCACGCCTGGCAAGGATGTTCCCTAATGCGAATCAGAACTGTTGGAAGTGCAAAACACAGAAGGGGACCTACTACCACATGTGGTGGTCATGCCCAAAGGCCAAAAAATTTTGGAAAACAATTCAGAATCAGCTGGAAGAAATCACCACCCAAAAAGTGCCCCTCAGACCGGAAACATATCTACTAGGAATACTGACAAAGGACTATAAAAAAGAGACACAATACTTGATAATACATATCCTGACCGCAGCCAGAATCACTTTCGCACAAATGTGGAAACTAGAGGACACGCCATCAGAGGAAAAAATAATACAAAAAACAATGGAATGTGCGGAAATGGACAAACTTACCAAAGAGATACAGGGAAAAGAAGATTCAGAGTATTATTTAATTTGGCAGAAATGGTACAACTGGTTAGATAAAAAGAACACGAAATAAGGGAATATCACCCAATGATACAAAAATAAGGAAATAAAATGAAATATCGTTGTATAAACATTGATACATGATGAAAGATAAATATACATAGATATATAGATATATAATTACCGAAGTAGCTCTATTTTTAAAGTTCAAGCTGTAAGACTTGACTTTTCTGTATAGTTAGCTTATGTATAGTTTGTTTTAATGTCTACGTCTGTATATGTATGTTTGTTTATAAAAATAAAAAAAATAAAAAATAAAATAAAAAAAAAGAAATCGGATTCATTAAAGCTATACATTGTGACACTGAGGAACAAGTAGCTGACATACTTACCAAACCTTTACCCAACAAGCAACACTCATACCTCATGTCAAAATTTCACGTTTGTATATAAACCATTTATCTTCATGTTCATCAATATTAATTTTTTTTAGATATATATGTATATATTATGTACAAGCCATCAGTTAGACATTTAGAGGGGGTTTTGTTATGTAAAATGTCTAACTTGTTTATATCTTGTCTGTATCTCTACCTTCTTACATTTCTGCAAGAATTAACAATAATACACGCCCCCTCATTTCCATAATCCTACCTGATTCCTGACTCCTCCCCTCGGGTATAAAAAGGTCTCTCTGAGGTAAATCTGCGCTGTTCCAGTTGTGTATCTAAAAGAGAGAAACATAGCGTTAAAGGTCTAATGATTAAAGAGGCCTAGGATCTATCCAGGTCTAAAATAAAAGCTTGAAAATAAAATACATTTTGATTAGTGAGTTATTGGGCTAGAACCATCGACTTTAACAGAATAATGTGGGGGGGTGGGGGGTGGGAGGGCGGGGAGGGGAGAACTGGTTCGGTGACGTCATATTGTCACCGCTACCGGCTCAGCCGAACCGGACCGAACCGGGAGGAACCCACCACTGTAACAGACCATGAATTGGCCCCCTGTTTAAAAAGTTTGAGGACCCCTGGTGTAGGGTCTCCTGCTTGAGGGGGGGTAGGACTAGATGACCTATAAGGTCCCTTCCAACTCTGTTAATCTGATTGTTAGATATCAGGATAAACCACTGGGTGTGCAAGCTATTAACTAATGGAACAAGTTCCTTTGAAACCCTTTTTTAACGTTTAAAAAATCAAATTTTATTTTAGAAAAACACAAAATATCACTAAATACCAAATGTACTAGGATTACAAAATTATAAATTTTGTTTTGTTTAATAGTTGATAACTTTAAGAAAAAGATAGAAACCAGAAAGAGGAGAAAAAATTAAAATCTACCTTTATATTAAACTACAGTATATTTACTGTATATTTAATTAGCCAATGCTTTAACAGTAAATACTATATAATACTGTAATATAATCGGATACAAGATATCATCCTCATCATCCTCATCATCCTCATCATCACATCCTGTGCTAAGCATATTGGGTTACAAGCATATTCCACAATTTTTGGTCCCCAGCTACATTCTCTTGTAGCATCCATTTAAGGCTGATGTTTTTCAGATCTTCCTAAAATGTTTGGAACCAAATTTTCTTTGGCCTTCCTCTTTTTCTCCAACTATCTGGTGGTATCCAACTGATTGCGGTTTTTGTTGGGCATTGCTCATTCATGTAGATTCTTCATTCTGTCATTATCTCAGAGAATCTTCAAGATTTACTTCTTTGCAAAATTTCCTCATTTGTGACATAGTCCTGATATGAGATATGAAGAACGCTTCTGAGACAATATTGTTGGTAGTATTATAAATATCATTAAACGCTGCCAATTAGAACATCCATTGATTAATGGAAAAAATTATTTTTTCCAGTAGTCCTCAACTTACAATCACAATTGAACCCAAAATTTCTGTTGCTAAGCATGACAGTTCTGAGTTTTGCCCCATTCTATGACCTCTCTTGCCACAGTTGATAAGTTAATCACTGCAGTTGTTATGTAAGTAACACAATTGTAAAGTGAATCTGGCTTCCCTGTTGACTTTGCTTGTCAGGTCACAAAAGGTGATCACATGACCCAGGGATCCTACAACCGTCATAAATATAAGCTAGTTCCTAAGCACCCAAATTTTGATCACATTACATGAGCATACTGCAAAGTTCATAAGTGTGAAAAACAGTCATGTCACTTTTCTCAATGCTGCTGTAACTTTGAACAATCATTAAACAAATGGTTGTAAGTCAACAACTACCTATATTAATAAGTTACATTTTTAAACATTATTCCTAAACATCTAGAATAATATCATTTTTTGATTTTCTCAGTCTTAGTCTTTTAATCACACCTTATGCATGATACAACCATAACCCAATGCCCATCCTTTCAAATATGTTCTTTGGGGAGTAAAACAAAACTTCCCCAGTCTGTGGAATACAGGCAGAGAGTCCTGTCTCTGGACAAAGACTAGAAAAGGGAATCTTTTGGACTTCAGGTGCATTAACAACTGCCTTTGGAAGCTGCACTGAGGTTCAATTTTAGATTAGTAACATTAACATAAACTAAACTACGAATGCAAACAGAAATAAATTGCAGCGGAAACAAGTCCGTCTTCTCCTCCTAAGATCCAGCCATATGTTATGGGGATGTGGGCACAAAACAATCAAATGAAGGTTGAGCATATATTGAACAGTGTAATCATGGTATGAATTTACAAAGGGCAAAGACAGCCAAACATGCTTGCTCAGACAATTGTGTTATTCTAATGAAAAGAAAGAGAAAGAGAGGTTTACTTACCGTTAAAAAAACTAAGTCACTTAATAAAACATGTCCAGTACAGACTTTCTATCTAATGGCAATCTGGGATATGATCTTAACAAGTATAAGTTATTTATCATATTAACCAGTACATGACATTTAGAATGAAATACCAAAAATCTCTTAAGTGAAGACAAATTAAACAGTGGAATGGTCTTGTCAATTACAGTAGATCCTTAAGTGTGCAGGGGTGGCTATTCAAAATGCCACACTGAAACCATCATGTGTTCATGTTCTATTGAAAAGGAACCAATAATGATGCAATTGATAGCATCTTAATAAGACAGTGGTATGAAGATAGATATGAACGCATATTTTTACAAATTTTCTATGTATGAAAGAATCCTTAGCATAATGATAGAGATTCTGGCCAACCTGGGGTACACTTTTGAATTCAGTCATTTCAGTGTCAACAAAGTGTCTTCTTCTTTTAGACTAGATGCATTTCATTGCTCTATAAAAACATTACTCACACAGCCTTCCATATTTATTATTATTATTATTATTATTATTACTACTACTACTATTACTATTATTATTACTATTACTATTATATCATCATCATCATCATCATCATCGTCTATATTATCTCTCTTTATATCTCTATTAGACCAAACGATCTAGATGAGGAAATAGAAGGGGAATTTATCCAATTTGCACATGACATTAAGCTGGCAGGAATAGGCAATACCCCAGATGATAGGCTCAAAATCCAGAAGGACCTCAACAGACTTGAACACTGGGGCCCTATCTCACAAAGTGAAATTTAATGTAGAGAAAAATAAGGTTTTGCACTTAGGGAAGAAAAACCAACTGTACACGTACAAACTAGATCAAATTGGCTCAATGCCAGTAACTGTGAGGGATCCTGGAGTCCAGGTGGACAATCACTTAAACATGAGCCAACAGGGTGCAGCAGCAGCCAAAAAAGCCAATCCAATCCTAGGCTGCATTAATAGAGGGATAGAATCAAGATTACATTAGGTATATACCGTTTTATAAAGCCTTAGTATAGCCACTGTCAGATCTGCCTCACTTAATTCCCTAAGAAAGAAAGACCCTTGACTCCATTTGGTTGAAGTGATACATTCTTTTACTAAAGATTAGTGGTTGCAGCAAAAGCGAGGCTAGATCTGAGTACTCCTGTACAAAAAGGTTACAATTTTTCCCTTTCCTGGCCCTCCCCCCAATAGGGCCCCAGTTTGATGTTTTGGGTACTGCTTTGAGGTTTGGTGCTTCTCAAAGCAATTTCACATTCCGTTCCCAGGCCAGGTGTCCTTGGCAGCTGAATTATTCCGGTTTGACACCTCTGTCAGCCTGATTCCCTCTCCCTTTCATCCCTCTTCTTCTCTCCAGCTCAAACTTCCCCCAGATTCCTTCCCTCCCCCTTTTTGGTTTATGGCAGGATGCCAACGCAGAGAAGTGAAGTGAAGCAGCTGAAGATGGCAGACCTGACAGCCAGGCTTGGAATATTGCATCTAGCTTTGGTCACCAAATTAAAAATATATAGAAACTCTGGAAAGTTCAGAGAAGAGCAACAAAGATGTTTAGGGGATTGGAAGCTAAAACGTATGAAGAATGGTTGCAGGAATTGGATATGTTTAGTCTATTGAAAAGAAAGACTAGGAGAGATATGATAGCAGTGTTCCAGTATTTGAGGCGTTGTCACAAAGATGAGGGGGCAAACTATTTTCCATCCAAAGCATCAGAAGGCAGCTCAAGAATCAATGGATGGAAACTGACCAAGGAGAGATTCAACTTAGAAATAAGGAGAAATTTCCTAATGGTGAGAACAACCAACCATTGGAACAGTTTGCCTTCAGAAGTTGTGGGTGCCCCATCACTGGAGGCTTTCAAGAAGAGACTGGACAGCTATTTGTCTAAAATGGTATAGATTCTCCTGCTCAAGCAGGGGGTTGGCCTACAGGTAGTCCTCGACTTACAACAGTTTGTTTAGTGATTGTTTGAAGTTACAACAGCACTGAAAAAAGTAACATGACCATTTTTCCCACTTATGACCATTGCAGCAACCCCATCCATTACATTTGGATGCTTGACAATTGGTTCATATTTATGATGGTTCTAGTTTCCCAGGGTAATATGATCCCCTTTTGCAACTTTCCGACAAGCAAAGTCAATGAGGAAGCCTTGTTACTAAACCTTGTTACTAACTTAACAACTGCAATGGTTCACTTAACAAATGTGGCAAGAAAGGTTGTAAAATGGGGCAAAAGTCACTTTAAAATGTCTCACTTAGCAACATAAATTTTGGGCTCAATCGTGGTCATAAGTTGAGGACTATTTGTAGATGATCTCCAAGGTCCCTTCCAACTCTATTATCCTATGTTCTATGTTCTAGTGCCCAATGTCCTTGAATAATAGTTGAGAACAGTGTTGCTACTAAATCCTGGAATGATCCCTGTTGTAGTAAACATGCAATTATGTATTATTAAACTGGTTCAGGCACAACTGGACAATGATATTGCATTCTGTTTCTGCTGATTGTTCCATGATACTACAACCACAGAGAAAATTGGATAGAACCAGAATAACAGAGAAAAAACAGGAGTTAATCTGAAACTGAAGTTTTTTCTTATCCTAGACAGCCTCAAGCTTGTACCGTGTCTCACTGCCATAAATTAATAAAAATGTATTCCTCTTGCAAAATGAAAGTTGAAACGCTGTCATGAAAATCAACAAAAGCCATTGTTGACTTCCCTCCTAACTCCTCCTTTTGCAGAGCCACAGTTGAGGTCAGGATTTTAACTGGGCAATCTTAGCCGATTTTGGAAACACTTATTTTATCCTCTTACCTGGAGAACGTAGAATGTAGTAGAAATTGGCAATAGAAACTGTGATGAAAGGAGACTTGTGCAAGCACTGAACAAAACAAAAGTTAAAACAAAAATAGGAAGGCTAAGTTGCTTTCACTTGTCCCAGAACTTCCTTCTGATATTCTATAAATGCAATAGAATTCCAAATAAAAACAATCACCAAATCTCCCAATCCCAGTGGTAAAAATGGTATTGTAAGGGCAAGACAGATATAACATGCAAGTAAGAAGCAATGGATTCATAGGGAAACAAGAATTTCTTTGTGTCATCCAATTTCCTACATAGTTCCTCCAGCCTTTAACTGGATCAACCTACCAAAAGATCTAATGCAGGGGTGTCAAACTAACGTCGTCAAGGCGGTATCACGTGACATATTGGGACTTTTTTCCCCTTCGCTAAACCAGGCGTGGGCATGGCCAACACGTGATGCATCCGGCCCATGGGCCCGGAGTTTGACAGCCCTGATCTAATGGGAGCGTTTCTGAAGAATAAAGCCTCATGGTGGCTAGGGTATTAGTACAATTCAGAGACGCTCAACCACTAATGAAGAACAATACCTGCTGTATTTCGAACATGAGCCCAAGGTAGTCACATTAGAAACCTACAAAACTGGAGGTGATGTAGCTACAGGCTGTTGTTATTTCACTCTATTTGAATTGCAAATATGGTTTGAACAATCCTTGCTTCATTCCTGCAATCCAACATGTAAAAAATGAAATTAATATTTTTCCAGCCAGTTATCCCTTGGGAAAAATGGAGATTAGGATAATCGTTCCCTCTTGCTAAACTTGTAGCTATTTTCACAGTTCAATTAATTATGTGATAAAGTCAGTTCTTAATACCTTATGACCAGCTTCATGGAGAAAATGATGTTCCTTGTTTATAACATCTTGCCCTTTCAGCATCTCATAAATTAAACTGATATACTATGTTGAAACCATTATCTTTACAGTATGGTGCAACCTATCCTGGAAGCAGTCAAGAAAAGCCATTAATTTTGAATATCAGAATAAAAATTAGAACATGCACCATCCATTTCTTAAGTGAATGAGTCATATATTTCATCATATAGCATGTAATGCCCATGTAGATTGACATGTGAAAGCTTCCTCAGGAGCTGTTTCTTACCAAGAGGAAAGACTGAAAGGCAAAATGGTCATAATGCAGTAGTAAAAAGAATCTTAGACTCTAGATTATATAGGGTACAATTGCAATATTTAGTTCATTGGAAGGGGTACCCTTTGTCTGAAGCTACTTGAGTTAAGAGTTGGGATGTGAAAGCAGACAGGCTAGTTAAACAATTTCATGACAAATACCCTGATAAGCCAAAGGGCCCCCCTTTGGGAGGGGGGAAGGGGTGGTTAGTTGTATTTTATTAACCTCCTGTGTTACTCTCGTTGCAGGACATGATCTGCTGGGGGGGGGGGGGGCAGCCAGTCAGGCCTGGAAGCCATCTTTTGCGTCGGGCCTTCAGGCCTGCCACATCTACTACTGTGGGAAACTGGAAGAGGGGATTGTATGGAGCAAGGGTGATATATAGTCATAATAACATTCCTTTCTCAGAGAGTCAAGGACACCTTGCCCTGCACCTGGAGGGCTGGACCTGGGAGGCATATTCTGTTGGAACAGTGATTTGGTTGGACCATGTGATGGACATGTGGGTGCTGGGCAGGGACTTGGACTTTCCTGTGGGTAGGGAAAACCTGGAAACTTTCAGATTCGGGTTTTCCCAGGTATGCCAATATGACATCTCTAATAAAATGGAACTTTGAGGAAACTCCAGCCTTGGAGTCTTCTTTTGTTGGGGGTGTTAGTTGGAACCCTGACATCCTGATGCAACCAATGAGTGAACACTTGTTTGATAAAAAAAACAGACTTGCCCTTGTAGGAAGAAGAAAAAAATCATACATGGTACAGAAGGACTGGGAGTGATACAAGACATATGTAAGAATCCACAGCTCTTCAATTTGCAACTACTTCTCTTATTCCTTAAGTTCTACCTACCAGGGCATGACTTCTCTTCAGTGAGTAACACTGCTTTTTTGGGTGGGATACCTTTGGAAAACCTCGTCAGCTTTCACTGTACAATTCAAAAGTGCTAAAGATTTATTTTGCAAGACTTTGGGGGATGGTTGTCTGCATTTACCATTCTGTTCCTTGGAAACTGGAATAGTCCCTTTCTGGTCTATCCACTATGTTAAACTAATTGATTTTACCCCAGATTTAACTTCTGCTTAATTAATTACCTTTTTTTTTTTTACTATTTTATAATAAGCCATGCTATTTCAAGCTCTGCATTATAAGAAATAAGAATAAGAGGAAGCATTGCTCAAGAAGGAGCAAATTACATGTCATTAAAACATGCTTTGACTGAATGATTTTCAGACTTTTTACATTGGAGTCACATTAGTGGTACTGTATTTCCGCATTACTCACAACACACTTTCCTTCTGCCTTGGGCCCAACTGACACATTAAACAGGGCAAATTATTCAAGGACCAAGAGTAGGTAAACAAACTTGCTCACCAAGGCTCTATGTGATGCTGAGATCAGTCAGAAACCTTGATTAGCCTTCATATTCTCTGTTTTGTTTTGCAAATGTCAACCTTGTGATGGAAGAACATAAGCAACAGGCAATAATTTTCTCTTGCTCTTGGCTTATCTTGTAGTAAAATTGCTGCTACAATTTCCTAAAGGGAAAAAAAGATAGAAAACTCCATTTATTTTAGTAATACTGAATATAAAGGCATTGTTGCTGATTCCAAGATTCATCTATATTTCACCTGCGTACATCTGGTCACTATGTTATGAAACTTTTTGTTCATATAAAATGCTAATATGGAGAGATATGTTGATAAGGGTCTGTTTCAGGGGTGAAATCTACTTACCTTCCTTACTGGTTCGGAAGCGCACGTGCCTCGCCTGCGCGTGCTTTGCTCGCACGCGCAGGCGTGTGTCATCTGTGCACCCACACCTGTGCATGCGCAAAACCTTCTGCACATGCGCAGAAGGTAAAAACACATTACTTCCTGGTTAAAACCAGGAAGTAATGACACCCGGGTGGGTGGGCGGAGCTTTGCTCTGCTATCGCTACTGGATCGCTGAACCACCGGCCAAGATCACTACCAGACTGGGCAATCCGGTCTGATCCGGGAGCATTTCACCCCTGGTCTGTTTGATTAATTTACTCTTGCACATTTGTTCATTTTGGTAAGCTACAATATGCTTTGCTGTTTTTGGAGCAGGCTTGTCAAACTGGCGGCCTGTGGGCCGGATACATCATGTGCAGGCCATGCCCACCCCGGCTCTGCAAAGGCAAAAAACCATTGTGATATGTCACATTGAGTTTGACTCCCGTGGTTTAGTATGTCTGTGACCTAAATATTTGACCCAATAAATAGCCTCCTCTCATGAGTGAACCTTTTCACTAGAATTTGCTTCACACAACCCATGAAGCCATATGTTGGTTTCATTGAATTGCTCAGTTGGAAGGGGCCAGTGAGTTCAATGTCCTATTCAGCAGAGAAGTTGAAATAAAAGCATCCTCACTTTAAACAGATAAAGGGGAGTCCACTACCTCTTTAGGCAATTGGTTCCACTATCAACCTGCTCTAATAATTAAACAGATTCTTTTAGCACTTGAGTCTGTTTGGATATTGGCTTTATGATCGGTTGTGTGAATCTGACCATTGTGGTTCTTCAACTGTGATTTGTGGTTTAATGTTTTGCAACAGATATTTCTTCCTACCTAAGAGGAAGAGGAGGTTCTGTTGGTTGTGATGCCTGGAAACCCCAGACAGGCTTTCTGCTACATTTCTAGGAGGAGAAGTATCAGCAATATCTTGAAGTTCCCATCTGTGCTCTGGAGGGAAATGTTTGGCAAGTTTCCTGTTTTGTTGCAGTTTCCCCTTTTAGGATCAGGGCACCTTTTTATATAGCATCATGCTACCAGGGAATATTTTATGTGACACCAAAGAAAGAGAACTGGCTTGTGTTCTGTCTTTGGAGATCTTATTTATTTAATTCAATTTGAATGTGCCCAACTCCAACTGGGCTTATAAATTGTTATTGAACAATAAGTTTTAATGTGACCAAAGGAGAAGAGTATTAAATATGTGGTCAAAGTCATATTGCCTGCTGCAGTTTCAGGTTAATATGTCTTATATTTTCATTTTTGCTGGAAGAGTTCTTTGGGCCTCTTAGAAAACCCCCACAATTCTTCATTGGTGTGCAATGAAAAATATTCCTAGGGACAGTGATCTTGTGCTGTAAAGTGGAAAAAGAACAATCTTTACTGGTATTAGATAGACCTCTCTGATACAAAGCACTGAGGATAAATATTACTTATTGTGAAATTTCATCAGAACTTGACGGCTTTAAAATTGTATTTCATTTTTTGGTCATAATGTATTAAGTAACATGTTAAACATTTCTGAGAAGTAAATATGTATGGTAGGTTTACTTTAGCGGAAACAAATGACTGATTGTGACATTTATTGTTGCATTACTTTTTCATCAAGCGAGAACCCAATGCAGAAAAGGAGGAGCCTCTCAAATCAAGTATTTGAATGTTGGTCCAATCATAATTATCTTCAAAAATATAACAGTGTCTCTTTCTCAAGTAATTTAAAAAATAGTATCAGAGAGGGTGACAGCAAACTTTTGCCTTAATATTTTGTAAATGTGACACTGACTTTTAAGGGCAGTCCTATTTTTCTTTTTACCCTTTTTCATGTTTATATCTCTGCCAAATCTTCCACTAAGCAAGACGTTTCCATATTTTGGCCTATCAGCAGCCCTGGCATTCTAAGAGCATGTTGTAATCACTTTCACAAAATGGTTGTCACAAAAGACCCATAGACTGCTCACATCTAGCCTGCTGATGCAAGGAATGTTACCAAAACAATTTATTTGAATGTGACTGGACAATAGAGAAATAACAGAGGGGAAGAATGGGAAAGGGAAAGTTAACTAGGGAACCTTTGTGAGCAACCCTTTAGTTCTGGTTTGATTTACTGCAATTCATTTGACTTCTAATAAAAATATTCCTATTGCAACAAATGTAGTGAAAGATCATTTCTATTTAGGAGTCCAAGCTGAGGCAGGTCTGACACATATTTTGGTATATGGAAGATAGCAATGGCACAGGGGTGGGTTCTACTTACCTTTACCACCAGTTCGCAACGGGGCCACATGCTCTTCTGCGCATGCGCAGAAGCATTCTGATGACATCGGGGTTGGTGGGCGGAGCCTCCCACCGGTTTTACTACCAGTTCTATAGAACCGGTGCGAACCGGGAGCAACCTACCACTTTAATGGCAACATTTGCTAGGACTTGCTTGGAGTTTATCTGAGTTTGTAATACAATTTGCTGTAAATTCCTTCTAGATTTCTGTTTTAGTTGTTCATAATGTGACCCCAATGAAATATTTACTTAGTTGTTAATGTACATGTCAATCATATTTTAATTACAGTATAGCACTGAGGGCAAATCATAAATGAAGTCACCATGTCTTCATTTATTATCTGTCCTGGCACTAAGACAAAGTAAATCTTTAGTATTGCAGGTTGAGTTGCTGCTCCATGATAGCATCTTTTTGAACAGATTGGCACTCATATCAATACTTCATGCTTAACTTGATTACACTCAGTTGGTTGGTAAGATATCATAATAGATGAAGAAATGGAACTTGTCCTTCAAAGCATTTAATCCTCTAAGCAGGATTAGAGGGTTAGGGTTAAGACAGTTGAGGCTGTCTTCAGGCTGTCAACTGAGAAGAAGGAAGGGGCGGCTTGATAGGGTGGTGTTGGTGTTGGAGAGAGGTTCTGGGTCCTCATCTAGTGATACCTTCCAGCAGACTGGGTATCTGGTTCATGTATAATCTTTCAGCTAAAGAATAATGCTGCCAACAGAAAAACAACTTCAGTTGGTAAAGATATTTCTGAAGAGTAAAGAGCTGGTTTAATTTGAAAACAAGGTTGTTTACCTTATTTAGTACAGAGCAATACAAATCTAAGTTAAATAATATATGCTATTTTATTTTTGTTTATGAATGTTGGGCTGAATATTCATGCCTGAGCCTCGTCTAAATCAAAGTTTCTCAGCCTTGGCAATTTTGAAATGTGTGGATTTCAATTCCCAGAATTCCCCAGCAGCCTTAAAGTTGCTAAGATTGAGAAACATTACTCTTGATATTCTATGTTCCCCTACTAAAACAAACACAACAGTTCCAAACTTGGAAAAGATATTAAAATGGTAGCAATTCTGGGAAGGTATCTATATAGCACATTTTGATCAGGAGCTCAAGATGGCATAGATAACATTCCCTCCTCCCATTTTTTGAGGCCTTCCAGATTCTTGTTGAATAACATATGATGCAATCTAATGTTAATATAATGAAGTAATGTTAAGATACACAGTTTTGCAATTATCAGATGATAGTTAAATGAACATCTGAAATTTGTTTTTGATTATTCCTTTATTTTTTACCACCTTTTATGAAAATGAATATAGATCAGATCTTATGACAGCTAATGTATTTCTGGGCCCAAGATAAACCTTTGATTTTGGCTTATAAAACTCAAAAAAGGATTAATAATATATGTAGAATTGACTTTATTTCCCCTACATTGAGAACTCTATACTGCAAACCTGACTTGTGAAGGTGAAATGGGCACAGCAGGCTATACACTGATTCCTATATAGGGCAGAGCCCATCCTTGATAATCTCTCTCCCAAAGCCTCTAAACATTCCTCTGTCTGGTTTGTAATGGAATTCCAAGTTCATTGGAACACCTATTTGTTTAGGCGCTAGTTACTTACATGCAACCCTTATTAAAAATTGCAGTTCTTATATTTTGTAATATTATACGTTGCCTGGGCTGACATTTTGAAATTAAAATCTCTGGCAGTACCCGGCTGGTACAAATCTAGTATGATACATTTTTTCAAGAGGGAGAGGAAAATAATCACTTTAACTGTGCACACAGACAGGTGGTATGGGTACTATTCTGGGTAAAAGGGAGTGAAATAGTGCGGTAATTGGGTTTCAGTAAAGCCATTTTCAACGAGGAAAAAATGTCCAGGTAGCGGCAAGGATTTGCTGCAGCGAGCGAGCCTGCAAAATTGATTGCAAAAGGGCTGTCTGGCGCAAGCAGCTCAGCATTGGACGAAGGGCCCGCGATTAGGCCGTGCATCGCTTTGCCATTCCCTTTTGAGGACAGGGCGCAGGAGCAGGTCCTTTTTGCAGGAAAAGCCGACCAGAACTTTTTCACGAAAAGTGGGAACGAACATCTGGAATGCTTTTTTGCTGTTTTGTTTTGCTTTTTAAGTCAACGGACAACTTGCTCCTACAATGCGCACACCCTTCCACGCATTTCACAGATTCTTGTGATGTCAAGCCAAGAGCATCCTAAACCGGGCCGGACGGGGTTAAACACGAAGACGTCACATCGTGCGTTTGGAACTCCGCCTCCTCGCAATAATGTGGGGAGGTTTGAAAATCACCCCACTGGAAGCCCCGCCTCCCGCTTGCCTTGAGGAGGAGCGCGAAGAAACCGGGCAAATGAACCGCGTGTGCTTGTGAATGGTGAGTGCCTGGCACCTGCCCGGATTCTGCGTTTTTGTGTACCAGTCCTTTGGGCCACCCAGGCGTTGCCGAAGTCAGAGCAGAGAAAAGAGGGCGCCAGGAGCGAACCATGAGCCCAGGTGGATTGGAAATTTCATTGTTTGCCTTGATGCTGTTGGGTATCCTCAGCCGAGTCTCCACAAATGGTAAGAGGGAGCGGGCAAGGAGTTAAAATTTAACTGGCTTTTCAAATGTCGAGAGGAAAAGCAAAGGAGCAAGACACGAGGAGCCAGCGGACGTTTCCTTGGCAGTTAAGAAGTCAAAGCGTGGGGAGTAGAGGAGAATTGGGGTGGGGGTGGGGGCTCGGAAAATGCAAATCCTTCAACGTCCACCGGGAAACCGGCGAGCTCTATCTCCCACCCCACCATTACAACCTGGTACCCGAGTCTCGGGCCGAAGGGGACTTAAAGTCCTCCTTTCATTAAGAAAGCTTTGGAAATTATCCCCCTTCCCCTCCCCTCCCCTTGGGTTTGGGTGAGTTAGAACGCGCGTCACTCTACAACTCCCTTCCGGGGCTCATTAATAACTTGGTTCGAATTCGTTCCTAGGCACCTGGTATAAAATGAAGTAATTGGATTCCCAATTTGGAGGGTACTCCGCCGTTTTTTGTTTTTTTCTTTCAGTGCATAGTATAGTTCACTTTTTACAGAAAATGGCCGTAAACCTGTTGCCCTTTGGATTTTGGTCTCTTTTTTGGCCCACCCCATTCCCAACTAGCTGCCGATGTCCTTTGGTATCTCATTCAAGGCTGCAGAACTCTCCTCTCAGTGCTAGTTACTCCGCCCTTCAACTTGAACAGGAGAGATGAGCTCAAGCGCCAGGCCCTCCCACCGCGAGTTTCTTTCGTGCCATTAATTAAGTGGCAGCCCTGCTTGGTCCCAGACCCTTCGAGGCATCGCGATTCAACTTTCACCGGAGAGGCAGCGGGGCGCTTACTTTACGGGCAGATTGTAATTAGTAGTCGCTTCCCTTTGCTCTTCAGTTAAACGATAAGGCTTGTCTTGAGTAACCTTGAAGGATCACGTAAAGATCCACGGTGGATTGTTTAGCTTTTCCTTTAAAAAGCAAATAGTGATAAGGTATTTTAACTTACTCAACATCAAGCACATGCTTGTTACCATACAAATCCTCTTAGAATCAGTGGCGCTTTGAGCCTTCAAGTCTAGGAGTATTTTCAGAATCGCGCTCGAGATTTAGGTATTTGGGTGGAGCTCTTAAATTGAGGCGTGGCAGACCGGACTTCTTTCTCAGGAGATGACTGGAAACCGGAACGTGGGTAGGGCAGACCTGGGAATAAGAACGCGTTGCTAAGTGGAGATCCTTTTCAAAAGGACTGGTGGCAGGACAGGCGTGTCAGTTTCCTTCCCTGAGTTGCAAAAAAACATGGCAGACCCAGTAGGGAAGAATAAAGGTATAATTTCTGGCCTTTTGCTTCCTTAGAAGTACCTTCTGGGTATATGCCCGAAATACAACTTTTGGAACCGCAGGTCATTAGTGTTTTAATCTATGAGAATTCCTGCATATTTACTAAATATTGCTGCTTTGAAATTGCAGCTATTTAAGAGAGTGTAAGGAAAGAGCCCTATAGAGATGAGCATGCTTATTAGGCAGGCTCCATTAGGAACCAGTGGAAGGTTGGTGGGAAATAAGAATGGGCTGTGTAGTCCTAACTTTTCCCTTTGGAGGCAATCATTGACTTCATCTCACTCTGAGGTTGCCATTTTCATATGCTCTTCTTACCTATTGGCTTGTGAAGAAAATGGGGCATCACATATTTCTCTTCGGGCAATTTCAGGCCAAAGAAGGAAGATTCCCTAGCTGAGCTTCTTTGGTGTTAGCCATCCATTTTTCACTGGTTTCTGTCATCCCATTGCAAATGCCTGGTTAGATGACTACCTCCCTCTCTTCAAGACTCCTTGCCTGCATTGGTGCAGTTTAGACTTCTCTACATATAAACAGGGTATCTGCTAGGTATGACAAAATGTTTTGATGGGGAGGATTTGAAAATAAGGAATAGGATCTTTTCCCAAATGTCTCCTTATTTAAAGTTGCCCCCAATTTTTATCACAAATCTTTCCAAAATGCATTAATAAATTGACAAAAGATTTCATTTTGTTTCTGTGCTTATTTGCAAATAGGCATACTAAGTTTGCTATATTTAAAGATAAGAAAGAACTACTGTACTTTCTGCCACATATCTGTTAATAATTGAAGGAAATCTGTTCTTGCCTAATATATCTGTTTTTGGATAGTTCCAAAGGACAATTTGCCCCCACTTTGAATGTATCTGATATATCTACATTAAAAAATCTTTGATGCCATAATCTGACATGAACTTCAGTCATGTTTACAAAAGGAGGCTCTTGGTCATTACTTAGTTGTGGTTTGATAATAACTTTCTCAAAATTACTGAAAAGTTAAGATGATCCTGTAGGTGGTAGTGATTTTACCACAACAAACTAGCATGAATCTTGCTTTGGCAAGCTGTAATATAACGAAACTGTTGGCAAAATTTGTTATTCAATAATAGCCTTTATGTCTTGGGGTTGCAACCTCAAGAATTCCCAGCCCATGTGGAAGCATTAGGTTAGAGCAGGAGTGTCAAACGGTGGGCCGGATGCATCATATGCAGGCCACACCCACCCCAGCTCCGCAAAGGCAAAAACTGTCACGGTACGTCACATGACATGATTGAGTTTGACACCCATGGATTAGAAAGGTGTCCTAGAGTAAAATTAGAACTCAAGATTGAAGCAGTGTAGTATTTGGGTAGAAGAGCTTGACAGGGTCTAGAAAAGGATTGTGATATTTTTCTTTCCCCAAGGAATATTTCTATGAGTAGAATAAGCACAATTCTACTCAAGAGAGGAAAGGAAAAAATAGCCATGTGTAAAAAATGACAAGCATGTTGGTCTAGCTGACCTGCCCAGAATATATGAAGGAAATGCGAAATGTGTGCAGGCAAAATTCTGCCTCCTGACAAAAGTCTTCCTTAAGAAGTGTAACTCCTGACTTGTGCACACTGCATTGCCAGGAGGATAGGTGTGTGATGCTGCCCCAATTACAAAATCCTTTGGCCATTTACTACTTGTGAGAACTGCTTTACATTTCCACCATATGCTTGACTGGGTTAAGATACATTGCTGCTAAGCTTGTTAGCCTCCCAAATGAACTGAATTGAAGACAAGCACTCCCCAGTAAGTTGCAATTGAATGTGATGTCTATGTGATTTGTTTGTCCTGTTGGCAGCTCTGAAGCCAGAATAGGTAGGAGTTGAAATTTGCCAACTCCAGTGTGCACTTCACTACTGAACTGAATTAATCTGAACTCCTATTGGATTAATCATTTTAGTCTGGCTAGGAAAATGAGACTTGGTCTTTCAGTAGAAATAGGTTCTTGGTTAGTGCCATCCTTTGGTAATGAGCAACTGCAAACTCATCATTCCAGAATGCCCTTTATAAAATAAATACACATAAGAGGCTAGAGTATTTTGTGAGACTATGAGTTGAATTTGGGAGATGATGTTTTATGGAAGCCATAAATTGATACTGGATAATGCAGGCCAGGCTCATTTACAATAGCTCTGAAGAGTTGTTTACTATAGGCCAGACTATAAAATAGTGGTTCATGTAGCTATGAAAGTATCCAGTTTTGAAGGATAAAATGTTGTCCTTTGAATCTGCAACTTTCCCCAGCCTTAATACATGACTGCTAAAGTTTTATTAAGCCCTAATAATTGTTTGGAAAGCTCTGTTGAGAGAATAGCTTACAATATCTCCAGTCCTGTATCCCACTATTTCATATTGAAGGTTTCTAGGAAGGTGGTGTCTTATTTGAATTTTGTATTAAAAAAACTCCTTGAGGTTACATAAACGTAAATCTGCTTTTTTCCTCTTCTGACTTATCCCTATGTGATGTCAGTCATATAAGCTAACAAAGCATCTTAAAGCAAGCACAGGAAACAGTTTTCAACTTCAGTAAAATCAAAGTTATTAACTCTATATAGATTAGTGTTTCTTATCCTCAGCGACTTTAAGAAGTGTGGACTTCAGCTCCCAGAATTCCCCAACCAGTATGTAACATTATTCATCTTAATAATGTAACTATAATTTCATTAATGGAAGACAGATAGCATTCAGTGTCATCCCTCTCTTCTTATATCATTTTCTCATTTAATCTGTCTTTTACTTGGTAACTAACATTTGAGTCTGACCCGAGAAACACTAGTCTGTAGTTAATAAAAGGTAAGAAAACTTAGAGATACAGGTGAAGAGGGTTATGACTGGGTTACACACATATTTTTTTAAAGATGCAAATTTGTAAGTCAAGTCTCTTGTCTGCATACCTCTTTTACCTTCATGGAGTTTGAAACAGATACATGTGCACTTAGAATTAATTTTAAAAGTTGTGGTGTGTATAGTTTTATAAAATAAAAATTGGATTCATTTCTTCTGGTGAAGGTACTGATAAATGTCCTATGAATAAAATTTTTTTAATTTACAGTTAAGAAGTTCTCCGTATACAAGTGAGGACTGAAGTCAGAATGTGGTGGTTTCTCTTTCTAATGGTTAATGAAACTCTTTTGCAGAGCAGGGCAAGTGTGGAAGAAATGAATTTCAGTGCAGAAATGGAGATTGCATCCCTTACAAATGGATCTGCGATGGGAACCCTGAATGCAAGGATGGTTCTGATGAATCCCTGGATGCATGCAGTAAGTTGGCTAATGCTAATTTTGAACAAAGTTTCCTTTTCCAATCTCCCCAAAAGCCACACATGAAAGGACAGTCAGTTTGCTCTGGATTGCTACCATCTCTTTTGTACAGGTTGGATTTGTACATACTAAGCCATGGTTTTCCTAACTAAGTTGTTCAGAATAAACCACAGCTAGCTATGATTGCTCAATATAGCAAGCCAGACATGTCAAACACAAGGCCCGCGTACCAGATCCGCCACGTGAGGTGGTTAGATCTAGCCTGCGGGGCCACCCTGGAAACAGCAAGGGACAAGCCCTTGCCTCAGCCTGGCCAGGCGCTCTCCCTGGACACACACATAGGTGGCGAGCACACGGGGCTGGCGGTGCCTAGCAGAAGCTGCAGCTCATTCAGTTTGTCCTGCCTTGCCTTGCCCAGCCTCACCCTGCCCTCCTAACCTTGACATGTCATGCCCGGCCTCTCCTCTCCTTGCCCAGCCTCCCCTCACTATGCCCGGCCTCCCCTTGCTATGCCCAGCCTCGCCTTGCTTCTTCCTGTGGTGGAAGCAGCAGAAGCCTTGAGGAGGAGGTAAGCACTGCCTGGCGGCCCCTCAAGAAAGCAGGGCTGGGCTGCAGGGGCCCAGGAGCTCAAGGATTAGGAGCTTGCCCTCCAGTGCTCAGAGCTCCAGGCAGCCGGGGGACTAACTGGGCCCCCAGATCCTCCAAGTAGGTATGCATCCAGCCTCGTCTGCTTGAGCCATGGTATTCCACAGGGCACAGCTATCCTTGTCCACGGGTATCTGGTGCCATCCCGCGTTCCTATCCTGCGCTGTTTCTGATGCCTGGAAGGGGGGCGTCAGGGCATCGGTGCTTGTGTGTAGCTGGGGAGGATGCCTGGGAGGTCGAATGGTGCTGGGCGCAGTGCGGGGGCAGCCAAACTGCACGAACTGCAATGGGGAGGGGGGTGAAAATGGGAAACTGCCACAGGCAATGGGCAGGCAGCAGTGGGCGAGGGCTTCCCATTTTGACCTCCCCCCTGCCTTTGCCTTTGCCTCTGCACCTGGACTCTGGCCTAAAACCGAATGGGCAGTTTGGCTCCCCCCCACGCCCCAGCACTGTTCAACCCCCCCCCCCGGCACCCTCTCCAGCCGCACACAAGTACCAATGCCCTGCCGCCTGCCCCAGGCATCAGAAACAGCCGTGCGCAAGTAGCCTTTGCTTGCTGCCCTGTGCTCCTGTCTGCTGTGAGTGCCGTGTTCCCCTCTCCGGCCCTGCCCATGCAATGGACATGGTGATCTGGAGCCAGCTTCCACTGATGCTCACCCCATGCCACCCCGCGTTCCTTTCTGCCCGCCTTTCGTCCCACAAACCAAGTTCTGTCTGCTGCCTGGGAGGGAGGCTTTTGTCCTTGCATCAGGAGGATGAGGAGGCTTTGGTGCTCACCTTGGTCTTGTATTCCTCCGCTGGAGACCTCCGGATCCCCCTTCCCAGTCTTGCCTGGTCCCCCACGGTCACCCCTTGATGTAAGTGATGTCAAACTGGCCACCCCTACCCGGCCATGCCCACCTGGCCCTTTGAGAGCAACCATAATGTAATGCTGATGTGGCCCTCAATGAAATTGAGTTTGACACCCCTGTACTAATCAGTATAGTGAATGATCAAAGTGAATTCACACAACATGCTAAATCAAAAATAGGTAAGTTACATATTGGCTTACTGTAATGTGTGCATTCAGCCAGTTTTTGACCAATTATAATCTGCCCTCCTACAAATGTTGTCCAAGTTCCTATGGATCATAAGTAGAGGATGCATTCTTCCCATAGATAAGCTGTTTGTTTCAAGGAGGGATAGAAGTTTACTGCCAGGAGAAATGGAACAACTAAGATGAGGTTTACCTCTGTTAGCTTCATCTTGTCTCATGGCGTTCACTGCTTCAAAAAGACTGGAGAGGAGGGACTTGTAAAACAGAAAAGAAACCATAATGGGTTTTTTTATGAATGCTGAGGATGGACTTGAAATAGCTTTGTCGTTTTTAAAAATTCTGTGAATGCTAGCAGCTCATGATGACATGGCAAAATTTGTTTTACATAAATAACTGCAATGTTTAAAGCTATTAGCCTTCCTTCAACAGTGTTCTTTAGAGTACTTGAAATGGAGCCATCTTGAAATTTGTAGCTGATCTTGAATGTAGGCAACATATTAGACTAAATTTCCCTGCATCATTAATCCTGACCTTTATAGTGAAACAGATGAGGTTCCAAGTCCTTTATTGTATTCATAATTTGATTAAAACATCCAGGTACATTAAAATGTATTCATTCTATAGATTTCAGATTTATTGACATTCCCAGTCCCCAAGTCTGCAGCCAAGAGTTTTCAGTTGCAGCTTCTTAACCATCTGATTTAATAGATGACTTCTAAGATTCAGAGGTGAGAGAACCAAGATGATTAAGTCTTAGTAGAGAAAATCTTTGAGCAAAGCATAATAGAGGTGACATCTCCCAAGTGCAAGAGCACTCTTCTCAGAAGGTAGGATGGAAGGACCTGGAACCTTGTAATATGCTTTAAAGTTCTTGAAGGGAAAAATTGGAGGGAGGCATAGTGGCAATGATATTGAAAGGAAGATTATTGCCTCTAAGGATCAGCCACACTGTTTCACGTCAGGAGAGGTGAGTTTCTCTGCCTATCCATTAGGTAGACCAGACCAGGAAATCAACTTCACAGTAAGGGTGAAACTACTTTTATTGAGATTGGTTATAAAAACAATATTGAAAATGATTCTGCAGTATCTCCACCTTCTCATAGTTCAATGAATTAGGCAAGTGTCTGAGCCACTTCCAAATGTTATCTCATTGTTTTGTTGCTAAAAAATGCTTCTTTTGCCTAGGTAACAGTTCCTGCATATTGGCAGAATGACATCAAGGTCATCTTTCTTACTCACTATACTTCCTATAGTGCTGTACTTGCGAACTGAGAGCATGTGCAGGGACACATTGCTCATATGAGTGACTTCCATATTTTTTCTCATGATGCCAGAACTTGTGCTGTCTCCCTCAGGCTCTTTGGCCAGTGAACAACAACCCTAAGACTAAGGGATCTCTTTGCTAAGGCTATGGGATACAGTGTTATACAATCAGGGTTGTATGTATCTTTTCAGAATCTGTGACTTGCAGTTCAACCCAGTTCAGCTGTGGCGGCCGCATCAATCGTTGTATTGATATGTCCTGGCGGTGTGACTTGGAAGTGGATTGTGAAAATGGTTCAGATGAAGACAACTGCCGTAAGTCAGGGCTGCATGGCTTAGTGATGGAGGCGATTGTGTCATAATGGCATCATAAAAGCAGATGGTACCATAGTGTCACATTAAATAAACGATGCTATGTTAATTACAGTAAAACCAACAGGAATAGAGATTTGGAATCCCATTACTTTTAAAGATAAGAGAATGTACCCTGTTGTGTCTTGTTTCGGGGTGGAGTACCATCAGTACGCTGATGACACCCAGCTGTACATCTCCACCCCGGATCACCCCAACGATGCCCTTGAAGTGATGTCCCGGTGCCTGGAGGCCGTACGGATCTGGATGGGGAGGAACAGGCTCAGGCTCAACCCATCCAAGACCGAGTGGCTGTGGTTTCCGACGTCCCGATATAGCCAGTTGACGCCATCACTGACTATTGGGGGCGAATCATTGGCCCCCACGGAGAGGGCTCGCAACTTGGGCGTCCTCCTGGATTCACGGCTGTCTTTAGAAGAGCATTTGACAGCCGTGACCGGGAGGATTTTTTATCAGGTCCGCCTGATTCGCCAGTTGCGTCCCTTTCTGGATCGGGACTCGTTACGCACGGTCACTCATGCCCTTGTCACCTCCCGCCTGGACTATTGTAATGCTCTCTACATGGGGCTCCCCTTGAGGAGCACCCGGAGGCTCCAACTGGCGCAGAGTGCGGCCGCGCGGGTGGTAATGGGAGCAACATGGCGCTCCCATGTAACACCTCTCCTGCGCGAGCTGCACTGGCTCCCGGTGGTCTTCCGGGTGCGCTTCAAGGTTTTGGTTACCACCTTTAAAGCGCTCCATGGCTTAGGACCTGGTTATCTACGGGACCGCCTACTACCACCAATAGCCTCCCACCGGCCAGTACGCTCTCATAGAGAGGGACTCCTCCGGGTGCCGTCAGCCAAACAGTGTCGACTGGCGGCCCCTAGGGGGAGAGCCTTCTCTGTGGGGGCACCTACCATCTGGAATGAGCTCCCCCCGGAGATACGGAGGATCCCGGATCTGCGCTCCTTCCGCCATGCTGTGAAGACCTTTTTATTCCATCAAGCGGGCTTGGCCTGATCTCTTCCCTTTTTAAATATGTAAATTTTAATCTGTTTTTAAATTATTGGGGTATTTTAATTTGTCTGGGCCAAAAAGTTTAATTTGATTTTATCGGGTTTTTTAAATTTTGTGTATTTATGTATTTTATTGTTGGCTGTTCACCGCCCTGAGTCCTTCGGGAGTAGGGCGGTATACAAATCAAATAAACTAAACTAAACTTGTAGACTTTGATTTTCAAATTCTATCAGTCTTGCATTTTAGAGCATAGAAGCTAAAAAGATTACTTATTGCCCTCTGCCATATTTATAAGTGGAGACGTCAGGGTTTTTGCATTCATCTGCTGCAATCTATCTTGGACAGGTAAAAGAAAAACAGCAAGATACCTTTGAATCCGCGAGAAATTGTGTGCAGAAAAAGGCCTCTCAGTTGTTTAGCATAAAACATTTATATGGATGGTGTCCTGTTAAAGAAAAATGAATCACCCATTTGTAACCTTTGTATCCCATTGTAGATGTAGGTTGTGACTGATAACCCTGTCTTCTGCCTTTTTAGCTCCTAAACGTTGTGCAGATAATCAATTCCAATGCCAAAATGGGAATTGTATTGCTTTTGATTTTGTCTGTGATGAAGATGATGACTGTGGAGATAGCAGTGATGAATTAGACTGTCGTGCCCCAACCTGCAATCCTGAAATGTTTCATTGCAACAGCTCAGAGTGCATTCCCAAGCTCTGGGCCTGCGACAATGACGCAGACTGTAAAGATGGATCTGATGAATCACCCGAGTTCTGTGGGATCCAGCAGGGAGCCAAGAAAACCAATCCATGCTCTTCGTTGGAGTTTCATTGTGGGAGTGGCGAGTGCATCCACCAGCGCTGGCAGTGTGATGGAAGCTTTGACTGTAAGGACAGATCAGATGAGGCAAACTGTGGTAAGCATAAACTGAACACTTTTCAGATCTCTGCAAAAGCTAAGAGAGGTTACAATACATGTGGTACAAGATCCTTCACAGAAAGAGAAGTTTAACTTAAAACTTTTGTGGCTAAATAAGAGGGTAAAATATCAATTATTTTAAGTAGCATGTTTCAAGATAATATGAAAGAGAGCTGGAACAAACTGCCTTGAGAGGCTTCAAAAATACTTCAGAAAAAAGAATTAGGAAATAGAGGTTATTTTTTAAATAAAAAAAACCTTGCCAGATACCCTGAGCAGAACAGGTACTGCATGTATTCTCAAATCCAGACCCAAGTGAGAGTTGAGCAAGATGCTGGACAGCTTAAAATTTGCCCCCAATTTCATTCATGACACATTGCCCTACAGTAGCTTCTAGTAGGTATTGGCTGACAATTCACGCTTGACATAGTGCTTTTCTCTACTAGAGATCCTCATTTAGTGATCACAATTGGGACCGGCAACTCTGTCATTAAGTGCAGCAGTTGATAAATGAAAGCTTTCTTTTGCTTTACAGATCTGCAAAAGTCAAAAATGTGAAGATTGGGTGCAAAATTACTTTATTCATCAATGTAACTGTAAACAGTCACTAAGTGAGCCAGTTGCTAAACAAAGACTACCTGTAGTTTCTATGGCATCTGATAGAGCTACAACTACAATCTCATATTGTTCTGGAGGTCCATTTCTTCACTTTTTGTACTCAACTTGCATAGTGACAGCTTTCCATTTATTGCCCAAGAAGCTACTCAGTTCTGATACTGTGTGGGAGAGTTGGAGATGCAAGTTTATACTCTGAGTAGCTTGGTTCCATGAAGTAAAATGAACTGTACTAATGTACTATGTGTCATGCTGAGCTAAACACTGGGTTGGCATAATGGTGTTGCTGGCTCTAAAGATCATCTTGTTTTTCCCAGTTAAAGCAACCTGCCGCCCTGATGAATTTCAGTGCAATGATGGGATGTGCATCCATGGGAGCTTGCAGTGCAACAAAGAGCCTGACTGCAAAGACCTGAGTGATGAGGTCGGCTGTGTCAATGGTGAGCCCTGCTGGTAGTTTTATGTAGGAGTCTGGAGAGCTAGGGGTGGGGATGGGGGAGAGAATTGTTCAGGGTGCAAGAGAGCATGCCATGTTCTGTCTACAGTCCTGAGGTCTTCAGAGAAAGCTCATCTGCAGATAATTCAGAAAAGCAGGCAATGCATTTGCAAACAAGAGAAGAGGTGGTCTTGTGGGGATACAATGGCTTGGACAGTGAAGAGAAGACTGCTATCTGGTTTATTCATTCTTAAATGTTTGCCTGGATTAGCTTGTTATTTGAAGAAACTGGAACTTTATAGTATGATAATGTTTTATGTTGCTTTGAGATGTCTTATGGATGAAATATAGTTTAGGGGTGTGTTTTTTAAAAAAATGAAGAATAGTGTTATTTAAAATGTTAAATGCCTCTGCTGTCTTCTGTTGATGCACTTCTGTTTATTCTCACTTTCTGAACAGCTTTCCTAGAAAAGCCAAATGGAAACTGCAAAGTGAGATTAAACAATACTTCTTTTTACTTTCGCAACAGTGACAACTTGCAAGGGATCAAATGTATTTAAGTGCAGTTCTGGAGAATGTATCAGCATGGACAAGGTCTGCAATGGATTGAAAGACTGCAGGGATTGGTCAGACGAACCTCTTAAAGAGTGCCGTATGTATTTAATATTCCCTGAATATGGTGTGGCTGCAACAAGTTTGCTAAACTGACTTTGGCTGAATCTTCCCCCAATTACTAAAGGCTAAGACAAGAATTTTTCCAAGCCTGGCAAGAATTCTTTCAGTTTCTCCTAACTGGTGGCGAGAGCAAAATCCCTGTGTTCAAACATTTTTGCCAGTGGGGAACTGGAGAGAAAGAGATATTAATCTGGTGTGATATTTGGTACATTGTGTCAGACACACGAGCTGAGCAGGAACAATAGCTGTGGAGAAATTGTAATATATGTGAACTTAGTACTTTAGCTGTGAAAGCTGAGCCTGTAGAAATCCTTGCAGAAGCTTGATATAACATATAATTACTAAAACGTATAAATTTATTGGAATTTCAAACAGAATAACAAGTGAAAATAAAGTGGTCTAAATTTTTTGTTTATAATATACAAATGGAACAATGGGAAAATATGTGGTTGAAAGGATTTAAATTTACATTGTGTGATAATCTTAAAGAAAAAAAATATAAAATGATGTACTTTTTGTATATGTAACTAAATAAATTGTTTAGAAAGTATAGCAGCACTTCAAATTGATGTTCAAACGAGAGATTTTATTATGTTTGGTGATAAAAAAGCTATTGTGGACTCAAATAATTCAAATACACTGGCTAAGAAGATTTTAAAAGATTAATATATGTACAATAAATGTCACAGGTTTTTCTTTTGGGATTAATGGACAAATATCTGGGAGAAAAAGTTATGGAACTTGTTTTTGTACATGATAACTGCATGTGCATGATAACTTAAGATTTGGCATAAGTAGTCCTTGACTCACAACACAATTGAGCCCAGAATTATGGTTGTAAGTCATGGTCATTAAGTGATCATCTTGTTTAACAATCACAATCCTTGTTCTCCCCATTGTGATTGTTGAGCAGAGTATGAGGTGCCTTGGAGTAGTGACACAGGTCCTGGGAGGCCTGGCACAAGCCCACATTATACCACTTCCCAAGCTCATATTTGACTTTCCCAAACACTCCCCTATCCCAAAGAACTCCTTGCACAGGTTCCCGCCCCAATGGGTCCCACAGTGGAATAAGGAATGGCTTATTCCACTGTTTCGTTTGGAAGGAGAATTGGCAAATTCGCCGCCCGGTCTTTTTATACAGAAGCCTCATGGTATTTGCCAGAAGTGGGGGCCATTTTGGGAGTGACCACAATTCTCAGAATTCAAGAACTGTAGCTACCTCCAAAATGGTGCCTGCTTCCAGGATGACACCACATAATCTCTGTATAAGAAGGCCATACAGTGGATCAGCTGGTTCTCCTTGAGAAAGGCGATCCTCAGAAAAGGTAACTGAACTGAGGTGTGACAGAAGGCCAAAGGTTATGGGACCCAGTAGGGAGGGAAGCAGGCCCAAGGATGTGGGACCAAGACAGGTAGGTGACAGGCCCAAGGGACCCAGGAGGATGGGATGGGGGTGGTGGTGATAAGATAGGCTGCAGTGTCTCTGCAATCAGTCTAAGGATGGGTAGATTTTTAAGCACTCACATTTTGTTCTTGTGACCATGCGTGTGCTGCAGTACCCATAACTTCAGATATAGGTTGTAAGTCTCTTCGTTCACTACCATTGTAATTGTCAACTTGCGAAGCTTCCCTAACCTGCTCCCAAGTTGCCGTAGGGCAGGGGGATGGGGAATCGAGCCTTGCAGCTGTATCAAGGAGTTTGCACCTCAGTCAAAACAAAGCATATTCCAGCCAGCAAATGTTAAGGCTATCTCCACGAAGATCCACAGTGGCCGGAGGGAGTGACTTCTACAACCAGTGAAATTGCTTTGTTGTGGAATGTGGCTGATGATACACCTTGGGGGGAGGGGGAAACAGAATCAGAGCCAAGGCACGAATTAAGTGAGGTTGGCTTCATTTGGTACATGCCGACATGACGCTCCTAGTAAATAACTGAATTTTTTTTAACCTCAGCTTGAGATTCATGATTTAATTAGGGCATTGGTTGGAACCCTGACAGTATTTTTGAATGCAAATGGTTATAAGTTGAGGACTATTTGTACCCACAGTGGAGGAGAATAGTTGGTGAAAATGAAAATGATGGAACTTGCTGAAATGGCTAAACTGACTGCTGATCAGAGAAAAGATAGTATCTATCTACATTTATTCCTGACTGAAAATCCTTTACTGATATTTTTCATGAAAAAGAAAAAAAAAGAATTTAACAGTTTATGGTTTAAAAGATTAGACAGAATATGTTATACAAAGAAGAGGCAAACTTATAAATGTACTTAACAGTGTTATAAACAAAATCCGAAACTGAAATGTATAATTTGTTGCTAAGATATGAAACAGAATAACAGAGTTGGAAAGGACCTCGCAGATCATCTTGTCCAACCCCTCAACCAAGCAGGAGACCCTACACTATTTTTGACAGATGGCAGTCCAGTCTCGTCTTGAATTACTTCTTTATATCTTTTTCCTATTTTTTTCTGCTGTGTCAGAGTTTCTTACAAAAATCAAATCCAGAAGCACACACAGATAAACTGATGCAGCAGGATTCATTAACTTCTTTATATTCACATTAATACATGAAGTAAATTTACAATACCAACAGCAGATTCAGTTTCATTTCAGCTCAGATCAGTAGACAGTTCACACACACTGGTTTCAGTTTCTCTTTACAGACTCAGAAGCTGCAGACTTAAGACACACCCTGGCTCCAGTCTGTCTCAGCTCCCAATTGGCTGACTTAGTTGCTGTGCCTATTTATTGGCTGACCTTGTTACCATATCTTCCCAATCATGAATATTCTGACACGTTGCCCATCTAGCTTTTTTTTTCATTTTTTCCTATTTTTTCATTTTATTGCTTTATATTAATTTGTATTAGTTTTGTTTTTTTTTAAAAAAATGGTTAATAAAATTATATTGCCCCCCAGATTGTTGGGGGCAATATGCTGACTCTGTAAACCACTTAGAGGGGGCTGTAAAAGCACTATGAAGCGCTATATAAGCCTAAGTGCTATTGCTATTGCTATATTAATTAAAAAGTATTTAAAAAATTGAAATTGCTTAGGAAGTCTCTTTGTAAATGTGTCCTTGGATAAATCATTTTGCAAAACAATAAAAGTTTGTAGATATTTGAAAAGATTAAAAGAGCTTCAGGATTGTTTCTCTGAGATCAGCTCCATAATATACTCTTCTGCTGTCTTTCCAGGAACTAATGAATGTTTGGCTAATAAGGGAGGTTGTTCTCATATATGCAATGACCACAAAATTGGATATGAATGTTTGTGCCCTGAAGGCTTCCAGCTGATTGATCAAAGAAAATGCGAAGGTAAGAACATCTTGACATTTAATTTTCTATAAGAAGCTTTTGATTTAATGCTAATTTCCCCAACTTTTTAGCTTCTGGATGTGTTGTTAATGTAATCCTCATCTCCAGTAAGCATTGATAACAATGAGGATAAATTTAACTTATTTGGAGATGAAAATTCCTACCTGATGAAGAGTCTGTGGAGATTCTCAGTCATCCGGGTCATAGTTGTCCCAAAGGTGCTTTTTCAAGAGGCAACTGGACTTTCTTGTTTTTCTTTAAAGACATTTCACTTCTCATCCAAGAACTTCTTCAGCTCTGATTGGATGGTGGGGAATGGAAGGATTTATATTCATATATATTTATATTGTCTGCAAAGAATAGAAATCCTTCCATTCCCCAGTCAAAGCTGAAGAAGCAAACCTGGATAGGAGCCCTTGCCCTTCCTCTTTTGCTTGATGCCATGGGGAATACCCTTGCTTTCACAAAGTACATAGTCTTTTTCAACAAAAAAGTATGAAGGCTATTGCTTAATGCATTGTAAGCCGCCCTGAGTCTCCAGAGAAGGGTGACATATAAATCAAATTTAAAAAAAAAAAAATTAAATAGAAAAATGACCTATTCCTTTGAATGCTTAGCAACATCATCTTGACTTTGTAGATATTGATGAGTGTCTCAACCCTGATGCCTGTAGTCAAGTCTGTGTGAACCTGAAAGGAAGCTATAAATGCGAATGTAAAGAAGGATATCAGTTTGATCCATCCACCAAGGCTTGCAAAGCAATTGGTAAGTCTAGGATTCTGTCTGTGTAGAGTACTGGTGAAAGTTTTTGGAAAATCTTTGACTGTTTTGTGTGTGTATATGTAAGAGAGAGAAAGATGGGGATTAATGGCCTCTGGAGTCCCAGTGTCTCAGTTCTTCTTCCTTTACAGGCACCATTGCTTACCTCTTTTTTACCAATCGCCATGAGGTCAGGAAAATGACATTAGACCACAGCGAGTACACAAATCTGATCCCCCATCTTAAAGAAGCAATGGCCTTAGATATGGAAATCAGCAACAATAAAATCTACTGGTCTGACAACTTTCACAAGAAAATATTCAGGTGAGTTTGCTGGAGTTTTGAGTTGTGATAGTTGAGTGAACCAATATAGTGAAGAAGCAGAATTGTCTTGGGACAGGGAGATGATTACCAGCATCCAAAAAGGTTCTGTGAGCAGATTTGTGAGTTGATGTCTTGGAAAATTTTAGTTTAGTTTAGTTTAGTTTAGTTTTATTGAATTTGTATACCGCCCTACTCCTGAAGGACTCAGGGCGGTGAACAGCCATAGAATAAAACATATAAATACAAAACTTAAAATAGATTAAAACGAATTAAATAATTTGGCTGAACAAATTTAAAACCCCAATAATTTAAAACCAGATTTAAAATTTCCATTTAAAAAGGGGAAAGACTTAGGTCAGGCCGGCTTGATGAAATAGGAAGGTCTTGAGCGCGCGGCGGAAGGTACGCAGATCCGGGATCCTCCGTATCTCCGGGGGGAGCTCGTTCCAGATAGTAGGTGCCCCCACAGAGAAGGCTCTCCCCCTGGGGGCCGCCAGTCGACATTGTTTGGCCGACGGCACCTGGAGGAGCCCCTCTCTATGGGAGCGTACTTCCCTGGGTGCAGGGAAGGCAGGTTGAGAACTCTCAACAGTTTAGGGAGCTCTACTGTCATCTCAATAATTACTGTATTTTTCACACTATAAGACTCTTCGGACGATAAGATGCACATTAGCTTTACAGAAGGAAAACAAGAAAAAAAAATCTGCCTCTGCCTCCCACCATCCATCTGGTATTCGTCTGGCTAGCGTCCTTGCAGCAAACAGTCTGCCTCCTCCGTGTCTGCTGTCTCCACTGGGGAATACTGAAGCCTTCGCTGCCAAGCAGCTGATTGGCGATTGGATTGGCCTCCCAGGATACCTCCGATGCTGTTCTAGGCAGCGGGGATTGCCATTGTTGCCACTGTCAATCAATGAACGAGTAACGGCGCCGACGATCCCTGCTGCTTAGAACAGCTGATCAGCAATATTCTGGTAGGCCAATCCAACCGCCAATCAGCAGCGAAGGCTCCAGTGTTCTCTGGCGGCGGCAAATGCCACTACTGCACCAACCTCCCTTCCCCCCTGCCGCAATATTCGTTCTATAAGACGCACAGACATTTCCACCCACTTTCAGGGGGGTGGGGAGTGTGTCTTATAGTGCGAAAAACATGGTAGGTTGAATGACTCCCACTTCTTATGCCGCTGCAGAGCAGGAAGAAACAATACACCTTCAGCAAGCCGTATTGCCCCTGCAGATTAAATTGCACAAATAAAGTTTTCCATCTGTTGTCTGCTGAGTAGTGCCTCTTGATGCCAGCAGTTTCATGGATGACAATAGCTGCTGCTCCTCCTCCTCCTTGGGACTATAGATAGAGCCAAGCCAGGTAGGATTTTGCCATTTAGTCCCAAATCCCAAACACCCCAGATGACTTGGCAAATTTTTAGAGTTCCTCAGCCACCTCAACAATCCCATTTCCATTCATCCACCCTATTCTTGCTAGAGACAGAAGGGACACAAGCAATGCCCAACCCTGGCTCTCACCCAAGGTGCAGCCTTTCAGGTCCTTGCCCAAACTTCAGAGGGCCTTGATATTCTTATATGAGGAACAAATGCAAGGGAGACAATGATGATAGGATCCATTGTTATTGTCCCGAATCACATTCTCATGGATCCAGTCTGTGTTAAAAAGTACACGCAGCAAGGAGTTAACTTGTCCTAAAATACCTTCCCTTTAACTTTGATGTCACAGAGAAGAATCCATATTGTAAAGCATGTCCTGTGCTAGCTGCTGCCAATCTAAATCTCTTGTTATTAACACAAAATCTTTGGAAGTCCCATCAGCTTCCACTGGTGTCTGTTGATGCTCAGGCATCAGGAAATTAGGAAGACAGACAAAATAGCAACTAGGGATTTTGCTGTGGATCAAGTGAAAGTAACTAAACATGAGGGTTACTGTTAAGAAATAGGTGTTTTGAGTTTATTGAGTGCTCTTTATGAGACTAGTTTCTCTGCTGATTAGCAAGGTACAGTATTAGTTGCTTTTGATTTATTGCTTGGAATTATATGAAAAATTGATGCTATTTGCCCACTAATCATGCACCCACAAAATTCTGCCATTGTGCATTCTGCCTTTATTTCAGTGAGGCTTCTCTTTTTGTCTTCCACATAGTACCCCAATTGATAAGGCTAGCAATCATTCCCACCATACCACTGTGATTAGCAGTGGCATCAAGGTTCCAGATGGCCTCGCTGTTGACTGGGTGCATCACAATATTTACTGGACTGACTCTGGCCTAGGCACCATCTCTGTGGCCAGCAGTGAAGGCTTGAAGAGGAAGACTCTGATCAAGGAGGTCGGTGCCAAACCACGTGCCATTGTGGTGGATCCAGTCCATGGGTATGAGTCTTCTTGGAATATTTATTGTTGGAGAAAATGAGAGAGACCGAGTCCTTCTCTGTGGGCACATACTGTAGCTTCAGAATTATTAAGGAGAAGGCCCTATGGCTTAATGGGAAAAAGGACATACTTGCATGAAGAAGAACCTAAACTAAGCCCCTGGCCCCTTTTCCCTAGATTATGGGAAAAGTCCTCAGAAACATGGGCAACCAAGGTAGACCAATTCAGCAGCCTATATAAAGACTGTTTGTTACATCCTAGATCTGAAAATTTAGGACAACTGTTATTTCCTCTTGTGATATTTCAAGTGTTAGAATTGTGGGAGCAGGAAAGGCTATTGGGAGAAGCAGAAAGGCTTGGCAGACTAGGGAAATAAGGTATTGGGTTACAGATTCAAGATGATGGTGAGTTTTGCAACTGTATGAGTTGGTTTAAATGTCCTTTTGCCTCTCCCTTTCTCCACTCCTTGGTAGGTTCATGTACTGGACTGACTGGGGGATGTCTGCTAAAATTGCCAAAAGTGGTCTGAATGGAGTGGACAGTTTCCCCTTGGTGAAAGAAGGCATTCAGTGGCCTAATGGAATAACATTAGGTAAGTCCTGCATAGCTGAGAACAACACCACTTCGGAAGACAGTACAGTTCTGTTCATTTATATTTAAAGAGAGAGACTTTTCTTTCTGAGTTTTCTGTCGCTTGCTCCTGCTATTTGTTCCCTTCCCTGGCAGTCATTTGCCTCATTAGAGAAGCATAATACAGTTTTGTAAGCTCTTCCCCCATTACTATGTTGGACAGTCTTGGGTTGGGGGCAAGCAATACAGCTCAGGACATGGCTGGCTAGTGAATCCTAACCCAGAAAATCTGCTTTTTTTAATGGGTTCATACTTGTTTTCCAGTATTTGCCTGAAGAGCAAACATGACATGGTGCCCTTTTTCTATTTTGGAGCATAATTACAGTAATCCTTGAGTTTAGATTTAAAGGAGTCCAAACCATATGAAGGGAGTCAAGTTTTTTCTTGTGGATGAGCTTTGAGGGCAAATTTCTCAGTAGTAGTATGAAAATGAGAATCCTGAAAGTTGTTTCTGATATTTAAAGCAGTTTAGGAGAACCTTATGGGAGACAAAGGTCAGACACTGACCTTTAAAATAAATGAGCAATTCAGCAGTCTGACTTGGAAATTTTGAGTTCCCAAAAATATTGCCTCATGTGACTCATTTTCTATTCTAGACTGCTATGGCTTGATAGAGGGTTTTTTTTCTTTGTGTTGGAAGAAAATAATGTGTAGAATTTTGTTGCATATCATTTTAACATCTTTCTTCTGTATTAGATCTGATTACCCATCGCCTTTATTGGGTAGACTCCAAATATCACTCAGTCTCTAGTATTGATGTGAATGGGGGAAACAGAAGAACTATCCTTGTGGATGAAGAGATGTTGGCTCACCCTTTTGGCATTGCAGTCTTTGAGGTATTGTAGGCGCTAACATATTTCTGAATCTTTGGCAATACAGGTAGTCCTCAAGTTATGACCACAATTGAGGCCAAAATTTATGTTGCTAAGTGAAACATTGTGAGTTTTGCCCCATTTTACGACTTCTTGTCGCAATTGTTCAGTGAATCACTGCAGTTTTTAAGTTAGTAACATGGTTGTTAAGTGAATCTGACTTCACCATTGACTTTGCTTGTCAGAAGGTGGCAAAATCAGATCACATGAACCCAGGACACTTCAACCATCATAAATATGAATCAGTTGCCAAGCATCTGAATTTTGATGTGACCATGGGGTTGCTGCAATGGTTGTGTGAAAAATGGTCTTAAGTTACTTTTTTCAGTGCTGTAACTATGAACGGTCACTAAATGAACTCTTGTAAATTGAGGACTACCTGTAACAAATACTGATGCATGGCTGCTTGGATAAGATACTTGCCCTGAGATGGAATTTAACTATAGTATCTTTTTCCTGGTTTATAATCAAAAGAGCCATCATCCCCACCATCAGATCAGTAGAGGTGAGGGGACAGAAATAGTAATTGTAAACCCTAGACCAATTTAAATGCACACAACCCATCCTCTTGTAGGAATACTTAAAAAGTTGCTAGCATTTCTAAAAACCAATAAATAGATTATAAGATTATAAAGAACAAATAGAAGAATTGACAGCGGAAATTCTAATTTTATGCATCTGGGGTGCACTTGAGAAAGGCTCTCAAATTGTCAAAAGCATGGATTTCTTATAAAAATCTAGACCAAGTTTAACTCTCCAGATATTAATTAATTGTAACTCCCATCAGCATGAAGAGTAGGGTGTTTGACAATTCATCAGCATCTTTATGACCCCAGAACTCCTATTCTTGCTTATACCTTTGATACAAACAAAATAAATGTCATGATTTTTTTTTAATTAAAAAGTTTTATCAAATATTACAACAATTTTTCCCATCCCCCCTTCCCTCCTCCACCCAGCCCCCATCCCTCATCCCCCTTCTCCTTCCAACCCCCGTCCCCCACCTACCCACCCCGGACTTCCCAGAGCAAATACAGGGTATAACATTTAACAAACATAAACTAAAATATGCTAACTTTCTGCAAGCTTCATACTCCCTCTTGCTCTTTAACTCCCCTTTCAACTAAATAAATGTCATGATTAAAACCAACTTTTTATTGCATTTCTATTGCATTTGAAGTTTGTTTTAAAACCTAAAGCAATTTATTCACATGTTAGAAGGAGCCAATTTATCAGCAAATCTTAGACTTTTTAATCCCCTCCCCCCCTTTAATGAATTCCCCTTTTGCCTTGGGAAACTGCA
Organism: Pantherophis guttatus; assembly: GCF_059756535.1. Taxonomy (NCBI): domain Eukaryota; kingdom Metazoa; phylum Chordata; class Lepidosauria; order Squamata; family Colubridae; genus Pantherophis; species Pantherophis guttatus. The sequence goes on from NC_142064.1 coordinate 112,086,444, forward strand.
GTGGCTGGATATCCTTGGAAGAGTGTAATGCAATTAGTAGTCCACAAAATTCATTGTTCAAATTAACCCCTTATCCAGGATAAAGTATTCTGGACAGATGTCTTAAATGAAGCCATCTTTAGTGCCAACCGTCGAACCGGTTCAAATATTGTGAAAGTGGCAGAGAATCTCTTTTCACCAGAGGATTTGACACTATTTCATTCTGTGCGGCAACCAAAAGGTAAGAGGCCTCTTCTTTTTTCTTAGTTTAAGTTTAAAGGCCGGCCTTCGTTAGTTATTTGGGTCACTACCTAAAACCCGATAACTTGTTTTTTTATAAATATCACCCACTTAACTTGTCCATAGCTTGTGAAATCTTCTCTGAAAGAAGAGGGCTTGTTTCTTTTCCAGGTACAAATTGGTGTGAGAAGAATGGCATCCCCAATGGAGGCTGCCAGTACCTTTGCCTTCCCGCTCCCCAAATCAATTTCCACTCTGCCAAGTACACCTGTGTCTGTCCTGATGGCATGCACCTGGACACTGACATGAGAAGCTGCACCCAAGGTACAGAGGTGGAGGGGACAAAGCCAGGATCCTTGTATGGAGGATGGAGGAAATTGCAAAGGTATAATGCTGCCTTGCATGGCAATATTAAATAGCAGTTTCTTCTACCATTCAGTTCCTGTTACACCTGATACTCCAACTGAGGCTGCTACAACAGTGCACTCTGCTAAGATTTCACCTACAGCACGGCTACTATCTACAAGTAAGACTCCAACCCAGAAAACCAGTCATCTGCCTGCAGATGTGCTGAATAAAGTTGTTACCAACATCCCAGAACATACCACTCATGAGATGGTCACCCTGTCCCAGCAAGGTGAGAGGCTTCTCTTTCATCCAGGGATCCTGGATATAATCCCTTTACCTTTCAGTGCAAAACCAGTTATCATTACTTACTGTCATTTGCCTGACAACTGATTGGCAGCCGTTGAAAAGATACAAGAAATCTATCCCGAAAATAAAACATTGGTTCCATCTTGTTAAAAATGTCTTCCATGCATTAGTTAAGATTTTGTAGTCTTGGAATAAGATCCTGTAGTGAAAGTATAATGTTAGACTTTACCTAACCCTGAGTGGAGAAAGCTTGGCATGAATTTGTTCTGCAACTGAAGGAAGTTTCAAAATGGAGGACAGGGGATTGTCCTCTTCCTTTTCCATAGAAATTTAGCACATACCATGTTGGAGGAGTTAACTTTAGTCTCGTGTTTCTTCCCTCCATAGTTCGAAATGGCATTGCTGCAGAAACAGATGGGACAGAACGGAGGGGTCCATCAGCACTCGCTATTGTTCTACCTCTGGGTAAGTTTCCCATTTCAGAAGAAGTCCCTGCTTGGGGGCAGGAGGAGAGAAAGATGCTCTAACTCACAATGATTAATCTCTTTAATTAATGGCCATTACAAAGAATAAGCATTTTGTTCAGAAGGCATATTAATGAAATTACTAATTAATTATGATTTGATCATCAATTTTTACATGTGTAATTAGTATGTTACTTGTTCTAAACCATTGTGTCTTCTTGGGGGTGGGTTTCATTTCAGCACTGATTAGTTTAGTCTCCTTTGGGATTTTTCTCATTTGGAAGAATTGGCGTCTCAAGAACATCAACAGTATCAATTTTGATAACCCCGTTTATCAGAAGACAACTGAGGATGAAATTCATATCTGTCGGAGCCAGGAAGGATATACATACCCATCGGTAAGCCAACCTTCAAGCTAAAAGCTTCCACAGGGCAACATTGGTGGGGCAACTTTGGACTATATTTCAAAATTACTGTCAAGACTTCCTTCACTTGCTTTACAAGCAGTCCTTGACATATAATGGCAATTGGGGGCGGAATTGCTGCTGCTATGCAATGTGGTTGTAAAGTGCAACCACTTTGCTTAGTGTCTGCAGCCGTCCCAGTTGCTATCGTTAAATGAATGCCCTAATTACCAGTCAAATAAATGAATGGTAATTAGGTTAGGCAGCCCTCTACAGATGGCAGCAGCTTGCAATCTTCCCTGCCTTTTTCCCCACTGACTTTCTGAGGAACACTAGCAGGGAAAATTGCAAATGGTAGATAGATAGATAGCAGATTAACACAGTTGGGAGGGACCTTATAGGTCACCTAGTCCAACCCCCTGCCTAAGCAGGAGACCCTACAACATTTCTGACAAATGGCAGTCCAATCTTTTCTTGAAAGTTTCAAGTGATGAAGCTCCCACAACTTCTGAAGGCATGATTGTGAGGTGCTTGGCAACTGGTCATAAGTGTGAACAAGTTGCAAAGTATCCAGATTGCAATCAAAGGAGCACTGCAGTAGCCTAATTTTGGGGACTGAACGTTTGTTCAGCACTTTGAACAGCTTTGAACACTTGCAGAATGAATGGTTGTAAGTCAAAGATAACTGGTACTGTTGCTAACCCAGCTTGATTCCTTACCCCTTTAGTCTCATGGGCGCAGAAAATGCCTTCAGTAATATTTTGCTTAAATTGGAGGGTAGAAACTGGGACACTTAAATTTCCAGTTTATGCAAGTTTCTTCCTTAACAAAACGTTCAAATTCGTTGAACTAGAATTTAGATGTTTCACATCCATGGCATGTACAGAGTATAAATGGAATGTGTAGTAGCTCTTAATCTGAATTCCTTTAAACAAGTACAAATGTTTATCAAATAGATACCTTTATTTTTTTAGAGTTGCACAAGTCAGCCCTTTGATACTCAAAAGATCTTTTAAAAAGTATTTTAAGTGCAGCCTAAAAGTTTGCAGTGTCAAACTGTTACATTAATTCAAAAATTCTGAGCTTACCAATGGTCTTTTATAGCACACCCTCCACTGCCAATAACACATTGGTTTATCTTTTTAAAAATATGGGTGTACAGCAAACAGCTTTGGTTCCTAACCATCCTTACTGAAGGCAGATGAAATCTGTTCAGAGGAACTGTTGGTTTGCTCCAAATGATGAATTAACTACATTACTGTAATTCATTTACATTAAGGTTTTGGTTTACTAAAAAAGTAACTTCATGAAGGTTCAGGGGAAATGCTAGGATGCCCAGCCCTTGGAAGCTGGTGTCCAGTGTTCCATAAAATAGAAAATACTTGGTTTCCAAAGTGCTTCACATCTCTTTTGAACTGTCAATGATTGTCCTATATTTATGAACTAATAGCTTTCCAAAGTTGAAGCAGTTCTTAAGATCTCTGGGAAGTTGAGTAAAGTGGATGAAATTGCAGAACTTAGTTTGTCCTCTACCATTAAAAGTCGGAGAGAAAATGCCATATAAATACTTAACTGGCAAAGATCACTTAGCTGCTAAATTAAGATTTAACGCCAAGATTTTCTGAACCCATCCCACTTAACGGACCTCAATAGTTCTTTTCTTCATTCCACATCTTTCTTTTAGAGACAGATGGTCAGTCTAGAAGATGATGCAGCATGAAACTTCCTCTAAACCTCAAGTGCCTCTCTCAGGACTTTGCTGCTTATTTTCTGGGAAGAAGAACACAAATGGTTTGGCTTCAGTTCTCTCCCAGGCATCCAATACTACTCCCTGAGTGACTTGATGGATTGTTCCCACTCTCCTTTATTTTTTTAAGAAGGAGGAGCATTTGTCAGCTGCCAGTTTATCAGGACATTGAGCAATTTATGGCATTGTTGGGTTGTTTTCTATATTTATTGTGCCCAGCGCTAACAGGACACTAGTACCTCTGATATGCCCTGGGTCTCCTTAATCTGACATGGTAAGAATATTCCTAAGTGTGGAAAACAGGGATTCAACAAAGAGAAATTCTTCTCTGGATGCAAGTTTGGATGTGGTGAGGTCTCCCTGTGGAGAGATCTTTATGCCCCAATTTTATACACATTAAGTGAGTTTGGAAAGGTTGAGAATCTAAATCTAATTTGAGACAAGAAGCCAAAGTCACCTAATCCACAAGCTTCTAGATGCCACTCTCCTTCCCAAACTAGACCAGAGAAGTTTTAAAAATGGATTGCATCATCCATGTTGTCAACAAAAAACACTGACTTTTATTTTCTAACTCCAAAGGAAAAAGCTCAAGGTATTGGATCTGTTGTGAATCTCCCTGTTGGTTCAGGGTTGCCTGTTTTCTTCCAGCTTTCCCTGTCCAACCTACCATGCACTTTTGTTTTTTGGTTCAGTTTGTGATCCACATAGCCTGTAATCTTGTATAACAATATTTGCACTTGATTGTTTTCCTTGCCTCTCTGGTCACCTGTGCCCAGAAAGTAAGAGGGTGGAAAAAACTAAACCAATGACACAAACAGGCTGACTGTGGGGATGGGTTGTTGCTTTTGCTTGGTGCTGGGCCTCTTGTGCCTTTAGTGCAGATAACAAAAAAGGGCAATAGACTGTGCTGGCCAAAAAAACAGGAATTGGAAGCCATTTTTTTCATATTCCGTCTGAAGTCACTTCTGTACTGTTGCCTTAATGCTGCATCTCTCTTTTCTTCAGTGTTACCTTTTTATACTTGTATCCCTTCCCTTCCTAAAGGAAATGTTTTTTTATACTGGGAGGGAGATGCACAATGGATTGTCCCTTTTCCACTAAGTTGTAGCCCAGAATCAATTTCATGTGGAGTAGAAAGAACCCATCCTAGATGTGTCACTTTTGTAGTTGAAGGCAGTGTCTCACACATTCTGAAGTGGGTATACTAAGCAAATACTAAGCGTATTTGCTGTTTGGCAACTGAATTTTCTGAAATGATAAATAATATCCTGATCACTTGCTATTTTAAAATACTGGTATTGATATTTACAGAGAAGTAGAATTAGAATATATAATTAGGATATAAAATAACTGCTATTAACCTTTCTCATTCCATCTCAGAAACAGAAATTGTGCATCCTGTCTCCCTTCAGTAATCTAGCAATCATTGACTAGAATAACAAGTGAGGATTTTTTGCTCTTGGCCTGACACTTCTAATTCCCTTCCCTTTGAGAGGAAAAGCACTAAATGCAAGGAGTAAGCCCTTAGACCTTTTGTCCTAAAACTGTGAAAGATGCCAAACTCTTTCGCTTAGTATAGAGTGTGTAAATAATGTATGTGATCCATGTTAAAGTATAGCTTTCCTTTGCACAAAAGTTGCCTTGTCTATTTGTATATATGTTCATAAAAACATGACTTATTTATTTATATGTTTATATTATTGAGATTATTAATTGGCCTTTTTTTTCTGTCCCACCTCACATTGCTATGCCTTTTTCATTCTTTTCCCTTCCACAAATACTGTTTTAGTGTATCCACGTTTGTGTGTATGATGTAAATGTTGCCCCTATTTGAAGTAAGCCAGACAAGGTGAACACAGTACAGTATACAACATAGACATTTGTGGAAGTGTACTTTTCAAAGAGAACACAAGATCTATTGCTACTTCACATGGTTTGGACCTTCTCTCTTAGACTAATGGTTTGAGTCACCAATTATTTTTGCTCCCCTACTGGTGCTCTGAATAGCGTACCTGGTAGCAAGGAACTGATACCAAATGAATAGTTAATTCTGTCTTCTGCAATATTTATGAATCTAGTTAACTTAGAAGAGGTATAACTCCCTTACACAGGGGTGGGTTCCCCTTACATTTACTACCAGTTCGCAGCAGAATCTGCATGCGCAGATCACCAATGATGACGTGCCGGATGGGCGGAGCCTCCCGCCGGTTTTACTACTGGTTCTATAGAACTGGACAGAACCAGGAGCAACCCACCACTGCCCTTACATTTAATTGCTTGACAGCATTTTCATAACTAGCTATGGCACTGCATGTTTTTGTTATTGTCCTCTGTTGCCCAGGTTCTTTCTTCCGGGGTAGCAGAATTGACTACAGCTGGAGGCAGCTGGGAATCAATTGTTTTTGGTTCTGGCGCCTTTTGCTGTTGCACTGTGAATTTAGAAACTTTTAATTCTGCATCACTGTATTAGAATTGCATGTGAGTGAATCGTGAGGGTCAATCAAAGTTTCTAATGATCAATAATTGCAGAAGGTTCTGTTTCTACATCTTCAAAAAAGGACAGAAAATATAATGTAATAACTTAGGGGCCTTAAATAATTTTTTTAGGGTATTATATTAAACATCATCATAGAGGCTTTTTCTGAAATCGGTCAGTTTGAATCACAAGGTTGATGAAAGTGGTGCCTCCTGTGAGAAACTCTTCTCTTGGAGTGCTAAGCAGCTGCTTTAATATTTTAACCTCTGTCAAAGTAATTGGTTATTAAAACAATAATCCTTGTGAAAAGTCTCACCAATTGGAGGTGGAACCCTCAAAACAGTCTAGGCATATTCAATGCATTTTCTTGATTTTGTTGTGTTCCAAAATCTGCAATTTTTGTTTACATAAGCATCAGTGATGTGCTAGTGTGGACAAAAGTGTATATTTGGGGAGTATTGTGCCATTTTTTTTCCCTACAGCAGTCTAGAACTCTGTTCTAATACTTCTCATGCATCTGTATGACTCCCGAACTGAAGAACCTTAGAGTGAAACTGTGTTCTCATTTTATGAAACTAGAATCTTTTCAGCCTACAACTCATGAGACAACACACTTAACAAACTTGTTCTGGCCCCTGGAATTCAGTTAGGTTTCCAGATGTTTGTTAAATCTCAGTGACTTTTTCAAGTTGAAACTTTTTTTCAAAAGCAGAAAAACCTGTGGAAGATAGTTGGGATTGGGTGGGATGCTGAAGAGAATTGCCAGCCTTGGCTTTTGTTCACTTGCCTCTGGTGTGGTGGAAGGTTGAAGAATGACTTGGAATGCAGTGGATGGCAGGGTTTCTCCCTTCATGCTTCCATGTGTTGATGCTGTTGCCCTCCTGATTGAGGCAAAGGAAATCCAGGTTAAGTTATTTTAATTGGATAGATAAACTGGTTTTATATGTAAACATCTGACAAGTAAACTGTACCTTTACAGATTCATTGAGCTTTATTTTTTTAAATATTAAACATGCCTCTTGAAATTTATGGGGTATTTCCCCACATATTGAATAAATTTAATAAATATTTAAATACGCTGAAAGTGTTTGATGCTTCTTTCTGAATTTCAATATAAGTGTTGACTTGGGGGAGGGAGTCCTCTTGGTCGTTGTTTTGTCTCAATATATTTGAAGTTGGTGCTTTTGGATTTGTGCAAATACATAACATGCTGTTTTTGTGAAACTGAAATTCAAGAAGACTCATGTTGCCAAGTCCCATATGTAGATATCATAGCCAAGGCTGCAACAATTGTTTAGATAGAATGATTGCACTGGTATTCTGGATGGTCTTCAAGAAACCAAAATCTTCCAATATGAAGAAAAATCCAAAACTTAGCACTTTCCTAAAGAATGGAAGGCAAGTGTCAAGCTTAGAACTATAAATGAGCAGTTGGAGACAAGACATAATTCAAGAATGTCTTGTTTTTGTGATGTTTCTATTCCCCAAAAGCCAGTTTGGTGGTGTGGTTAAGGTGTTGGCCTAGAAACCAGGAGACTCAACCCTGCCTTAGATATAAAAAACTGGCTGGGTGACTTTGGGCCACTCAATTCCTCTCAGTCCAATGCACCTCACCTCAGTGGGTGGTAGTTGAAGAAACAGAGGAAGAAGTATTAATGTTCACCACCTTGAGTTGTATATGAAAAAGATAGGATAAAAAACCCCATGAAGATACAGTAGTATTGGCCAGCAATGAACACAACATTGCACTTCTGAGTTACTCCTGGCAAAGGCCTGCCTGTCACATGTTATACTTGCTTCATCAGAGAATGTATGAACTAAAAACCAAGCAAACCAGGTGTAACTTAGAACCTCTTGCCTATTTCAGGGGTTGTTACGACCCAGGTGGTCAAGGCAAGATAGACCTCTAGAGAGTCCTTTATTACTCTCAGTAAATGTTCCAACAAACGGCCCTTCAATGACCAGTAAGGTTCCACACCATACTACCCTGAAGACAGCCTTCCTCAGTCCCCCAAACAACCCCTATATTACAAAGAAAGTCCACAGTAGGAGTACACGCAAAGGGCAAGGAAAAAGGCAGTTCTAAAAGCAAAGCAAAGGGCAAACAGCAGTCCATAAGACAAGGGCAAAGTCCAAGACAAAAGGCAAAAGTCAATCCTCATGGCTAGGCAAAGCAAAAGGCGAAAAGCAGTCTTCAACGAAAGGCAAAAAGCAGAAGTCAAAGACTAATTCCCCACAGCCCAGTCACTCCACTCCAGGTATTCCTTCCAACTATTCCCTTCTCTGAGCTTGCCTATGCTCCACATTCTGTGCCCTTGGATCAAGTGGGAGAGGTTAGGGTTAGGGTTAGGGTTCCTCATCAAGAGGAACTCCCTATTAGCACCACTGCCTGTCACACCAGCCGATCCTCGCCTGTGTCTGAAGGCAAGCAGCTCTCTGGTCAGCCACCTCCCCCAATGTCTGAGGGGCCTGGGACAGCATTGTCTTCAGCCCCTGGCCACTCCAAACATGCCAAGAGAGACAAGTCTATTCTGACCCAACCTTAGCAGAAGTGTGCAAAATCCCACATAGTTGTCCAATAATGGGCTGGGCTGGGTCAAAAAAGGGGTCACCCAGCAAGCTGCAGACCCTGTCAAGAGGCTAATCAGAAAGCCCACTTTGTCCTGGTCCATGGGAAAGTCTTTTGACCATAGGTTCATATACAGCTGGCATTGCCCAAAGAAGGTGGGAAATGCCCCATCAAATTTATCTGGCACCACCACAGGGCATTTGAGGTGAGGCCAGGTGGGGCTGGCAGCCTGCAACTGGGAGAGTTGTGAAGAGAGGAGCACCACCTGCTGAGCTAAGTGAGCGCTATCAGCAAGGAGCTGCTCCATCTTGCCTGGCTGCATCCAAAGTGCTGCTCAAGAGACTGGGCATTGTGGAGTTGTTAGGCCAGGAACAAACTGTTATATCCTAGGTGGTCAAGGCAAGACAGGACTCTAGAGAGTCCTTTATTGCTCTTAATAAATGTTCGAACAAACACCCCTCCAATGGCTGGTAAGGCTCTACCCCAAAGGTAACCACCCTCAGTCCCACAAACAACAGCCCCTATATTACAAAGAAAATTCACAGAGTAGGAGCATGCTTTCAGGGCAAGGTCCAGGGTTCCAAGTCCGGTTCACCCAGATAAGCGAGTCCACAAGGCAAACTGTAGTCCACAAGGCAGAGTCCAGGCATAAGACAAATGGCAGTCCTCAGGGCAAAGACAAGGTACAAGACAAAAGGCAGTTGTTAAAACAAAGCAAAGCAACGCAAAGGGCATGCAGCAGGCCACAAGATAAGGGCAAAGTCTAAAACAAAAGGCAGGAGTTCTCACAGCTAGGCAAAACAAAAGGCAAAAAGCAATCTCTATTCCAGGTGTTCCTTGTGCGGAGGGGTGGGGCAACCTTCCAAGTAGCCTTTCAGCCTTTCTCTGAGCTTGCCTACGCTCCGCTCTCCAAGTCCTTGGATCAAGCTGTTCCTCATCAAAAGGGGATCTGCTGCCTATCACCACCACTCCTCCCTGTGTCTGTGAAGGAACGCAGCTCTCCATCTGGTTGACCACCTCCCCCAATGCCTGAGAGACCTGGGACAGCATCATCCTCAGTCCCTGGCCTCTCCAAACTTGACAAGGGAGATGTACCATCCCTGTTGGACAATCCTAGTTCCAACTCCTCCTCCTCTGAACAGGGCTCCAATGGGGCCATGATGGGTATTTGTGTAAATTATGTATAAATGATTTGATGCTCAGGTCTTCTGTCAATAGCTTTCATGTGCAACTGCTAATGTCAGCTCCAATAAGTCGTCACATCTTTCCTAATGCTTGTGTGAGCCACAGAAGGATGCAGCACAGCAAGGGTCTGCTCAAAAGAGACTTAAAAAAATAGAAGTTGCCTGAGGAATTGCAGCTGCTTCCGTGGTAGAGAAATCCAGCCACTATTTGTGCTTGTATCTTGTAGTCCAGTGTTTCTCAACTTCAGCAACTTTAAGATGTGTGGACTTCAGCTCCCAGAATTCCTCAACCAGCATGGTATATAGTCCAGCATCAGTGGAGGCCAGTCAATGGCCTTCCCAGCCTGGTTAAGGAGTACTTCAGTTGTCTTGGCACCTGCCAGGAACAGCTCTTTAGTATTACTTTTCTGAGTTCTCCACCAGAGGCGGGGGTGGGGGGAGACCTCCCTCCATTCCTCCACCAGCACCACCCACTTTCTTTTTGGAAAGGAATGGAAACTTCTGGGTTATGGTGCCCTCTTTTTTTCTTCCTGAGCTGTGCCTCAGACTGCATGGCCCAACTGCTTCAGCCAGGCTGCATGCAGCAACCTCTTATCAAGCATTGCCAAGGCTGCATGGTAGACCCTCATGACTGGCAGGTTGCCTGCTAAGCTACAGCACTATGCCTCTATCCAATCCTTGAGAGATGATCCAAAGAGGCTATGAGGAGCTCATTAACATTTTCATCTGGTGAACTGGCACCTTCTGCTCCAACATGGCAGCTGGCTGTTTTTCTCCATAAACAAAAAAAGCCTTTACCCCTCACCAAACATGCTGGTTGATCCTGTGGTTTCTATGCCAGCTGCAAGTGGCAGGCCAGAAGGCTTGGCTGAGGGTTGGAGGTGTCTCCTTTGCCCCCACCCATGGGAATGAGGAGCGAGTAGGTAGCCAATAGAGCCCTTCATTTGGATAAATGCTCCTTCTGGGGGGAGAATGAAGCTGTGCTAGTTTCTGATTTATTGACATTTATGCAAGGACTCAAATTTTTTAGGCTGAATATCTTTGAAGTTTTTTAAAAAGAATTTTACTAACATTTGCACAAAAGGGCTCTTATGGTCACCATTGACAAATTGGGCCAGTCACCAATTTGTCAAACAGAACATGTGCCCTTTCCTCCCACCTTCTCTACTTATTTCTGTTTATTTTCTCTAGACACACTTCTAGTGACCTGCAGGCATTATTTATCAGTGATATTTTCTAAAAATGCCTCTGAGTATATATAGGTCCCAAAGACATGTGGAAATAAAGTTTATACTCAAAACTGACATTTTGATATGAATAAGGCTTGCTTCACCTTTAAATATTTTGATTTTCAAAAAGGCAGGATGCCTCCATACTAGAATAGAATTTGTCTTGATGCATATGCTCTCAGTGTACATAAAAACAAAATATACATTTGTCAAGAATCATAAGGTACAACACTTAATGATAGTAATAGGGTACAAATAAGCAATCAGGAAATAATATCAATATAAATCATAAGGATACAAGCAACAAAGTTACAGTCATACAGTCATAAGTGAAAGGAGATGGGTGGTGGGAATGATGTGAAGATTAGTGCAGTCTTAGTAAATAGTTTGACAGTGTTTGTGAGTTTTCCGCGGGCCGCCCATGAGGTCAATATTGAGGAAAGACTCGGACACGAGTTTTCTCGGGATGAGACGACCCAGATCTGACTCCGGGAGCCTCTTTTATTGTACACAAACAAAGGCAGGAGGGGTTTGTTAGCTTAAGCCAATAATATATTACAGCATGTCTCATGTAATGCATACGTAAGTACAAGTAATACATGGAAGCAATGCCCAAATTTGGGAAGATCTACAATTCTAGCTGCTAGTGAATTGTTACAGTTATCTATGAGTTGTTGCAACCTTTATCTAGTTTTTCACATACGCGGTACAGCATGATTCTCTCATGCCTGCGCGTAGCTCCTGAGCATGTTACAACATCTCCTACTTTTTGTTTTAATTTTTTGCAACAGGGTTCAGCTGTGTTGTTATTATGATGTTCTCTTTATGCCTGGGAAACATGTTTGTCATCATAGCAAACAAAGCAGGAATACATTGGATACTACAACATACAGAAATAAGCAAAGCAATGATCATGAGTACAGTAGACAATATGTTCTTCAGCCATCCGGTTTCTGCAAAAGTTTGTAGCTCACCCATCCTTTTATTACGGTGAACAAAGTTAGTGGAAAAGTGGCCAGGAGATGTCAAGCGAGGTAGGCTATCAAGTTTCTGAGTTGTATTCCAGTTATACATTTCCACAAATCGCTCGCACAAATTGTAAATCCATCCGGATCCAGGCACCCAAGAAAACCACATGTCAGGAGTTTGTAACCTCTGAGTTATTCTGGAAGCCCTATCCTGTAAGTCCCGAGCACCTTCTCTGACCACACCTGATTTGTTCCTCCAGTTCCAGAAGGGCTGTGGTTTCACTTATCAGGATGTCCTTCCTATTGGAGGGAATAAAACCTTTGCACATTTGCAGAAGGGAGGGGAGACATTGGATACAGCAACAAAGCAAAACAAGCAGTACAATTATAGATACAATAGTTGGCATAATTGATTTCAACCAAGAACCATCCGGGAGTCATGACCAAAGAGCAGTCCAGATGTCAATGGCGCCAGATCAATTGGATGATAAGGGATTGTTTTTGATCAAGTTTTCCATATGTTCTATGGTGTGAGTGATGTTATACTGATAATCAGATACATAGGTACAACAATGTGAGTGTATGAGGGCACAAACGCCTCCTTTAGCTAAGGCATATTGGTTTTGTAAGACCACCTCTCTGATTTCAGCCAGTTCTTTGTTCATCAGCTTCAGCACCTTGATTTATTTATTGATAAATAAAAGTAAGAAAGACAGTTTCAAAAATAAAACAAACAATCTAAATGAGGTATTTTGAGTCAATACTCTGAAACTGCAAAGGCAGGTATCAGATATCACCCTTTGCCCCGCCTTTCTCAGGCTGGTTCTCTGAGAGAAAAAAAATGGTGAAGAGAACAAAAAAAACCCGTAGCCCCCCTTTTTGTGCCTCTCACCTCCCAGGGAAAAAAGGAGGGGGTGAGAGAAAGGAAAAAACTTTTTAAAACGGACAAGCCTCCCTCCTCCTGGGAGGACAGGAAGAGAAAGAAAAAAAATGCTTATACACAAAATTACATTTCATGCAATCCAATAAATGACTTCATACACACCCATTCACATCTGTACTGCAATCAGACCTTTTGTATAATACGTCCTCCATGCAAATCAGTCATTCAAATTATTTCAATGAACTAGTTTATTCCCAAAACAGTGGAAAAAATTTCAGGCAGCAGTTTTAATCACAAAAGGTGATATTGGGCCCATAACCATTGCCTGTTTTTCCAAAGCCTTAAGTTCAAGCCCAGTCAATTTGCTGGCGAGCCAAGCATATCATAATTAAAATTATTTCAACCACATACTATTCCACACACTATCATTATAGATGTACATCAACAAAATATTTTTAACAGAAATCACTTCAAGTTGATCAGTTCAAATTATCTGAGTCTTCCCATTTAGACAGGTTTTAATTTTATTACCTGCTAAACCCCGGGTGGGAAGAACAATAAATATTTTCTTTTTTTCAGTCTGAGAAACATACTGAGAGTCAGAGATCAGATTAAAAGGTTGTTGAGAAAAAGTGTGGAAAGCTGAGATAGCTGCAGACAATTAGTCAGTTAGAGCACACTGAAGAGATAAATTATTCTGAAGATAAAAGTGAAAGTCAGATTTTGAGATAGAAATAATAATATTTATTAAATCAGTTCCATTTCTTCGACAGGCTCGACTACGCCCCAAGGTTATAATTTCAGCAATAGCTTGGATAAAGGGTAAAACATTTTTAGATGGTAATGAGACAAATAAAGCCATTCAAGACAATATACTTTTTGCTGTTCTAAAGCAGCCAATACTCCTGTGGGTAGCTTACTAGTAGGAAATATTAACTGACAATTTCTATGAGGGATCCAATCCACAAACTGAATACTCAAGATGTTAATTAAATCTCCTGGCTTTTTTCCTTTAGTCAATAACTCAAATAATGGGCTAAGTAAATGCATAGGTAAAGAGAAATATGAGCGGACCCAAGTAATAGTACCCAGTAATTGTTGCAAATTTACTAAGGAAATAACTTTTGGTAACTTTAAACAAGGGAAAGCCAGAACAGAAAGAAATTGCACATACAGATAAGGAGTGTACAGCTGTATTTTTTTGGGGCAATGTGCAATTCATTTACACATAAATCATTTTGTATTTCAAAAAGCCAAGTAGGTTGTATTTTTGTGCTCCAATTAAAATGTATCTATACGATGATACCAGGGTTTTTCACAGCATTTCAGGAATTTCCACCCCCTTTTTTTGTCTGTTTCTTTGAATTCTGCTTAGTGGGGGTGTTACCAGCTCCTTCAGAAGGAACTTATGATTCAATTAAAGATGGTTTTGAGGTGACAATTTTAACAATTTTTAACAATTTTAATCAGGTGGAGGACTTGTAATTAATTGTTGCTCTTCCAAGGCATCAGAGCTATATTTTCTATTCCTTGATGACATTAATCTAAAAAGGAACCATTATCAGTGTCCTGAAGGCCTTTTTTTTTTTTTCCCCATGCATCATTAAACATTCTATAGCCGACTTCCGGCGGCGATCTCAGCGCGTTAGGGACGAAAGGGGCGATGCTCCGCTCCTGAGTTCCTAACAGTCCCGCATCTGGAGCCGAAACAGGCGCTATTGATCTCGTAGTGATCAATAGCTTAAAGGGGAACATCTTAGGACCTCAGAGGAGATCGCAACTTCTCTGAAGGTACAAGATTAAGCCCTTAATCCAGAGTGAGGAAAAACCAGCCTTACGGGACTGGCCAGAGGCGCTGATAACTGTATAAGAGGGAAGCGAAGATTGAAAACTATAAGAGGTCATCAACAGAAGACTATTATCTAGAAAAACCCAAAAAACTACCTGATAATAAGAAGCAGCGCTGGTGGAAGAGAAACCCGAAAAAAGAAAGAGGATAAGCGGCGACGGAAGATAGATCGGAATGGAGCCATTTTGAATGCAAAGTGACAGCGCAAAAATCTGAACAGCTGAGTGTACAGTGAGAGCGGAAGAACGGAAGAAGGTAATTCCTATGAACACTGCGACGAGAATAGTGAATAATTTAAAAAGATTTTGATATTATTATTGGACTTTATGAGTGTGGACTGGATTGAGCGGAGAGAGTTGGACAAATAAGAACAGAACGTGCAGCACCAGAGCGAGCGGAGAGAGCGTGTGCAGTGTGGAGTGCCGGAGATCGGAGGAGAGGAGAGGAACCTGGACGGATTTCTACAAATTGATCGTATTGGATTTAACTGATGTGGAGTGGCCAGAGTGGATTTATAAATTGATCGTATTGGATTTTACTGATGTGGAGTGGCCAGAGTGGATTGAATTAGATAATTCGAAGAAGAAAAAGTCTGTGGGAGAGTGCAGAGAGTTGGGACAAACCCCGGTAAAATTGATTGGAGTGGATTTATACAAACTATCTTTTAGTGATACTTCTTGCGAAGATTAGGATACAAAACTGATACAAAGTGTGAGGGACTTTGATTATTTGACTACTAGAGACTGAACTGTTTGGATTGAACAATTTAAATATTGACTAATACTTGGTGAACCAGATGATAAGGACTTAAATAGAGGATACAACATTATACTCTGGGGATCGGATGTGGATTCTAACAACAGGAATACAGAGGACTATAGATTAAATTGGATCGTGGAATAATTAAAGTGAATAGGGTGACTCAGACCTTTGGAACCGTATTTGGCTGGAAGAAAGATAAGTTTACATAACACCAAGAAAGATAAAAGATTATAATTAATGGACAATATATATATGCTTGGCTTGATTTAAGTTTATTCTACTATATATCATAAGATACTAGACCCGGAAAATAACCTTTAATAAATTATTAGTTTTTTTCTTAAGTAGTTTGTCTAATTTGTTTATTTGAAATTAATTAAACATTTATAGCATATTATCTTCAATTATATTTAATTAATTTATTCATATACAGTAAATGATTTTAAATAATTAGATAGAACTATAATAATTAAATTGATATTGATACTATTTTAGAACTATTATAATAAAATACATTTTATTTTGTAAGTAATTGAAGAATAAGGTAACTAATGAATTGTTAGAAACTTACTTTTTCCCCGTTGTTTCCCCCTTCTCTTGCTTCCCCCCCCCCACCTTCCTTTTTGCTGTTTTCCCAATATCGTATTATTAACCAGAAATACTCTGAAAAAACCTTGTAAAAATAATCCTGCATCTAGGTTATAAACATTAGACGTGAGAATTTTATGAAATTGTGGGCAAAAATAATAAGCATAATAGATATGGCAACCTCAAACATACCAACTACTATTAAATCAACCAAGAAAATACCCCCAACCCAAACACTATTGGTGGCTTCCCCGGTCCAGCAGAAGACAGGGGAAACAACAGATAAAGAAAAGACCAACATAGGTATTCAAAACATCCAAGCTGCCCTTGCAATGATTCAGGAGGGAATGAAAAGGATGGAAGATAAGATGACTGTGAATCATGATGAAACCAAAAAGAACCATGAACAAATGCGATTGGATGTAGGGGAAATTAAAGATGAGATTAGAAATATAGATGAAAAAATAGAGAAAATTCAACAAAATATAACCGAAAACGAACAGAGAATCCATAAAGTTGAGGAAAAGGTGGAAGTCACAGCTACCAGGTTGGAACAGATGGAGAACCAACAAGCAACAAGAAGTCGAGACACAGAAGACGCACTGACATTTCTTGAAATGGAAAAGGCATCTTTCTACTTAAGATTTCAAAATATAGAAGAACAGAGAGAGGAAGACTTGGGCGAAATTATGGTTGGAATTTTGGCAGAGGCGACACATAAGGATAAGGATGAAATAAGAGGTGGTATCGACGAAATTTACAGGGCCTTCACAAACTATGCCAGAAGAAACAAACTCCCTAAAGAAGTACACATCAGATTTACAAAAAAAACAATAAAAGAAGAAATATACCGAAAGATGAGAGAGGAGACAGTCATGTACAAAGGGAGGGAAGTTCTAACGCTAAAACAAGTACCGAGAAGGGCCAGGGATAGGAGAAGAGAATATAACTTCTTAACCCGACAGTTAAATAAACTCAAGATTAAATTTAGATGGCTTATACCAGAAGGAGTACTCATTTCTTGTGAAGGAAGAAAATTTCGAATCGACACCATAGAAAAAGCCCAGGACTTCGCAGACCAACATTTAGGATATGAAGGAGAACAGGAGAGCAGAGGAGGCAGAGAAGATTCAAACCCCAGTGACCAAGAAGAGCAACCAATAAATAAGGAGGACAAGGAACGGAAGAAGGGAAAGCTGGGGAAGGAGGAAATGACGAGGATCACACAAAGAGTCACAAGAAACACATCAAAACTCAAAATAACAGACAAATAAACAACATCAGGAATGGAAGAAGAACTAAAACTCATCTCTATAAATATAAATGGTCTAAATTCACCAAGCAAAAGACATCAGATATTCACTAAACTGCAAAAATTAGGAGCAGATATAATCACCCTACAAGAGGTACACATAAAAAAACAACAGAAAAAATTACTCGAAAATAAAAAATTAGGAGTAATGTACACATCCTTAGGCGACTGTAAAAAAAGGGGAGTGGTAATATATGTTAGAGACCATATAAGAACAAAGCCGATATATGTGGACAAAGAGGGTTGAGTCTTAATAATAGAAGTAAAACTGGAAACAAAAATAATACTGTTAGTAGCCATCTATGCCCCAAATGGAAACCAAATAGACTTTTATAAAAAATTACATGATAAATTAAAAGAGCTGGATTATGAAAATATCTGCATTGTCGGAGATTTTAATGCAATTGTCAACACACGAGAAGACTACTATAGTAGCAGGAAGAATAAAATCAAAAGGAAGACACTGCCACAAACATTCAAGAACTTGGTACAAGAAATGAGTCTACATGACACTTGGCGAGAGTTAAATACTACAACCAAACAGTACACATACTTTTCTGGCCCACATCAATCGTGGTCAAGATTGGATATGGCCTGGATGACACCCCAACTAAGTAAAGAAACACATGACGTAGAAATTATGCCTAACATGTGGGCTGACCACAACCCCATCAAAATAATTTGGAAAGGCTCCCGAAAACAAAAAAGATGGAAAATGGACACAAGCATTATAAAGGAAAAAGAATATCTACAAATGATGGAAAAAGAGATTAAGATATTTTTCCAAATTAACACAAAGGACCAAACGTCGTTACAAAATCTATGGGACACGACGAAAGCATATATTAGGGGCCTAACCATTGCATACGTGGCAAAGAGAAAAAAAGAGAAACAAAGAATCAGGAATGACTTATTGGAAGAAATCAAGATAGAAGAAACTAAATTACAACAGCACCCTAATAATAAGATAGCACAGCAAAAACTTAATTTGGCTAAACACAAATTGAATTTGACTACAAAAGCTGATTTGGCACAAAAAATAAAAATGGCAAAACAGACCAACTTTGAACACGCAAATAAAACTGGATGCTGGTTAGCCCATAAATTAAAAAAGCAAACAGACAAAAGAATTATACACCAACTCCAGGACGAATCAGGAACTTTATTCCATACACACGTAGATAAGAAAAACATAGCCAAAACATTCTTTCAGAATCTCTATCGGCAGGAAGATGTCCCGGAAGACCAAATTCGAAAATATCTTAGTAAAGTGAATATTACACAATTTGAAGAAGAACATAGAGAGACCCTGAACTGTCCCATAACAATGACTGAATTGACTGAAGCTCATAAAAAACAAAAGAACAATAAAACTCCAGGACCAGATGGAATTCCTACTGAATTTTATAAACACTCCCAACAAGAAATAGACGAAATATTGCTACAAGTCTTCAACGCAGCATTATTGACAGCTGAAATCCCAAAATCATGGACAGAAACCATTATTACGTTAATACACAAAGAAGATTTAGACCGGACCCAAGTTAGGAATTACAGACCCATTTCATTACTCAATGTAGATTACAAACTATTCATGTCAATATTAGCGCAGAGACTTAAAACAATAATTCATAAATACATACATACAGACCAAAACGGCTTCATACCCAGGAGGCAGATTAAAAATAATTTGAGAACGATCATAGATATACTGGAATACTACGATAAGAAAATAGATAAGGAAATAGCTTTAATATCTCTCGACGCCCAGAAGGCCTTTGATAATTTAAATTGGTCCTTTCTTACATCACAACTTGAATTAATGAATTGCGGAGAGAAATTCCTTAAATTGATAAGAAAGATTTACTCCTGTCAAACAGCCAAAATTGCAATAAATGGTGACATGACACAAACTTTTGACATTCAGAAAGGCGTACGACAAGGTTGCCCCATGTCACCTCTATTATTTATAATTGCACTGGAAGTTTTACTAACGGAAATCAGGAAGGAAGAAGATGTAGAAGGCCTTAAGATTCGGGGAGAGGAGTATAAATTACTTGCCTTTGCAGACGATGTGATCTTCATATTGGAAAACCCAATACGATCTGGAACCAGGTTGATGACAATGATAGAGGAATACGGGGAAGTTGCGGGCCTCAAAATAAATAAGCAGAAGACTAAAGTATTGACGAAGAATATGACCCAAACACAACAGTTGAAATTAGAACAAGAATTAGGACTTCAAATAGTAAAGAAAATAAAATACCTAGGTATTTGGCTGACAGCAAAAGCAACTACAATTAAAGAAGATAATTATACCAAATTGTTAAAACAAATCAAAAAAGACTTAGAAATTTGGAGTAGATTACAACTCTCATTGATGGGCAGAATTGCCTCAATAAAAATGAATATATTACCAAGAGTACTATATTTATATCAAGTGATACCAATACACCCCGGAAGAGATTTCTTTAAGAACCTCAACAAAACAACAATGAACTACATATGGCAGGGAAAGAAGGCCAGAATTAAAATCAAAGCCCTACAGGATTCACGGGACAAAGGAGGTCTAGCAACACCAGATTGGGAACTCTACTATAAGGCATCAGGATTGACCTGGATTAAAGAATGGATGGAACTCGACAACAAAAGAACTTTATATTTAGAAGGCTTTGACTTAATAAGAGGATGGCACGCTTTCTTATGGGACGGATCGGATAAAAGACACATGTACTTCCAATGTCATATAATTCGAGCTTCATTATTCAAGATCTGGCAGGATATTAAGAGAACTCACTATACTAAAATACCAAAATGGTGGTCCCCGATGGAAGCATTGATATACCCGAACACTCTCGAAATAGGAAAAATGATGAGGTACCAAGACTTACTGAATCATGAAGGCGAACTCATTTCAAGACAGCAACTCCAAAACTCCGGCATAAATATCGATTGGTGGCCCTATACTCAAATATACTCAAGACACATAGCAGACAAAAAGCAATATGGAATCTCGAATAATTTGAATGAATTGGATAAGATTTTACAAGGCCCAGAACAAAAAATGATAACCAAATTATATAACTACTTACTTAGATATAAATTACTGGAAGAAACAGTAAAAGAAAATATGATAAGATGGGCCAGGGACATAGGGCACAACATTCAACTGGCAAACTGGGAGAAATTGTGGAAACAGAACATCAAAATGACAAGAGCCATACCCTACAAAGAAAACCTCATAAAAATGTTTTACAGATGGCACCTAACACCAGCCAGACTAGCCAAAATATATCCAAACACCTCCCCACGCTGTTGGAAGTGCAAAACAAAAAAGGGGACATACTACCATGCCTGGTGGAAATGTACAAAGGCCCAACAATACTGGAAGGACACAAAGAAAATTATTGAAGAAATAATAAACCAACAAGTAGAAAACACTCCAGAATTTTTTTTATTTGGAATGATAACAACACAACACAACAAAGAGACAAAATACCTCATCATACACATCTTGACAGCAGCACGGTTACTGTTTGCGCAAAATTGGAAATCAGATCAACTCCCAACCAAAGACAAACTAATCTCGAAGATAACAGAATGTGCCGAAATGGATAGACTGACACTAGAACTCCAAGATAAAGAAGAAAGTGAATTCTATCTTGTATGGCACCAGTGGTATCAATGGCTAGAAAAGAAAATCAGTACAAATATAGATGAAAGAAAATAGGGTAGAAAAAATAAAACCGGAAATAAATAAATTAAGAGGAGATGCAAGATTATTTCTAATCTAAAACATCCAAATTGACAAAGTATTACTTATATATTAACTTATAAAGCAATATATATTCTGATGATGATCAAAACATATATGTAAAGTTTGGTGTGGGTAGGTTGGTGGTGGGAACCTGTTTGTCTTTGTAATGTCTTTGTATTTTTTGTATTGTCTTTATATCTCTGTTTAAAACTCAATAAAATAAATAAATAAATAAACATTCTATAGCCAATCTCCAGAGTGCCAGAATTTTTCCAGGGCTCAGGGAGGTTCGTGGAGGCATGTTCCTATATGCTTCCACACTTTCACTTTTAAAGAGCCCTTTTCCGGATAAGCCGGATAATGTTGCCAAATGTTTTTTAGTACACTGATTAGATGTTTTTTTGGGGGGGAATGGGAAGCGGCTTACCCGCCACCTGGAATTACACTAGATAATTTGCAGATATCTCGAAGTTCATTGAGATGAACTGCCTGGTCCTTCGAGAAGCCCGATCCCATACTCACGATGTGGGAGGGTGCTCCGTTCACCAACGGCCGTCCCTGGGTGCGAGGCTATTCCCAGCCGGGGGTGAGATGGGTGGGCGACACGGATATCACGTCGGGGTCACCAGATGTGAGTTTTCCGCAGGCCGCCCATGAGGTCAATATTGAGGAAAGACTCGGACACGAGTTTTCTCGGGATGAGACGACCCAGATCTGACTCCGGGAGCCTCTTTTATTGTACACAAACAAAGGCAGGAGAGGTTTGTTAGCTTAAGCCAATAATATATTACAGCATGTCTCATGTAATGCATACGTAAGTACAAGTAATACATGGAAGCAATGCCCAAATTTGGGAAGATCTACAATTCTAGCTGCTAGTGAATTGTTACAGTTATCTATGAGTTGTTGCAACCTTTATCTAGTTTTTCGCATACGCGGTACAGCATGATTCTCTCATGCCTGCGCGTAGCTCCTGAGCATGTTACAACAAGTGTTTGACAGTGTTGAAGGAATTATTTTTTTAGCAGAATGATGGCATTCGGGAAAAAACTCTTCTTGTGTCTAGTTGTCTGGTGTCCAGTGTGTCTAGTTGTTCTGGTGTTCTATATCGTCATTTTGAGGGTAGGAGTTGAAACAGTTTATGTCCAGGATGTGAGGGGTCTGTAAATATTTTCACAGCCTTCTTTTTGACTCATGCAGGTCCTCAATGGAAGGCAGGTTGGTAGCAATTGTTTTTTCTGTGGTTCTAATTATCCTCTGAAGTCTGTGTCTGTCTTGTTGGGTTGCAGAGCCAAACCAGACAGTTATAGAGGTGCAGATGACAGACTCAGTAATTCCTCTGTAGAACTGTATCAGCAGCTCCTTGGGCAGTTTGAGCTTTCTGAGTTGGCACAGAAAGAACATTCTTTGTTGTGTTTTTTTGATGACGTTTTTGATGTTAGTTGACCATTTTAGATCTTGCGATATGGTAGAACCTAGAAATTTGAAGGTCTCTACTGTTGATTCTGTATTGTTTAGTATTGTGAGAGGTGGAAGTATGGAAGGGTTTCTCCTAAAGTCTACCACCATTTCTATGGCTTTGAGTGTGTTCAGTTCCAGGTTGTTCCGGTCACACCACGAGGCTAGTTGTTCAACCTCCCGTCTGTATGCGGATTCATTATTGTCTCGAATGAGACCGATCACTGTTGTGTCATCTGCGAACTTCAGTTAGTTTAACAGATGGATCATTACAGATGCAATCATTGATATACAGAGAGAAGAGAAGTGGGGAGAGCACACAGCCTTAGGGGGGGGGGCTGTGCTAATTGTACAGGTATCTGATGTGATTCTGCTTAGCTTCACCTGCTGCTTCCTGTTTGTTAGGAAGCTTATGATCCACTTACAAGTGTGTTCAGGTACCTGTAGCTGGTTTAGCTTAGTTAGAAGTATGTCCGGAATGATGGTATTGAATGCTGAACTAAAGTCTACAAAGAGGACCCTTGCGTAGGCCTTTGGAGATTCAAGATGTTGTAGGATGTAGTGCGGAGCCATATTAACAGCATCATCTGTTGATCTATTTGCTCGGTATGCAAATTGCAAGGGGTCTAATAGCGGATTCGTTATGGTTTTCAAGTGGGACAGCACTAGCCTTTCAAAAGTTTTCATGACTACAGATGTTAGAGCAACTGGTCTGTAGTCATTCAGTTCCTTGATGGTGGGCTTCTTCCGCACTGGGATGATAGTAGAGCGTTTGAAGCAAGAAAGAACATAGCACATCTTTAGTGATTTATTGAAGATACGGGTGAAGTTGGGTACCAATTGGTCAGCACAGACTTTTAAGCAAGGAGTTATCTTGTCTGGGCTTGGAACTTTTCCTGGCTTTTGTCTTGCATTTCCTTTTCTGTGATCACTAGGGGTTGTGAACCCAATGGGATGGGATCAGTTGTAGGAAGCTTGGCTGTTGTTGGTGTGTCTGAGATGGGGGTTGTGGAGATAGGTGGCTGTAGTTTCCTTTCAAACCTGCAGTAAAACATGTTCAGGTTATCTGCCAGTTGCTGATTTCCTTCAGCCTGGGAAGGAGGTTTGCCGTAACCGGTGATATTTTTAAGAGTTTTCCACATATTTGCTGGTTGATTTGTTGAAAACTGATTCTTTAGCTTTTCAGAGTAGCTTCTTTTTGCTGCTCTGATCTACATGACTTACATGGTCCCTTCCAACTCTGTTAATCTGTATCATCCTGCACTAGACTCCCACATCCTAGAGTTATAGTCTTCAATAGGAACGACTCACTACCCAAGCTGTACTGAAGCATAAACTCAAGCAATCAAAGCAGTTGTCAACTTTGAACTGAACCTGGCCACAGCAATCTTTCTGTTTCTCAGTTGTCACATGGGGGGAGGGGGAGAGAAGAAGGTTGGAATGCATTACTAGACAGAACAAAGAGCTTTCTCATGAGAACCAAGGTCATCTCCACTGGCATCAGATAAGGTTGGGAAAGGAGTGCCTGAAGAGACTGCCAATTAATTCAATTGGCCAATGTGATCTGTGACACTTAGGAATGGGGTTATTCTGGCCTGATTGTACAGCATTTTATCACCTTTTCTGTAGGCTTCCTCTTTGGAATGATGTAGCTGCTTAAGTTTAGCTGTGAACCAAGGTTTGTTGTTACTGTATGTTCACAAGTTCCTGGTGGGGTACACATAGGTCTTCACAGAAGCTAACATATGATGTTACAGTCTCTGTGAGTTCATCTAAGTCTGCAGAGGTACTTTCAAAAACTTTCCAATCAGTGCAATCAAAGCAGGCCTGTAGCTTTAACTTTGCCTCCTCCGTCCAGGTCTTCACTGATTTGATTGTTGGTTTTGTGGTTTTAAGTCTTTGCCTGTAAGCAGGTACAAGGTGAATCATGCAATGATCAGAATGTCCCACAGCTGCTCGTGGTAAGGACTGATAAGCATCTTTTAGTGTTGTCCATGACCCCAGAACCCCTTTCACCTTCAAGGACTAAAACAATGTCAGATCCCTCCATAACACTGGTCTGCCACTTCTCCAAAAATTGCCCAAATCACTCCCTGGAGTAAGGAGATATTTTCCTGGAGAAAACTCAAGGTATCACCCCAGCCAACCCTGTAACGACTATATCATGAAGCCTTTCTAGAAGGCTTGCCTGCAGTTAAACATCTTAAAAGCTTCCATGACGGCCATGGACCTGACCCAATTAGTTCATGGCCCTACTCACATGGGGGGAAACATGCTGGACCTGGTTTTTGTCTCTGGTCAGTGGCTGAGTGGTCTCGAGATAGGGGATATAGCGATCGAGCCCATGTCATGGTCAGATCACTCCCTCCTTCGCTTTGACCTTCGAACCGTCACACCCCGCCGCAGGGAGGCGGAACCGATGAGGTGGTTCCGCCCCAGGCGCCTGATGGACCCGGATAGGTTCCAGACGGAGCTTGGGCCATTTCCTGAGGCTCTGGCACACGGCTCGAAGACCTAGTGGCTGCCTGGGATAGGGCGGCCGCTGGAGCTCTGGACCGGGTCGTGCCTTTGCGGCCTCTAACCCGGCGTCGATCTCACCTGGCTCCCTGGTTCACCGAGGAGCTGAGGGAGATGAAACGCCGGAAAAGACGCCTGGAGAGCAGTTGGAGGGCCAGCCGTTCTGAATCTGACCGAACACTGGTAAGGTCTCATATTAAGACCTACCTGGTGGCAATAAAAGCGGCAAAGTGTAACTATTTTTCCGCTCTTATTGCGTCATCAGATAATCGCCCGGCCACCCTGTTTAGGGTGACCCGCTCCCTGCTCCACCAGGAAGCGCGGGAGGACCCCTTGGAGGGTAGAGCCGAGGACTTTGTACAATATCTGTATGACAAAATCGCTCAGATTCGGGAAAATTTGGACTCTGACTGGGTAGATTCGGGAGGGAGGATGGAGGCAAGTCTTGAGAATATTACCTGGGAAGAGTTTGATTCTGTGATTCCGGAAAACGTGGACAAGATACTGGGCAGACTGAGCGTGGCCACATGTTTATTGGACCCGTGTCCCTCCTGGCTGGTGCTGGCCTCTCGGGAGGTTATACGAGGCTGGCTCTCTGTGGGAGCGAACTGGCCGGTGGGAGGCTATTGGTGGCAGAAGTCGGTCTCGAAGGTAAAAGCATTTTTTTCTACAAACTCTTCTTGGCCAAAGAGGTTGTAGAAAAAATGTTTTTAAAAGCCTCTGATGATCCCAGCTGAATTGCCTGAAATGCTTTTAAAAGTTTAAAAAAAAAAAGTTGGCCATGCCCACCGTCACATTACCCACACACACACACCAAGCCACACCCACAGAACCGGTAGTAACAAATTTTACATTTCACTACTATTTTGAATGTCCTGTAGTAATACTGCAAGTCCAGTACCACCAAATATTCAGAGTGTAGTGTCCAACCTCAAAATAAGTGTAGTGTCAAACCCAAAAATAAGACTAATAGCAGCTCCCATCAGAACTACCTGCAAACAACTTTTCAAAACAGAGGGGAAAAAGTCCTTTACTATTTCATCACGATAGAATCATTTGCAAACCAAATAAAATATGACTCCAAGATACTTTTATTAAATTATGTTTTCATTAGGCATCCGTGTCATCATTCATCAAGCCAAGTCTGTGTACACAATCCCACACAGCATTAAAAGAAGACAAGTTTTCCCTGCATCTTCGAGAGGCATGGATCCATACATGCCTACAGCCCAATTTAAGCTGCAGAAGGTTTGCCTGGGACTGGATTCATCTCTACTCCACTGTATCTCTTCTATGGACTCAAGTCAGCAAAAGGAGGGGAGGGAATAGAAGGGAGGGCAATCTATGGGCTCTCTCTAATGATCCATCCTGATGAACATGGATACTGCAGAAGGTATTAGAGGAATGGCAATTTGGGCATTTGCTGCAGGCAGGCCCTTCTTCCTCTAAGGTGGATTCTTAGGAAGAATTACGTCTCTGCTCCATAAATAAACATTTGGTAGAAATCTGAATTTAGATGGGTTTTATTTCTGATGGAAAGAAAACATATGACAATGTTTCTACAGGTTTTTTTCAAGTAGCTTTAATCAAGAAGCAAAGGCAGTTCTCTACTCTATTTTTATTATGATGTATATAAATGGCATAAAGTTCATTTAAATGTATAGAAATTATCATATAGAAAATATAAAAGATTACATATATATAAAGCAATATCTTAAATACAATATTTGGATTCACTCCTAAACATGTGCATTTCTGAAGTTTCTGAAACCGTCCTTGTTGCTTTTAGCAATAGCAATAGCACTTAGACTTATATACTGCTTTACAGTGCTTTACAGCCCTCTCTAAGCGGTTTACAGAGTCAGCATATTGCCCTCAACAATTTGGTTCCTCATTTTACCCACCTCGGAAGGATGGAAGGCTGAGTCAACCTTGAGCCTGGTGAGATTTGAACTGCCAAATTGCAGTCAGCCAGCAGTCAGCAGAAGTAGCCTGCAGTACAGCACTCTAACCACTGCACCACTGTGGCTCATTAAAATTCTGCTTCAAAGCAGTGGCAGATAATGAATGTTAAAAAGAAATCCTTGTACCCTTTATGTATTCAGAGTCACAGAAAAACCATTCAACTTCTGACAAACCCCAACTTGTTTCTAATAACTTTTACACAAAGCAGGATATAAAATGTGCAAAGTGTCAGCCAGATGATTTGCAGCTCAGACAATAGTTCTTCTGCCAGCATCTTTCCTACACTTCGGACATAGCCTTCTGTTTTTGTTTTTGTTTTAAAAAAACTCATGTAATTTGCATTGGAATAATTTACAGATAGTCATTTTCTTGGTGTATATTACTACGGTATATACTGATATAAAAATAAGATGTGCCCTTTATTATTTCAAATGATTAGCAATTACAAAAACATCTATTGTTCATCTTGTTTATTATACTTCTTGCTAGGAGAGTAAAGTTTGGCATCTGACACACAAAGAATTAAGTGCAGAGAACTTTCAGCTTACAAAGCAAATGGAATATAAATTTTCATCCACTAATCAGCTTGATTCTTTCAACAAGAGGGATGGATTTGCCTAACTTCTAATATTTATTTCAATATTTAGGCAAATAATATCAATTACATATTGTTCTTGCATCAAAACTGTTCAGTTTCAGTAAATCTGACTGAACAGAGCCATTCACAAGGATAGTCTTTCTTGGCTAAGGATCCAATTTACTGGGAGAAAATTTCCTGTGCAAACTTTGTTCGAATAAATAAGAGTTGTGTAAGCATCCTTGCACAACAAGCATTCTTGCATAACTCTACCTTTATATTTTTAAAAAATGATACGTGTGTATGTGTGTGTGTCTGTGTGGTCTAAACCAAAAATGGCTACTGTATAATCTTGGGAGTGGGTATGTATTTGTTATGTATAGCATATATTTCTACCATGATCCTTTTACGACTTGCATTATATAGATAGTGATACATTTATCATACGAATATTTTGACAATTTTATAAAATCTTAAAATTCAGTGTCAAATACTTATTTTAGATCTATTTAAACACTGCTTATTTTGCATTGTAATAAAAAATAATTTTTGCTTTACACAAGGTTAGGGATTTCAAAAATTAATTCAGGTAAATTAAATACAGAAGTTCCATAGCTTTAAAACAGAAAATGAAAGGGTTATATATTCTCTATGGAGTTGATTTAGAGAGATTTTCATTGGCCTCTTTAAAATATTTTGCCCTTTTTGCAATGGAACATGAATAAATAATAGAATAACAGAGCTGGAAGGGACTTTGTAGATCTTCTAGTCCAATCCTTGCTCAAGCAGGAGACTTTACACCATTTCAGACAAATGTATGTCCAGTCCCTTTTTGAAAGCCTCCAGTAATGAAGAACCCACAACTTCTGAAGGCGAGCCCATTGATTGATAGCCCTCACCATTAGGAAATTTCTTAGTTCTAGGATACTTCTCTCCTTGGTTAAGTTTCCATCCATTGCTTCTTGTCTTGCCTTCTGGTGCTTTGGAAAATAGTTTGACTTCCTCGTCTTTGTAGGAGCCCCTGAAATATTGGAACGTTGCTATCATATCTTCCCTAATCCTTCTTTTCTTTAGACTAGATATACCCAATTCCTGCAACTGTTTTTGCCCTAATCATCCTTGTTGCTCTTCTCTGCACTTTTTCCATAGTCTCAACATTTTTTTTATATTGTGGTGACCAGAACTGGATGCAGTACTCCAAGTGTGGTCTTACTAAGGCTGTAAAGTGGTACTAGAACTTCACGAGATCTTTATTCTATCCCTCTATTAATGCAGCCTAGGATTGCATTGACTTTTTTGGCTGCTGCCGCACACTTCAGATTCTTAGATGAAGAGAAGCAAAGCAAGTTCATATAGAGACATAGATCTAAAGTCTGCTGGGTCCCTCTACAACAGGGGTGTCAAACTCATGGCCCGTGGGCTGGATGCATCACATGCTGGCCATGCCCACCCCCATTTTAGCAAAGGGGGAAAAAGTTGTGATGCGTCACGTGATGATAATATGTCGTTGCAAGTTTGACACCCCTGCTCTACAACAACGGAATGGAAACACCAAACTAATCAAGTTCTTGCAATTTTTTCTTGCTCAAGAATTAGCTCCATTGGTGCCTCAATTTGGGCAGCTAAACTGATTTATTTTCCACTCAGCTTTGGTCAATCTCAGCTGCTCTAATGCTGATTTTTTTCCTTTTGAAACACCAAAGCTTTCTGATGGGCATGATGACTTTTTTTTCCTGGATCAAGCCAGCATCTCCTAGTATTTACCTGCCATCACATTGTGCTTAGAAACTATTACTTCACAGGTCTTTCAAGGCTTTGCAATTCCCCTCACAGAAAACTGTCAGTTTTTTGGGAAATCACCTGAGGAATACACAGAAGAAGTAAAAACAAGGTGATGTGGGCATTGAAGGAAGTATGGAGCAGTTCGAATTTAGTAGCGAGGCCAATGCCTGTGGCCTTCAAAAAGATAAGACACATTAGTTTTGAAAAGTCATAGCAACACCTAGAGACCTTAACTTCCAATCTTCCAATCTTCCCTTTGGCTCACTATCTGACAAAACTGCATCTCATCAAACATAGCTGGATACATGGCCACATTGTTGAAAAAAAGCTCATAAAGTTCCTTCTCCTGGAAGGTCCTTCCCTCTGAACAGAGTGGATGGTGAGATTTCAGCTGATGAAGGCAGTGTGAGAAGCTAAGGACAGGAAGCATTTCTAGAGAATTGTATACATTGGCAATGGGTATGGTTTTGTAGATATATATTTCCTTCATCCAGACTGTCAAATTTTCAAGCAGAAGTAAGAAAACCTTTGGGTAACAATATCATCTTACTTTGGGTTACAGAGAATCACTGAATATTGTATCTGCATTTTCAGGCTCCAGCTGCTCCAAGGTATCCTGAAAAAAAGTACCTCATTATTGTTTTTTAATGAAAGAACCACACTTTTCCAACCTCATTTTAGCGTATTATTTTTAATCAACCTTTCCCTTAACCAACAACAGCTACACAAACCCAATGATCTATGGGAATCCATATGCATAGATCCCCTGCTCAGTTACCATTCCATGTTGACCCTAGCAGCCATTTGGGGTGGATTATAATTATACTCAATTTGAAGATTGGAATATGGGAACACAGAAGGATAATCAACTTGCCCTGAGAGCATATGGCAAAATGGATTAAATAAGATCTTAGAATTCTCTTGATCAGTTGCAGGTGCCCAATCTCCCATGTCACTTCACTGAAAACTGTTGGCAGTTGTCAGGTAATCAGATTCTCCCCTGATTTTCACCAAAACAGGGCCTGTTAAACTCTCCAAAATACGGGGGGGGGGAATCTGATCCATCTTCTTAGTGATGTCATAGCATCACAGCTATGATTCTTCAGTTCTCAAACATCAACAAACTTTTTTAAAAAAAAACTGAATCCACAGAAAAGTTACCCACCCTCTGTTATTATCACCAAATGCATGTCAGTCTCCCCCAGGTCAGTCTCTGAATCATGTTGTTCCTGTTCTGCCTTGGTTGTGTTTATATTGCAAAAATTAATATTACATTAAGACTACATTAGAGCCACTTAATATTATTTTTTTCTTCCTTTCAATCATGTCCCATTCTCAGAGACTGTCTGGACTGTCTGCAGATTACTTGGCAAGAGTTTTCAGAGGTGATTTGCCATTGCCTCCTTCCAAGAGCTGAGAGAAAGTGACTGGTCCAAGGTCACCCAGCTGACTTTGTGATCAAGATGGAATAGTATTCATGGTCTTCCAGTTTCTAGCTTCATGCATTAAGACTACACCAAATTGCAATTGCATTACTAAAATCATTTCTTAGTCATAAGAAGTTTATTCTGCCTGAAACCTATTTTTCTCTGGAACTATATGGCTGCTATCTTTGGGCTTAAAAAGGCTGTAGACCAAATGAAAGAGGACATCACCAACTATGGTTAGGATTATGGGGGAAAAAGTCCTATGAGCAAAGCTTAAGGAAACTCTTTAGCTTAGAGAAAAATTCACTCTTTCTAGATCTATCACACAGAAGAAGGCAAAAACTTTTTTTTTCTTGGCTGACAAAGCATGTTCTAATGGGCTTCAATTACAAGAGACAGATTTTGGTTGAAAACTAGGAAGAACAGAAGAACCCATTCCCTATAGGCTTTGACAGAGATTCTTAAAGAAAAACTGGATAGCCATCTACTGGGAATGCTCTATCTTGATGTTTCCTGGATTTCAAGAGAAAATGGCTTACAAGTAATTTTATGATAGATGCTTTTACAATTATAGGGAGCAACTCACCAGTGATATGGCTTTGGCAAAGTTCAAGTGCGCATACAGCATGATGGCAATGTCATTCTGACCTGCTTCTAGTGCGATGGAGAGAGCTGTGCTGCCATCCTACAGAAGAAAGCAAGAAGATACACATATGGCTGCAGTGATGGTGGGGCTTATGGGGTCACTGTTTTTGTCAAGGAGGAATTGCCTCCCACTTTCTGGAATTCCAGGACATGCTATCTGGGACTGAGCCATAAAGATCTTTGAACATTAATACAGGATAGTAGTTCAGGTATGGTATTAGACTTGAATCAGAGACACCAGGTTTTTTACCATAGTTGGTTGACTCCAAGCCAATCATTTCCTCTCACTCAATCTACTTTATTGTGATTATGGAGGTAAAATTAGGAAATATACCCCTATGTATGCCATCTTGAACTCCCTGACAAAAGATTATTAATGCAATAAATAAAATAAATTACCATTCTCCAACACTGCTAACTGGAACATTGATTGACTGATTGATTGACTGACTAACTGACTGATTGATTTAATTTATGTGATGTCCATCTCATTCCTAATGTTCACCCCAAAGACAAGAGAATCATCCCCTCCACCATCTACATGTAATGACAAGCAACTGTCTGATTTCTTTTTCTTGGAATGTTTGGCAATGTGCACAGAGGGTTTGATCAACTACACAATTTTCATTTTCCAATCACACACTTAAATAATAGGAAAACTATGGTAAATTACAGTAGAAGGCTCAGCCAAACATAGGACCAAGGAGGGGTGTGTGTGTATGTGTGTGGAATGTTAGAAAGAATTACTTTAATTTAACAATCAAATGTGGAAGGATTTGATGATATTATTCTCAATATGCCCTGCCTCTTTCTTTCTCTTTTTTTCCCCTAAGATTGAGCTGCGGTTATTCAATGATAAGAAATAATTACTAAGTGTTTCAAATAGTCCAGGACTAAATCTTGGCACTGAGTAAGACTTGTTACTTTCCTGGGGAACTGAATGAAATCTATTGTGCAGAGTTTTTGCTATGGGCTCTGAGATGGAAGACAACCTAACAAACTCAACAGCAGCAGCATAAGTATAAGCAGGACTTACATTGTCTGACTGGGCAACATCACACTCAGGGGTAGCCAATAGCAGGCGGACAATCTCAGCATGGCCATGTTCACAGGCACACATCAGTGCAGTAGAGCCATCATCATCTTGCAAGTTGACATCTGCTGCACTTGCTAACAAGGCACGTACCATCTCGAGACGCCCATGGCTGACAGCTAACATCAATGCAGTCTGCCCAGCCTGTAGGAATGGGGAGGAAAACCAAAGAAGTTAAGGGGCTGCCAAATGCAGAATAGGGAAAAGCCTGTTGCAATGCCTAGCTCTTAAAAACCATGTGTATTAAGAACAATCTAAAATATTGAAGCTGCACGAACTCTATTAAAATTTTGTATATCTACTGCAGCCAGTTAACAGCATTTTAAAAGTTTTTGAACAATTTCCATGTACTCATGTGAGAGTATGATTACTACTTTCTGGTTGTCACCATCATCTTCATCATGGCCCCTCCAATTTTGCAAGAATCTATTGGGAATGTTAGTACCTGACTGGCTTTGGCATTCACATTGCCCTTTTTCAGTAGCTGCATAATAGTCCCCATGTCACTCTCTGTCT
This sequence comes from Pantherophis guttatus, assembly GCF_059756535.1. NCBI lineage: Eukaryota > Metazoa > Chordata > Lepidosauria > Squamata > Colubridae > Pantherophis > Pantherophis guttatus. The sequence continues at coordinate 112,119,489 of NC_142064.1, forward strand.
GGGAGGCAGCCAGTGCTGTGAGCATGATGGCTGTATAGCCAGCTTTGTTTTGTTGGTCCACGTGACACAAACCTAGAATAACAAGACAGTATTAGAAAAACTCATCCTTCTGGAAATAAATATTTGAATATTGTGGGTTCCACAATTTCAAATGAGCTCTGGGAAGCAGTAGTAAAATTTGTTTATAATGTCTCTAAGGAAAGAGATATCATAAACAGGGAAGTTACTGGAAAGAGTCCACTATTATCTGCCTTTCTTTGGTCAAAATCTATGAAAACTCTATTTTGAACCCAAACGTGATAAAGACATTTTAGGGAAGATCAAATATGATAGTACATTTCACATAGAGAAATATATACTAAACAATTGGTAACATCAGAGAAATATGCAAAGATTTCTTTAAGTGTACGGAAAGGTGTAGGGCAGTGATGGCTAAGCTTTTTGCCATCACATGCCAAAAGCGGGGGGAGCGCAAAGGAGTCACACGCACGCGTGCCCACATCCATAATTCTATGTGTCCTGCCCCCCCGTGCTCCCCCCTGCTTTTGGCATGTGATGGCATGGTGGGCCCGGTAGGCCCGTTTTTCACTCTCCCCATGCTCCAGAGCCTTTCTAGGAGCCTGGGGAGGGCAAAAACGGCCTCCCCCACCCCAGAGGCCCTCCAGAGTCAAGAAACAGCGTTTTCCTGACTTCTGGTGGGCCCAGAAGGCCCAAAAATCAGCTGGCCGGCACACACATGTGTGCCATAGGTTCGCCATCCCGGGGGTAGGATTATGTCAGGAGACACTATGCTGGGAATACTGCCCTCCTGACATAACCCTACATCTTTCCTCCGGGTTTCCCAAATAGTTGGCCTTATAATCATCTTCTAAATATCAATCAATCAGAATAGAGCTGGAAGGACGTCTTCTAGTCCTGCCGCCTGCTCAAGCGGGAGACCCTATACAATTTCAGACATGTGGCTGTCAGTCTCCTCTTAAAAACCTCCAGTGATGGAGCACCTACTTGTACTGTTTTTGGAAAAATCCTCACTCCTTGCATTAGACCTAACCCTTTCCTGACAAAGTTCCAGCCCTCCAGGTTCTCACTGATAGACTGGTGTGCTGCTGTGGCCAGAGCATTGGTCTGTGAATTGGGACATTCAGCCTTACACATTTACATTGAGTGGTCTTGATCAGGGGTGGGTTCTAAAATTTTTTACTACCGGTTCTGTGGGTGTGCTTATTTTGTGGGCGTGGCTTGATGGTCATGTGACAATTCTTCAGGATTTAGCAGAGGTACTGGTCTACCAGGCTTTTAACTGCTTGCAGAGCTGTACCGAACTACCCATTTATTTTTGCAGGCACTGATCTACTCATGTATTTTTGCAGGCACTGGTCTACTCATTTGTTTTCTTTTAACACTGATCAGCTGTAGGGCGGCCCTTTGAAGCCCTGCGCAAGAGTTTAAACAGTTTTTTTCCCTCTAGCCATCAGCTGGGACTCAGGAGACAGCAATAAATTGGGGGTGGGGCCAAATAAAAGGTAAGAATATTGGGGGGCACAGGGGGGTGGCGGGGGCAGAACCGGTTCGGTGACGTCATATCGTCACCGCTACCGGCTCGGGAGAACCGGGCCGAACTGGGAGGAACCCACCACTGGTCTTCATGAGTCTCTTTCCCTTCAGCCTCTTTTACTTCATAGGGTGCTAAATTCCATGGAGGATGGAAGTATGTTGAATGCAAATATATCCAGGTACAAGCCTTAATGCAAAACCAGTGCATGCCACAGGGTGCCTGCAGAAGGTTCCCTGGTTCATAGCAGGTTTTCTGCATCATTTAACTTTTTAAATAAGATTCTCCTAATTTAAAATATGAAGAGAAAAGTAAATACGCGGTGAGGCAAAATGCCAACCAATTGCTTCATATTTATTTCAAAAGATGTCTTTGGATCCAAGACTGCTCCATAGGCTTTTCGGAAAACAAAAGTTAGAAAGGCTGAAATTCAGGGTTTGATTGGAAATCTGCCAAGTCTACCTTGGGTGGGGATGGGAGTCAAAGTTAAATTAGGAGAGGAGAAACCTTCCTGGGAGGTTAAAATCAGGTACCAATCTCTGCAAGTTATGTCAATGTGGCAACTCTGTCAAATAACCTATGGGAATTATTTTTTAAGTTGGCAAATCATTTTGTCCATGACAGCAACCCAACACATTCTCAGAATTCAAACTTTCCTCACCAGCCTGCCTTCCGATCTTTGGCTCCTGTGGCTTTAAAGATGCCCTAGACTCTAGAGCCCCAAGTGCCCTGGCAAATGGACTGCCCTGGACTGCTATTGCTGTTCATTTAGATGGGCTATTCTGACGAAGGGCTCCCTCCTTTTCTTCTGTCCCCACCTACCAGTTTCAAGCAGCTTTGCAACAAGGGGGAAGTTGGAATGCGAGACTGTGTAATGCAGGGCCGTGTTGCCATTAGCATCCGCCATATTGATGATGAATTCTAGCAACTGCGGGGAAACAGTCCGGAAATCTGTCAAGTGCAGCGAGATCAACTCTGGATCGGCTTCTTTGTGGCAGGAAAGCTTGAGCCAATAGTGGAGCATTGAGGTATAGGCTAATTTCTGCCAGGGTACATATAAGAAATAACAGGAGAGGTAGGTAAGAAATTGTTAGGGCCCATTTTTGCATTCTGTCTTCATGGCTGAATGCTCTGTGCTTTTTCAGTATTTCCATTGCTTATCATCTTCTGGCAAATGGTATCAGCAGGGTACCAGCAGACGCTATTTTATCTATATATCCACCCCAACTTTAGAAATAAATGTGTACCGTCTCTCCATCCATTTGTGGATTCAAACTCTCTAAGTATTTCTGAAGAACTGCACAAGCTGAAAGCAACTCCTTGCTGAGACGCAATCTGGTAATCGAAAGAGAGAGAGAGAGAAAAAGAGGGACATTTTAGCTCCTGTCTGCTTTTACATATATTACTGATGTTAGTATTTAGTATTGTGTGTAGAAAGCTGGGTTTTTGTCCTCTCCTCACTTTTCTTTTTTCAGGGCTATAGTATAGTATAGCCTTTATTGTCATTGTGCATCATGTATACAACAAAATTGGTTATTATAAGGAAGAGTTAAGCAGGATTCATTTTCACTTCTTATGGTTTTGTGTTGTTTTTTTAACTTTGAACAAGATCCTGTGTTTTGAAACAAATTATGCTTATTTGTTATGCCAGTTTGGTGTAGTACTGTATTAAGGTGCCAGAACAGAAACAGGAGACTGTGATTTCTAATCCTGTCTTAGGCACAAAGCCAGCTGGGTAGCCCTGGGTCAGTCACTCTCTCAGCTCTAGAAAAGGAGGAATGGCAAACCATTTCTGAAAAACCTTGCCAAGAAAACTGCAGGAATTGACAGGTCTGAAAATCAGACACAATTGAAGGGGAAAAAATGTTTATTTTAAAACCAGTCAGCATTCTAATTTAGTTTGCGGTCAGCTTGTTTAGTAATTCATTGGAAGTGTGCTGTAAATCAAGTGGAAGGGGGAGAAAGAAGAGGAATATATCAACCAAGTTTTTGTTCAAGATTACATAGAGCAATAATCCTAAATCGTGGTTTAGCATTACTTTAGGAAGCTCCTCTGACAGGGAAAATAAATAGAGACAGAATTTACAGTGAAGTATTCTGTTTTGTGCTAGTTCAGGGTTATAATTCAATGACAGTTCTGCAACAACCATTACTACCTTTACAATACAATGTATGGAGAGAGTTATTTTACTCAAGAAGAAAAGAACTCTGAAACTGTTTTCAGGGCTGGGCACTGGGTAAAGCAGGGAAACACCACTTTGTGATGCTCACATATCTTGTTATCAAATAATAATAGTGCAATTTTAGCAGGGTTTTTTTGGAGGGGGGAGTTTGGGGTCAGGAGAGTATGATAATAGGTGCAGGTCAGCTTTAAATTACTTCTAAAAAGTTGAGGAGTGGAATTAATGGCTATGTAAAGCACACAGTGCACAGTGCAGACTCTCAAGAGCTCTGAAGATGTCCAAACTGATGATTACCCAGTTTTTCTTGCTGGTTCCTTGCTGGGACTTTCTGCTGTGGTTATTTTCCCCACCTCGACAGGGACTCCAGGATGTAGTGTATCTGTGGTTATTCCAGAAAGCTTTGGAGCTTCAGCTACAATTCCCTGCCCCGCAGGGAGGCCCTCACTTGCCTCATGGTATTCACTCTCAGTGCTTTCATTGTCTGATACGTTCTCAGCTGTACTGGAATCCTCAGAGGAGGTAGACTCATACCTGAAACAACACAGGGTTGAGAAGCAAGCCAAAAGAAACCTGAGAAAGTACTCCAGATTCTCCTCAGAACAGCGAGACACTATGGCAAACCCTGACTGTGTGCTACCACTGTACTTCAGAATGGAGAACTTCAGGGATGCCAGGTGATTTGGGATCTTGCAGGCCACAATGGGACAATGGCAAAGGTGGGTTGTCCCTGGTTCAGACTGGTTCTATAGAACCAGTAGTAAAACCGGCAGGAGGCTCCGCCCACAAACCCCAATGTCATCAAGAAGGTTTTGCGCATGCGTGGCCCCATTGCAAACCGGTAATAAAGGTAAGTAGAACCCACCCCTGGACAATGGAAACCTGTCTTGGTGCAAATGGCAATTTACAATAAAAGTAGCAAGGATAAGTAGAGCTCCCTCCCAGTGATAGATTATGATAGGACTCCTAGGCAAACTCTGACAATTGTTCAGTTGTTGCATTTCTTTGAGGTGAAGATTGCTTCTCTGAATTCCAAATTAAAGGTTATGGAAGCAAACAAGATAGGAGTCTGCTGCTATGGACCTGTATGCCTTACTACCTCGATTAAGGAATTGAGGGATGAATTGGGAGCTTCTCATTTTCTTTATAATTCTGAAACTGAGATTTACCCTCCATTGACACCCACAAACTGGAGGCTCTTCTTGCTAGTCAGTATTTCTCTAGGTTCTTCCTTCTTCTTCATAATTGACCAGATCCCTGCAGTGGATGAAGCTATGGAGAAACAAAGGAAGGTAGTAACATTAGCTTGTCAGAGAATTCCATGGCACCTTTCTCCACCCCACCTTCTTACCTTGATCCTCTTCCTCCTTCTGCACATCCAATTTAGATTCTTGAGAAACGCAAGGAACCACCTGTTCTCCTTGGAGGGAGTCAAGAAGGGAATCTTCAGTTTTCTCTAGTGATTCTTTGGTCTCTGAAACAGGAGAATGGCAACAGATTGCTGCCCCTTAGATGTCTTTTTGATACTTTGATTATGAAGTATCAATATTGCTATTTTGTGAGTTCACATTAAGGAATGCAATATTGTTCCATGTATGCAGTAGAATACATGGCTTCATTACAACCTGGCCAAGTGCCATATAGTAACTTAAAATTCCAAGCCTGGAAAATAGGAAACAATGTATATAGGTAGTTCTCAATGTACAACCACCACTGAGCCCAAAATTTCCATTGCTAAGCAAGACAGTTGGTAAATGAGTTTTGCCCCACTTTACGATCTTTATTGCCACAGTTGTTAAATGAATCACTGTAGTTGTTAGTAATGCAGTTGTTAAGTGAATCTGGCTTCCCCATTGACATTGCGTGTCAGCAGGTCGCAAAAAATTATTACATGGCCTGGGGACACTGCAACCGTCATAAATACATGCCACTTGGCAAGAGTCTGAATTTTGATCATGTGACCACGTGATTGCTGCAATGGACGTAAGTGTGAAAATTAGTGATAAGTCACTTTTTCAGTGCTGTTGTAACTTTGAACAGTTACTAAACAAATGGTTGTAAGTTGAGAACACCTTTATGGAACTTTTCTTTATACACAAGGATTTTACCCTCATTATATTAAGCCATAGGTCTTCAAACTACGGCCCATGGGCCGCATGTGGCCCACTGAAGCAATTAATCCGGCCCGCGGAGCACCACGAGGTTGCCCCCCCCATCGCCCCGCCCACCCTTCAGCAGAGCGCAGGACTTGCCTTTGAGAGCCCTGCGACCTGGAACTGAATGGTAAGCTCAACAATTTTGGCCTGCAGAATGCTTGTGGAGGTGGGGGGTGTTAAGGAGGCAAAAAACCAGGCAAAAACAGGCCATTTTTCACCTTCCCTGCCTCCAGAAGATAGAGATAGACAGAGAGAGAGACAGACAGACAGAAAGAGAGAGAGAGAGAGAGAGAAACAGAGAGGGAGAGAGAGAGAGACAGAAAGAGAGAGGGAGGGAGGGAGAGAAAGAAAGAGAGAGAGGGAAAGAGAAAGAGAGGGAGAGAGAAAGAAAGAGAGATAGAGAGAAAGAGAAAGAAAGAGAGGAGAGAGAAAGAGAGAGAGAGAGAGAAAGTGAGAAAGAGAGAGAGAGAGAGAAAGAAAGAGAGACAGAGACAGAAAGAAAAAGAAAGAGAGAGAGAGGGAGAGGGAGAGAGAGGGAGAGAGAGGAAAAAAGAGAAAGAGAAGGAAAGAGAGAGAGAGAGAGAGAAAGAGAGACAAAGAGATAGAGACATAGAGAGATTTCTCAAGCTCCTTGGGGCTGAGAAGAATTGCTGCAAAACTGAGTTTCCTGAAGTGGACCACTAGACTCCTAAACAACTGAAAAAACGATCTAGTAAAAAGAAAAGGCAACCAAAAGAGCAACATGCAAACAAAAGGAAATGAAACACCCCCAGGAGCAAAACAAATTAAAGTTTAATTTCTGCGCATTGTTCAATGGACTGTTAAATTGGCCACACCCACCTAGTCACATGATCTAGCCATGCCCACCTAGTCACATGCCCACCTAGCCACGCCCACCCAGCCGATCTGGCCCCCCAACTGTCTGAGGGACCGTGAATTGGCCCCCTGTTTAAAAAGTTTGAGGACCCCTGTATTAAGATATGATTTTTTAAACCATCATTCACAAGTTCACAACATCATAAGAATTTGTAGAAAACATAGACACATGTTGATCTTGAAAGAAATAGCATAATCAAAAGTATTGTGTGTTCTGTGAATGAATAGTAGAGTTATATGGGAAAAAAGAATAAAAGAAACTTGCAGTCAATTATCTTTCAGGCTACGCCCAATATGTAAGCTTATCTTGGCTCCTCTGTGAAGATTGCTATTTCATCCAGTTTCCTGAAGATCACCCTTTGATGATTAAATTGGAGCTTATGCCTCCAGTTTAACAGGTGCTCACCCACTGTTAGAATAGCTAATATAGTCTCCCTTTTGGGATGGTATCACATTTGGAGTTCTGTAAATAATAACATCTGCATTTTTACCAATGGCTGCTGAGGAGCTTGCACAATCACATAATGGGGTCAGCAGAATCAGACTGCTAAACTTCCCATCCAAATCACCTCTGCCACGGGATACTCCCTGCTATTGTCTTTTTTTCAACACAGTTGGTGCATTTCCAAAGTAAACTTGACTGCAGTCACAAGAAAGTTTATAAAGCCCATTAGGGGCCAAATATTGAAAAATCAATCCAGAAGAGTGGAGTTTTGCTTAGACAGGGCAGTTCTCCTCCCTCCTTTTTAAAAATTAATTTGCTAATATAAACAATAATTTCAACTATATCTTGGGGGATGTCAAGGAAAATATTAATGGACACATTCAGTCAAGCATCATGTTGGAGACCCTGGATATAATGCTCCTTAAGTGATTGTTTTATTTATTATATTTTACTTACTCATTCAGTCAGGTTCTTGGATGGTTTTCCTCTCTTAAAAACCGTTCTCTAAATGCATAGGTTTGCTGCATAATTTATCACTGTATTTTTCACACTTCCCCCCTCAAAAAATGTGGGTGGAAATGTCTATGTATCTTATAGAGCGAATATTGCAGTGGGGGGAGGGGGGCCTGCTGCCGCCGTTCACTACTGCCAGGGAATGCTGGAGTCTTTGCTACTGAGCAGCTGATTGGCAGTTGGATTGGCTTCCCGGAATACTGCCGATAAGCTGTTCTAGGTGGTGGGAATTACCGCCACCGATCGCCGCTGATCGCTGCCACCACCATTGATTTCAATTTTGCCATTGCTGCATAATCTCCAGGTTTGTTTTCCAATGCTCTGCTAGGTTTATCCTCCCAGCTATGAACATGCATCTTTGTAAACTGTAGCATTTTTTGTTAAAATGTCTTGGAATTACATCTACTAAAAACAAAATGTGGTTTTAATTCAAATTTGTTTTCTAAAATTTTATGTATATTTCTTTCCAGTATTTTTGAACTTTTTACAACTCCATCACATATGATAAAATGTTCCTTCTGTATCATTACATTTCTAGTATTTTTTACCATATGATGTGGTTATCTTGGCAATTACTGACTGAACCTATAAAACATTTTGTTTCAGTTTTCTCTTAAGTTGTATCTTGGAGTGAATTCTATAGATTTACATTTAATCATAACAGGCACTGGCAATTTTAAAAGAAGCCATGGTTCTAGCTGGAAGAATATAGAGAAACTAACAATAAGTAATAACAGTTTAGTTCTTTGTGACATTAGGGACAGAGAGTCGAAAGATATTAGGAGAATAAATAGATAAACAATTAAACATTCCACTCAGCAGGTGACAACACGTAGGCAATTTTAGCTGATCTTAAAAAAAGGCACATCAAAAGATCACTAGGAAATCCCATGCCTGAATGCAAGACTGAGAAATTGGCAGGAAAAAATCCTTGAAGACAATGGTAAATCACTTCTGTATTGTTTTCAAGCATTTAGATGTATTTCTCCAAATAGTCACCAGAAATTAAACTTCACTTGAGGGAGTCTTTAGTTTTAATTCAACATCTCAGGAAAATAATGTGTTCACCAGTGATTGCTGGTTTAATTAAGGCTATTGAAGGGACATAATAATAGTAGAATAGATAGTATTACTGGGACATAATAATAACTTGCTATTTCACTTTTGTAAGAATTAGAATTGTCACCGCCATTTACTTCTACCAGAGATCTAACTCCTGTTATATTGTTTTTGTGTACAACACAAAAAGCCTGGTGTGGGGTATGTCATGGCCTGGCAGGGTTACAACGGGCAAATACCTGTGTTGCTAAGCACTCAGCCCCCCTGTTCCTTGCTGCACAGCCAATGCAGGGCTACAAGGAAGACATGGGCCAGGGCACCAGAACTGGGTACTAAGCTGATGTCTCTGAAGGTATAAAAGGATGCCATACCTTCCCCAAGGTGTGGCCTTTCACTGCATGCTCTTTGTCTGTATGTTGTGGTATGGTCTACCCAGCTCTCCTTTGTACAAATAAAAGCTGTTACTTTTTCCAAGCCTCTTCTTGAGACTCTCTCTTTGGCATTCTGGTGACTCAAGTACATTTTGGGACCTTACATGATCATCTCCTTGCCTTTGTCTACAATTTCCATTCAGCAACCACCGGAAGAAACTTACATCAAGTCATGAGTTATTTTAGGAATTGTTTTCTTTTAGTCTTGTTACCCACATCACGGCATGGATTAAAGGAGTGGGGTGAATATCTTTTCTATCACTCTGCAGACCACCCGTTGCAATAGACCCCAAGCAATGCAGCTATTCCACAAGCAACACTCACTACTCTAAAAACAAGTCCCTTTCTGCAATCAACTGTACAACTGCAGCAGGAAGAAGCTCAGACAAATAAGATCTTAGCGAAACACCCTAAAGGCATTCATTGATCCACGAAGGCTCAGTTGGCTTTCATGTTGTAACTCTGCAATAGCTGGAAAAGCTCACAATGTTTATCCAGGTCCTGATGCCAAGAATGTAGTCCGCTCATCCCAAGGGACCAGAGTTAACTTCCACCTCACACTGGAGATTCTGCTGTGATTTCCACATGCAGAGTTAAGAACGCACCAAGTACCAGCAGAGAGCTAAGAAAAGAATTGTGAGGGAGAGTTGGGTCCTCCAGAGATTTGGTGCTCAATCTAGTCTGAGCCTGAGGAAGCACTTCTGGCCCACCCCGTAGGTTCTATTGGACCAAGGAAACTTTAGCTTATCTTCATCATAACTTCAGCTTCCAATAATCTTTTTGCTAAGAATTTTTGACATCCCCACTGGGAATTTCACGGACTATTTTAAAACTGCCTTTCTGTTCTGCTCCTACTATAAATTGTGGCCAAAAAGTCAATGAATGCTTCTTTTAAGATTAGAGTTGTGTGAGAAAATAGTTGAATTTTGCCATAAATTTGCAAGTCAGACATTAATATTTTTCTCCCGGCTTTGACAAGAGGATTCTGCCAGAATTTTTTATCTCTCTAAAGACTATGGAAATCCTGCCAAGTCTTTTGTCCTGGCTATTTTTAATAGGTCCAGATATAAACTGACTTTAATTTAATATAGTGCTATGTGTCCTTTTAAACATTATGTGCATGAATTGAAAGTATAGTCATTACATATCTTACCTTTTATAGAATAAACTTTTTATAGGGTAAGATTCCAGTTAGAAAATAGATAAGTAAAATATCTACCCTTGCCCCAGAACAAGGCAGGCTCCCACACTCCTGGCCTTTCAGAAGAGTTTGAAGATCTGGCTCTGCTGACTTCCTTGGGCCTGACTTGAAGGGGAGTAGCAACTTTGGGGTTGGCTAATTGTCTAGAAGGGCTCCCCACTTTTACCTTTAATTTATTCCCTAAATTGCCTAAATATCACATCTTATTGATATATGATATTTATATGGTTTTTATATTTTTAATTGTACATTGTCCTCTGTGAATGGATAAGCAGTCTCTAAATTTGATAAATAAAATAATAAAATAAAATATTGTAATGCAACCTTGCTTGAGAAAGTGAAGAGAAAGATGCATTGCCTCATGGCAAAATCCTGTTTCTAGTGCAGCCTATGGCTGGAACCTCGGCTGTAGGCAAATGAAACAAGGACATGGCTATGTATATTTAAATACTGGTTAAAGATTAATTTTTAACTACAAGGTTTGACTTCTCTTATTTTGTTCAGTCTATCTGTTCAATATACTGTATCTACCAAATTGAAGGTAAAATTCATAAATAGGGCTTTACACAGATGTACTGCTGACACTGGAACGAGAACAGGCCACAGCAACTCTTAGACAAAGAATCCTTGACATGGAATTGCAAAGTGAATACAGTAGAAAAGCTGCTGGTAGAAAATGGGGCCACAAGTTTACATTTGAATTTTTAATGTCAAATTAACTTTGGGCCAGGGGTGAAATGCTCCCGGTTTGGACCGGATCAGCCGATCCAGTAGTGATGGCGGCGGGTGGTTCTGAGAACCGGTAGCAAAAATCCCTCCCCCCCACCTCCGCCCATGCTCATCTAATCGCCCGGTCACCCATTTGACTGCTTCTTTCCTGCTTGCTCGCTTTTCCAGCCTTGCTTCGCCTGCTGCAATCCCTGCAATCAATTGCATCAGCTAGCAACTGAATCTGCCTGCCTTGTGCTTTCAATTAGGTAAGTAACTGGGGTATTTTGGGGTGGGGGGAGCTTTAAAAAAAGTTAATTGGTTTTTTTTAGGAGTTTTTTTTTTAGACATAACAATTTAAACTTAAATTTAAACTAAAAAAAAAACTTAAGGAAGTTTTAAATTTAGCTGATTTTATCTAAAAATATAAATAAAATAAAATAATAAAATAAAATATTTCTGCAGCTTTCTGAGATTTAGTGTGTTTCTGTAGTGTTTCACTACACAAACATACAAAATCTCACAAAACTGTATGTGGCATTTTGTGTGGAAAAAGTGTGAAAGTTGGTTTTTGAGCTTTTTGTGGCTATGTGAGGTTCCTGCTTGTTGCAGGGGCCATTTGGAGTCAAGTGCAGCTGCTTTTACATTGTGTGTGAGTCAGTTGTTGTGTGTGTAAAGTGTGAAAGTTGGTTTTTGGTACTTCTTATTGTTTTGTGTACTTTGTTTATTATTTTTATTATTTATTATTATTGGCCACGCCCACCTGGTCACCTTATCACCAAGCCACATCCACCAATTAAGCCACGCCCATAGAACTGGTAGGGAAAATTTTTAGATTTCACCCCTGCTTTGGGCTAAGTTTTGGCTGTTGAGGTAGTCCTCAAGTTATGACCACAATTGAGTCAAACATTGTTGTTGCTAAGTGAAACATTGTTAAGTGAATTTTGCCCCATTTTACGACTTTACTTGCCACAGTTAAGTGAATCATTGCATTTGTTAAGTTAATAAGACAGTTGTTAAGTGAATCTGGCTTCCCCATTGACTTTGCTTGTCAGAAGTTCTCAAAAGCTAATTTCATGACCGCAGAACACGGCAACTGTCATAAATATGAACTAGTTGCCAAGCATCTGAATTTTGATCACGTGACTGTGGGGATGCTGCAATGATCGTAAGCCATTATAATTTCAAACTGTCATTAAATGAACTGTTGTAAGTCGAGGAGTACCTGTACTCATAGTACTAGAATTATATCATTTTTATTTTATTTTATTGTTTAGTTAATATTTTTCTTCTTCTTTACTCTTTTACTTCTCTGTCTTATTGTCTTGATATGTACAGTATCTCTGCAACTGGTATTAAAGTAACTGAAGAAACTGAACTGAGTAATCTTGTCTGGGTAAACGGGTTTTGCTCCCCTGAAATCAAATCAAGGCTAGTTTACTTTCCTTATTCCTTACCTCTTGTTTCTTTCTTTCCATCCCCATCCTCTTCTGTGTTGACAATGCTGATCTTTTTCACAGAGTGAAAGGTGGTGGCTGTGTTTGCTGCTCCAGCATGAATTGGGAAAGCGGTTTCCATCACCTCACTGCTGTGGTATGTGGCACAAAGTGGCACCTGAACTTTCTCAGAGACTGAATCTTTGCCTGCTGAAGGCCGGAGGCTGGCATAGGACTCCTTGCTCTCCAAGACCTGTGCCCTCTGAGGCCCGGTAGCTATGCTGGCTGTGATCTCTGGCTCCCTTTCCACTTGGACAACTTTGACTGCATCAACCCGAATGGGGGCATCCCACTGCTGGGCACCTTCTCCCCTTGCTTCCCATTCTATCAGGTCCTCATCTCTTGTCGAAGTTTCTTTGTCTTTCTTCTCCCTGCCTTGATGCTCCAATTTCTGATGGGCAGCTTGGAGATCTTGAAGTGCTCTCTTCAATTGTGTTTCTAATACAGCAATTTTGGTAGATAGGGTCTGAATAGCTTGGCATTGCTGCTCTACTTCTGGGGAAGGCAATCCCAATTCCTCCTCCTTGACTGCTACCCCTATGTCACATCTTCCCATGTTCACATTCATTTCTCCATCTTCAACTGTGCTTCCCACACCCACTGACTTCACTTCCTTCTTATCCAATTTACCCTTCATGTCAGGCCTGGTACTGCTGTCCTCTGTATTTCTGCCTGCCTCCTCTTCAGGGATGTCTATGTAGAGCTCCCCTCGTGATTTGCCCTTGCCAAATCCTCCTGCGTGCCCCAAGAACTTCTGGCTTTTAAGCTGAACACTTAGCTGCCTTTTCTCTTCCTGTAACACTGAGATCTTCACCTGAAGGACTGGGATCATCTTGACCTGTTCTTCCAATTGGCGCAACTTCTTCAAAGCCACAGCCATCTGCTCACGAACATATTGAAGATGTCCTGGAGTTGGTGAGACTGGAGTGGACAACCCAGAACCAATTGGTGTGAATTGTCCAGGAGCACCTTGGTGTGAGCCATTGTAAGACGTTTGATGGGAAATACTCTGGCTTCCAACCAAAGAATTTGTTGATCCAGATACACTGCTGTGGAGACTTCCTAGACTACTTGTTGTGGGAGTTTCCCCATCTAGGTCTGCCTGGTCTTCTAACTTCTTTCTAGCATCCAGCAAAGTTTTCTCCACACGGGCATTGAAATTGCTATGAATTGCATTAGTGTACTGTGGGTAGAAGCTACGGCCACAATAAGAATAAGAGGAATGGCGACTGTCCATACTGGCATTGGAACAGAGGGACTCAGTGGATGTCCACCATGAACCAGTGTAGCCATAGCCTCGGGGCAATGAGCTGTAACGTGGTCGGCGATGAACTGGAATGCGCTTAATAGTGTGGCCCTTCTCAATATCATCCACATATTTGAGAAAGTCCAGATCAAGACGGTAGCCATAAGGAGTCTCCACCGAGTAAGTTAAATCTTGCTCCTTCCCATGGAAGATTGTAGTAGAGGCTGGATTGACCTTTCCTTCAAAACAAAAAAGAGAAAGATCAGTTTGGAACACTTTTCTGTCAAGGTTGAGGATGTGCATAAAAGACCACAGAAAGGCTGGGTGACCTAGTTGAATAATTTTTTTAAAAAAATTTGATTTATATGCCGCCCTTCTCTGGAGACTCAGGGCGGCTTACAATGCGCTAAGCAATAGCCTTCATACTTTTGTATATTTATACAAAGTCAGCTTATTGCCCCCACAAACTGGGTCCTCAATTTACCTACCTTAGAAAGGATGGAAGGCTGAGTCAACCTTGAGCCTGGGGAGATTCGAACTTACAGTAATTGCAGACAGCTGGTGTTAATCACAATGCTATCAGTCTGCTGAGCCACCAGGCCCTTGCAATAATGAATAATGAATGTTTTGCATATCATGGCATGTATTGGCTGATCTCAGCATAGATAAATGAAATCATAGACCTAGCTCCAATTGTCTCCTATTTCCATTCTATGAGAAAAATTAGCTTAGAATCAATTAAGTATTTTTTAAGTCTGCCTATTGCATCAAAATAGCTCTCCTCAAACAAGGGCGGGGGGGGGGACTAGTTTAAATCAAATAACAGAATAACAGAGTTGTAAGGGACCTTGTAGGTAAGTCATCTAGTCCAACCCCACCCAGGAGACCCTACACCATTTCAGCTCTTACAACTCTGTTATTCTGTTAATTCTGAGAGACGGCAGTCCAGTCTCTTTTGGAAAGCTTCCAGTGATGAAGCTCCCACAACTTCTGAATGAAATAGAGTACTTGTAACCAGTAAATAGGAACTCTATATTTTTCCCAATTTTGCATTATTTGGATCTGACTGCCAAACCAACAAGCCTCATTAATTGATTGCAAAGCTACATCTGAAAGAGTTTGATGCCTTTATTCTATAGTCTCATATCAAGTGTCATAGCATCTCATCCTACCTCAGTACTGACATAATATAAGAAAATAGAGCTTGCATGTATAATGCTCCATGTGTGGGCAATTCTTAGTTCACAGGCAACTCTATGCCCTTCTTTGTGGTCCACAGATCTTTCAGCAGCCCTGATAACTTTTTTCCATAGTTCCAATGATTAGCTCAGAGGACAGTGATGGGGGGGGGGCATTATTCTTTCATTGTTGTTTGTTCCAAAAGGTATTCAAATACTGTATGCCAAAAATATGTTAGTGTTCTGCATGTGCATATACAGTATTCTAGAAGAATACAAAAAGTGTTCCAGAGTCAGTATTTCTAAAATGCTGGATAGAAACAGGGAATGGATACTATTAGCTAGCTCTTATTGTAAACTGACCTTAAATGCACTTCTTAAATTGCCATATTTGGGCATCTAGCTGGTTACAGAAATGTAGATAGAACTTGGTTTGAAAACAATTTTATTCTTTTAACCAAGACTTTCTTCAAACCCCTTTTCTCTAATCCATAGATGAAACAGATAGCAGTAGCAACAGCATTTAATTTTATATACCGCCCCATAGCACTTTACAGCATTCTCTGGGTGGTTTACAATGCAGAAGCATTATTTGCACATTGCCCCCAACAATCTGGGTCCTCATTTTACTGACTTTGGAAAGATGGAAGGCTGAACCAACCTTGAGCCTTAGCAGGATCAAACTCCAGGCTGTAGGCTGAATTAGTTTGCAATACTACACTTTAACCATTGAGTCACCAAATCTATATAGCATTTAGGGGTTCCTAGAATGAGATTTTTATTGTTTATGAAATCTTAATTTAGTGGTCTGGCCAGAATTATTTCTACTTGTGTCCCTCCCCTATTTTTGCTTTTCATCAGGAAATACTTTGATTCCCAACTTATATTCTGGAACTACTAATATACAGGCAGTTCTCATTTAACAATTTAGTAACTGTTCAGTTATGATAATGATGAAAAGTAACTTTGTGATCAGTTCTTGCATTTACAACCTTTTCAGGTTTGTAAGGCAAAGGAAAGCTGAAGTGGGATTATAAGAACAGTAGAAGTATCACTTAACAATTCTGGACCGGGACACCTTGCGCACAGTCACTCATGCCCTTATCATGTCCCGTCTGGACTACTGTAATGCTCTCTACATGGGGCTCCCCTTGAAGAGCACTCGGAGGCTCCAACTGGTCCAGAATGCTGGGTGATTATGGGAGCGACACGGCGCACCCATGTAATACCTCTCCTGCGCAAGCTGCACTGGCTCCCGGTGGTCCTCCGGGTGCGATTTAAGGTGTTGGTCACCACCTTTAATGCGCTCCATGGCTTAGGACCTGGGTATGTATGAGATCGCCTTCTGCCAACGATAGCCTCCCACCGGCCAATACCCTCCCACAGAGAGGGACTCCTCAGGGTGCCGTCGGTCAAACAATGTTGACTGGCGACACCCAGGGGGAGAGCCTTCTCTGTGGGGGCACCTGCCCTCTGGAATGAATTGCCCCCGGAGATGCGCACGATCCCCGACCTATGTACCTTTCGCCGTGCCCTTAGGACTCTATTGTTTCAATAGGCTGGGCAGGCTTAGAAAATGAATTTTAATCGGGTGTTTGTAGTTTTTAATATAAGGGCCACATTTCTAATATATTTTAAACTGTTTTTAAAATTTATAGGTATATGTGGTTTTAATATGGCTGTACACTACCATATTAGTCCTTCGGGAGAAGGGCGGTATAAAAATTTAATAAATAAATAAACAAATAAACAAATAAACAAATAAACAAACAAACAAACAAATAAATAAATAAATAAATAAATAAATAGAATTAGCAGCTCTAACTGTGGTCACTAAAAGAGGACTACCTGTATTCTATAAATACTGTATTATATCACTAAATCCAACTGTATTTACAGGCATCAAGTGGAAACATGCACAAGAAACAGAACTATATCCCACTGATTGAATCCTTCCCATGATACGAAATAAAAGAACTTTCAGTGAGAATAATTCAGAGATTGAACGGGGCAATGTGATCTAAGATTACTATCTGCATTGTCACAAAGGATGCCCAGTGCCATCTGCTGATGCTCTCTGTTCAAAAGTAGTCTTCATACAGACCTACCTGGGAAAGCAGTCCCCATATGCAGAACCTGGGCCATTCTTTCCACTTGATCAATATGCACGTTCAAAACAGCCCAGAAGCCTTCTCACAGCTCATGGGAAACCCACTTTGCCTGAAAATAGAAATCAATGCCATCTGAATCCACATATTCTTAAAACAACCAGTCCATACTGCTTCAAATGTTTGTGAGAATGACTGATAGGAATTTGACAGTACTTTCCAAAAGCAGGATCCTGCCCTCTGGGATAATTACTTCCAATAACACTTTTAAGTGAATAATCACCACCAATCTTGTGCTAGGTAGGTGTCACATTGAACTTCAAAGTGGCACAACAGTTCTTGATTAGAGTGTTTACAGGGTTATTCCCACTATATTTTCTTCAAGTCACAGAGAGCAAAAGTAGCAATAAATTTGTTATGTTTTAAAAACTATGCAATAAAAATGTGCAAAACTGAATGTAGTTCAAAAGATTAATAGCTTATCAATAAAAATACATCCTATCTAAAACTGTTTGTATGTTGCTTGCTTGCTAATAAGAAGAAATATTAAAACACAATTTTCATACCATTCCACCCTTCATCTTCAATAATATTCCCTCTGTTATTTAAAGGACTGCATTTCTCCTGTTCTTACTTATATGGTGGAAAATGTTTTAAAGTATAGTTCACCACCATTGGGGTCTAACTGGCTTAAAGGACAACTCAGGAAATTTTAATGAACTTATACTTTTCAGAGTCTGTAATTTGCATGTCTCTCTGTATATTATTTTGCTTTTTGGCATTCAGGATCTTGCTTGTATATCTGAAAGCTAAAAAGAGTTTAACATTCTCTCTTTCCTTCTTAATAATCTTGTTTACCTCCCAAGGGAAGGGAAATGATTCTGCTAGTCACATGCCTTGACAATATCCATCCAGGAGGTGGCACTATTTAATCTATTTGATTCCCCCCCCCCTTTTTTTTTCTTATTTGCCAGAAAACAACAGGGGGTATAGAAGCCTTCTCACACACACACCTACACACTCAGGTTATGGGGAGGACAGCAAGTAAGATGTTTCCTAGAAGATAATTAATGACAGCAATAATTCACACGCTGCCCACCAAGACCAGGAGTAGAACTAAGCTATAGGTTTGAGGATTTTTGGGAGAGGCAGGTTGAGACCACCAACCTTTCATCCTAAGATTCAGTTCTGGGACTACTACAGTATAGTCACAAAATAAAAATTCTAAATACAAAATTAAACAATTGGGAATTGTTCAGAATACAGAAAATGTGTGCTATGGCATGTTATTAGAAGCCTCACTGGCTTTTTGAAAAATTATTCATCTGAGTCCACATGGGTTAAAACATGCAAGTCTAAATCTTGGTCATATTGCCATGGTTGTGATTTGACTCATAATTAACACTTTCCAAATTAGATCAATATGCAAGGTCTTTTTATATTCTCTCAAATACACTATCTGTATCTTGGCTATCTTTGATAATACAATCTCTTGTAATTACTGAAGCAAGATAAGGGTCTAGGTAATGAAACAGTAGTTAAAAGTAGAGAATTATGCATTCCCTAGAGCAGTGATGGCTAACCTTTTCAGCACTGAGTGCCCAAACCGGAACATGCGCTCATCGGATTGCTGGAAACCCGAAGACCAGCTGGCCTGTGTGCATGCTGGTCTTCAGGTTTCTGGCGCTCCGGTGCTCGTGAAGACCAGGTGGCCAGTGCCCATGCGAGCTCTGGAAACCCAAAGACCAGGTGTGCACACGCATGCGCACCAGCCAGCTAATCTTCGGGTTTCTGGCACTCTGGCACATGCGAAGTCCAAATGGCTGGCGCACATGCACGGCCGGAAACCATAAGAGCAACTGGTGACAGCACGTGTGCCCATAGAAAGGGCTCTGCGTGCCACCACTGGCACGAGTGCCATAGGTTCACCATCACTGCAATATGCAGTCTGGTCTGCATATTGTTAAACAACTATTTAAACCAAATGCATAGCACATTTTTCTAGGTAAAATTAAAGTATATGTTTATTATGTTTTTAATCTACCATATACAATAGGTAATTAGGTGGATTATTCAGTTAGTAGAAGAACAATCTTTTATGGGGTTGGGTGTGGGTTTATCATTCAGTAGACTTTTTAAGTGTTGTAAACTGCCCAGAGTCACCTTTATGTGATTTTGATAGCTATATAAATTTGTTAAACAAACAAACAAACAAATTTACTCAACTAGGATTGCTATCAGGGCCTAGAATGGTTTTTTAAAAGATGTCTCTTCTACATTTAATGGAAGAGGATAGAATTAATGATCAGGAGGGCTACATATTCAGCCCCAACAACTCAACCAATTTACCCAAATTTGACCATATAGCATATTTGCTATTAGCATATTAGGGAGAAATAGCAGCTGGGGGCAACAATGGGGAATTGGGAACAATAATCCCCCCATCTAAGAATTGATTAGATTCCTCCCATAAAAGGAAACTCCCAGGACATGTAACATGTCTGTTTTCACCTCAAATCATATACCAAAATGGCCCAGGCAAGTTTTTAGAGAAGCCAGAGAGTTTTGACTGGGGAGAAACATTCTCCATCACATCCAGATACAATAAGCTTGATTTGGAGAGGCAGAAGCTGTGAAGAACACACCTCTCTCTTCTCCAGGAGAGCCAAATAGCTCAGTCAAGAAGAACAGGACAGCTATTGCTACTCTTTCCTTCTTCCCACCCCTCCCTAAGGCGCAACCTGGGGTGGTTGCCTCCAACTGCCTGTCAGGCTGGCCCACAGTTTTAGCCTTTGTCACAATTGATTACCTTTAAAATGCTATGTTTAGAGCCTGCTTAACAATCAGGGGACCATGACAGAAGCAGATGCTGAATCCTGCTGGGCAGATGCTGAGAATGGAGACTATCTGGGTTTCCATCTGGCAGAGAGCCTGAGTGCTGGACAAGAGCAGCAGAGGAACTGAATGGGACTTTGTTTTCCATGGAGCAGCATCTCTCAAATTTATGGGGAAATTGTGGCAAAGCCATAAACATTCCTGTCTCCTTATCCATTTTCTCATTGAGGGTTTCACATTCTTTGGCTGCAAAGCACAGTCACGAGGAAAATCAGATGGGAAGGACACTTCCTCCTCGCTCGTTGACTTTTCCCCCCACCCTTCAAATTCCCCAGCGCTGGGTCAGCAGATAGTCTGGGTTTTCTCTGTCCAAAGCCTCAATCCTCTAGACAGGGCTGCTGCCTCAGCCTGCTCCCAACACCACACTCCCTCAACAACTGCAGCCAAGGCTTGGCAGCAACAAGATTGCAAAAGTCCTTTCAGGAAGAATGCCTGGGCCAGAGCAGAGGAGTGGTGCAAACTGAATACAAAGAGGAGTGTGAAGCACTGTTACTCCCTCTGCAGGGAACTGGCCAGGGATGAATCCTTAAAAAGAGATTTGCTGGCCTTGGGTCTGCCTTGCAATTTATACACACACCACTCCAGAAACTCTAACTGAAGCAGGAGAGATAAAAGGCCCTCTGCATATATTCAAGAACCCTTCTTCATAGTTTTCCTTTTTTTAAACGAGTGGTTCTAGATGCAAGGGACAAGTTCTTAGGTTAAAGCCGGGAGAGGTACCTCTTGCTAAGAGGAGTTTGCTTTTGGAGGACTCCAGTTGGGGAAAGCTGAGTTGGACAAGTCACCACTACAGATGACCCTGAGATGGTCTTTCCAAAGGATGTGATAAATTCATGAGAATGGACCTGTCAGCAGGAACTGGTCTTCAGTTCTCTGAAGCAGCTTCTTTGTTTTTCCCCATGTGGGCTTCCCCCATGCCCACATGGAAGAACACAGGTGTGGAATGAAAAATGGACAACTGCCTTTCAACCAATATTTCTCCATGGCGTCTATTTCTACCATAGGAGGAAATGGATGTTCAATGGATGTCCAGTGGATAGAGGAACAGAATAGGAATCCACAGTGAATAACATAGCCCCCCTTCCTGTCCCCATATAAGGTTCTTCCATTTAAAAGACAATTTTTTAAAAGCTTGATTGGGTATGTACATCAATCATTCTTTGATATCTTACCTTTTTCCCTAAAATGGCAGTGGTTCATATAGTACATTTATGTTGTAAGTATCAATATCTAATTTTGAAAATATTGGTTAGACAGATCAAGCAAAATAGTCAAATTGCTTGGTTACCTAGTTGAGTTCTTTTCCGATACCAAATGTTTGCATTAGGGCACCTGCAAGGCCATGTCTGAGCTCTACTCACCGACCGATCCCTTTGATTAGGGTGTTGAACTTTGAATGTGCAATTTTTGAAAAGCGACAGTGTGATTTCTCAAAATTTTAATCCATGAATACAAAAATCCTTGTTGTGTAAGCCTTTTAATATAATCTTAACCCAGTTTAAAAAGGGATCCCCTCCCCATCCAACTCTCCACACCCCTAATCAGGAAACTTTAACTCCATGGACTTGCCTCATCACCCGTCACTGTAACTTCCCCCGAAACAAATAAATGTGGTTTCCAGCAACATAAAGGAAGTCCACCTATGGTTTACATGAAGTTAAGCTCATATGCAGTAAATTTCTGTAAAACAAGCAATGTTTTAATTTCCTCCCCCCCCCAAGACTTTTATGTCACCTGCACATGTAAATAGACAAGATTAAAACAAGGGGAACCCTTGTTTCAAAATGTTCAGTGTCAAAGAAAGCTAAAATCATATGGAAGGCCCTGCTGTGAAGTCCCAAATATCAGTTGCTGTTGCCTTTGTGCCCTGAGTTGGATCTCTTTAGGGTGTCTGTGGAAAACAGGATGCTGCAACCAGCTGTTGATCCAGATGGATTTTTTCTGTTGTTTTTTTAACAGTGTACACAGGTTGTACACAGGTTGTACCAGCATTTATACCAAATCAAATTATAGTACTTTGGTTTTTTTTTCATGTCTAAGCCAGAGATACCATCAATTAATACTTGGGGCAATTAGATATCAATACAAAAGTCCTTTCAATGTTACTCAATAGAATAGAATCTGCTTTTCTGTCTGGATGAGAAAGGTTGGGGAGAAAGTTGTTTTGAAGGAAAATATGCTGGGGTAGAGGAAAATAAAAGCTTATTTCAAATGCCAGTGACAGACTTCAGGAAAAAAAATTGTGTTGCTCTATGAAAGCAGATAAGGAAGACTAATGCTTGCTAGTGACCAAGATATTCAGTATTGGATTGAGACAAGCGTCCCTGTCAATGGGGAAAACTACCCCCCATAAACTCAGTTTGGAAATGAAAAATCTTCCTGCAATTCTAGAAATATTGCATCTGAGCCAGAAATAAACCAGCAGAGATCCTAAAAGCAGAATGGGAGATCCATCCCACAGGTGCAGAACTATTTTTGAAATGGCAAAATATAACCTTAATTAAGCTCTACTTATGGGAGAAAGACAGATATATAGTTGTTTAGAAACCAAAATCTTCTTTATTTCCTTCTTTTAACCTCATTTCCATAATTGTTGGTTAGCATGGGTTTTAAAATCCAACAAGTCAAGTAATCATTAAATTGTAGTCACTGCTACAATTCAGAAAATCATTTCAAAGACATAAGTTGGGATTCAACCTGCCAGTTCAACTGCAATGATGATAGAACTCTGGACTTAGCAAAAGCCAGTTTTCACTATTCTAAGATGATATTTTAGCAAACATTCCGATGATTATTTTCAGCCATGTTGCCATGGACAGTGGCTAGCAGGCACAGAAATTTGCATGCATCGTAATTCTTACTTGATAGCAATGTGCACTTTTTAAGGTGCTTGGGCCCACATGCTAACATGTACTTTGCTGTTGCTACAAAGCTGAAAAAAGGCATATCATGAAAAAGAAAATAATCCTCAATGGGCTCACTGTTTTGATTCAACAGCTTTTCTTTGCAAGGAACAGCTGGTTCATTTCATTAGCACTGCAATGAAAACAGCTGGCAGCATAAGTTCACTACTGACACCAGAAAGAAGCCAGATCCCAGAGTCAATTCTCCTGGGAATTGAGGGAAAGAACACTGCTGTGCTGGGGCTTCAATCTAAGGATCTGGTTGGAATGACTCTGCTGGGACAAGGAAGACCATTCTTTTTAAAGAAACCATTTATGATCCTTTCAATTTGCCTTTCTGAGGTTGGCAAAAATATTCTCAGGCTCTTCAGAATGAGGTTAGCTTTAATTTAAAAAAATGATTTGGGAAGCTGCCAGCCCTTATACCCATACAATAATTGTTTGCAAGCAAGAAGTTTGCAAGCAAGGTAAGAACTAATCTGGATATGAGATATTTTCTGAAACTTTCTGTTTCACCTTCCATCTTTGAGAAGGTTCTCTTAACATTCCCCCACCCTAAGTGCTCTGAATGCAAAGCTGGCAAGGAAATTGTGAGATAATCTGTCTAGCAGAGTCACTTGGGGTATGACCTTAGTAGTTTAGGTTGTAGGCTTATATTTTCAGAGTTTTCACCAGTATATAAGGAACAAAAAGGGAAAGGTCAGCATGTAGTGGAGTTTAATGTGTGGCTAAAGGAATGGTGCAAAAGGGAAGGCTTTGGTTTTATTAGTCATGATGTCTGCAGCTAGTCCAATGAAAAACTGTACAAAAGAGATGGTTAGCATCCATCAAAGAAAGGGACTGAGTTACATGGCATTAAATTCACAGATTTTCTGGATAAACATTTAAAGTGAACAGTGGGGACAGAGAATTAATTGATACAGAACAATTCTGTCCCCAGAAATCTAAACTTAATAGGGTTATCAATGCATGTAACATAGATGTTTGTGTGGGTAATATTATCAACCTTGCTGTTAAGCAAAACCAAGCATTTAATAGTGTGTGCCATACCATGTGCACTAACCAAACAGGTGGCAAGAAAGTAGGGATAGTCAGGCACAACACAGGTTATGTAGACAGTAAACACAGGGTCAATCAAAGTGGACTCAAATGTCTATACACCAATGCACAGAGTATGAGGAATAAACAGGGTGAATTAGAAATCCAAGTAAACGAGGGCAGATATGATATTGTTGTCATTACAGAAACTTGGTGGGATGAAACCCACAAATGGAACATACAAGTAGAGGGATTTAACTTATTTAAAAGAAATAGAAAAAATAAAAGAGGAGGTGGAGTTGCACTATATATAAGAAATAACTACATCTCTACAGTTATCTGGAATGCATTTGGGTCAATATTAAAGGGGGGGGGATGACATTGCCATAGGTGTATACTATAGGTCACCCAACCAAACAGAGGAGATAGTTGAACTTTTGAACTTTTTGCTAGTCAGCTAACTGAGGTATGTAGGCCCAAAAAAGAAGTAAAAGATGGATTTTAAAGAAAATGGAATATATTGAAAGGATAACAAGGGAATTGAGATTATTTTTTAAAGAAAATAAAAAACACCATACTTCCTTAATAAATTTATGGGATACCATGAAAGTCTATATAAGGGGAATAACAATACCTTTCAATGCAAAGAAAAACAAGGAAAAATGGAAACAGCATAACACCCTATTGGAAGAAATTGGAAATCTGGAGAAGCGACTCCAAATAAAACCAGGAGATGAATTTGTTAAAGAGAACTTGATCCTGGTGAGACACAAATTAAATTTATTAGAACAAGAGGAGATTGCAAGGAACTGAAAATATTCCAAACAATTTTATTTCGAACACGCTAACAAAACCAGAAGGTGGCTGGTTTACAAGTTGAAAAAAGAGAAGGAAGGACGGATTATCCAACAACTTGAAGACAAGATGGGGATTACACAAAACAATGAAGAAGAAAAAAAGAAAATAGTACAAGATTACTATGAGGATCTTTACAAACAAGAGGAAATACCAAAGGACAAACTTGATAATTATTTACTGGAAGAAGGGATCATACCATTAGAGGGAAATTGTTAAAAAAAAGGGAATTGTTAAATAAAGAAATAACATTAGAAGAACTGAGAGGGGCGATTTCAAGGCTTAAAAATATCAAGACACCAGGGCCGGATGGTCTCCCAGGGGAAGTCTATAAAAAAATTGAGTGAAATTATAGAACCAGTGTTATTAGAACTTTGTAATAATGCATTATATGACAGGAAAATACCAGAATCGTGGAGGGAGGCATATATCACCTTAATCTCGAAAGAAGGTACAGATAAGAGTCAAATTAGAAATTATAGACCAATATCCCTTCTGAAAGCAGATTATAAAATATTTGTGAACATAATAGCAAAAAGGCTAAAAAAATATTGAATGAGATTATACACTCCGACCAAAATGGTTTTCTTCCCAGTAGACAAATAAGAGACAATATGAGAATAATTGTAGACACCCTGGAATACTACGAAGCTCATCCAGAGAAACAAATGGCGCTAGTCTTTTTGGATGCCCCAAAAGCTTTTGACAACTTAAATTGGCAATTTATGATTAGGCAAATTAGACAAATGAAACTGGGAACCAAATTTGAGAATATGATAGAAGCAATTTACAAATCACAAAAGGCAAGGGTAAATGGGGATATTACTAATATATTTCAGGTAACTAAAGGGGTACGACAAGAGTGCCCATTGTCACCACTGCTTTTCATTTTAACATTAGAAATATTATTAAATAGAATTAGAGCAAATTGAGAGATAAAGGGAATGAAAATTAAAAGAGAAGAGTACAATGCACAGGCCTTTTCCAACGATATGGTATTTATTATTGAGTAACCTCTGGAATCTGGCCCTGCCCTAATACTGGAAATAGAAACATATGGAGACTTAAAATTAATAAAGGGAAAACCAAAATGATAGTTAAAAACCTAACAACAACTCAGAAAAAAGAATTAGAAAAAGAAATGGATTTACAAATTGTTAAGAAAATTAAATATCTAGGGATATGGTTAACAGCGAGGTGTTCCTCGCTAAAGGAGGATAACTATATGGTGCTGGTCCAACAAATTAAGAAAGATTTGGAAAAGTGGAAAACGTAGGAAAACGTAGAGAATTGGATCTTTGGTTCCTGACACTGGAATTATTTTGTAACCCTTCTGGACAAAGAGTCAGTGTATGCAAGAGTGGGGTAGGTGGTGGAAGCTTGCAATTATGTCGACAGTGACAAAGAAGAAGGTCTTGACCCTTTCATTGGTGCCTACTCCAACAGCGACATCCCCAGCATTAAGAGGATCGGCGGACGATGTAAGACCCCCGGAAAAAGGGATTGGAGGACAAGAACTTCAAAATATGTTACAGATGATACAAAACACTATTACAAAGAATCAGGAACAGACAATGAAAAAGTTTGAAGATGTGCAGGAAGAAATGGCAAGTATCAGACAGGAAATTATGTATATCCATTGAAAATATGAGGAAGTTCAAGAAACACTAGTGGCCCATGAACAAAGATTTGATCGAGTAGAAACAAAAGTGGAGAAATCAGAGAGTAAAATGGACAGATGTGAAGCACGATTAATGCAAGTGAATCAAGAATTAGAAGGGGAGATAATTCACCTCGAGATGGACCGTGCTGCCTTCTATCTCCGATTTCAGAATGTGACGGAAGTGGAGGACGAACAGCTTGAAGAAATAATTGGGGAAATAGTAGCTGGTGCACTTGGGAGAGAGAAGGAATTGGTACAGCGCGATATAGACGAAGTTTACCGAGTCTATACAAACTATACTAGGCAGAATAAATTATCTCGAGAAATACACATATGGGGGACTTCCTGTTTGCTGTTTGTCGCTGCCAGACGTTCCTTCGGGATCGTCAGCTCCCATCTCCCATTCACAACGGAATGGTGGCTCGAAAAAACTCCGTTTCCATGAGGAAACGGAGATAGAGCCGGCAGGGGTGGGTAGAACTCTCTGCGGAGTCCCAAAAGTTTTTCCTTTACTTTTGGGACGGAGCGGATGAGATGCCCCGTATCCCCAGCCGCTGCTCCGGGCTTTGGGAGACCTCTGCTGATGCAGAGCCAGGCGTCAAAAGCAAGCCTGCAAATTTAACAGACTACTCAAAGAAAATGTGAGCTGGACCTGTAATACTGAACTGCAAGTATTTTACTGATTTTTTAAAAGAAATTATTTAAGAGAGAGGAGGAAAAGAAAGAGGAAAAAAAAAAAGCCTTTTAAAAAATGGCGTCGGCTGGAGGAGAGGCAGAAAGGAAAAGTCCTTCCGTTTCTATTACTACAATGTAGCGGAATAAATACCACTGGCTACATTTGTAGACAAAACTTCGCTCCTGTGTTTTTTTTTTCTTTTTCTCTCCCTTGGAGACCAGATATTGTTGTTGATTGGAAAGAAGTCTTTCTTGCTTTTTTTTTAACAAAGTCTGCCTGGGCAGAAACATGGCACCGAGACTCATAAAGTCAGATAAACAAGAAGGGGGGGGGATTCCCCCACCAACAACTTAAAGGAACAAGTCTTAATTCTTCAGTCTGAGAAACCTGATTTTAATATAATAGAATTTTTTATAGAAGAGATTGAAAGAAGGGAGGAGATTGTGAATCAGCAATTTGAAAAATTTAAGCAGGAAATTAAAGAATTGGTGAAATCTATGGCTAATGGTTTTACAGAATTTATGATGCAGTTGGACACAAATACTAATGTACTAGAGTCTAAAATGGAAGGAATTCAAGATAAATTGGACAATAGAATCCAAAAAATTGAAAATGACTTGATAAATATTCAGGATAATAGCTTAGAAGAAAAATCTAAAATGAATGCTGATCAAAAGTATGGTAATGCAGAAAATCTGCAACAGAAGATTGAAAAAGAGATTTTAATGGCACAATATAATTTCACAGAATATGCGATAAGATTAAGAGGTTTGCAGGAAAATAATAGAGATGATTTAAGGAAAATATCTTCTGAATTTCTAGCTGGGATTCTAAAGGTTCAACCTGATGAAGTGTTCTGTAGGATTGACAGAGTTTATCGAATTAACTCCTGGATTGCCAAGCATAGGCAATTGCCTAGAGATGTGGTGATTTATTTTACAGACAGAGAAATTAGGAATAACATCGTGCAAAATTCCTTCAATTCTAAGTTGCAATTGCATGGGAGAAAGATTTGGATTTACAAGGAACTCCCACCTAAGATATTGATGGAAAGGAAGAAATTTGGTTTTCTGGTGAATGAGTTAAAAAAGAGAAATATCTTATACAGGTGGGACGCCCCAGTTGGTATTATATTTAGATATCAAGGAGAAAGATATTAGCTAAACACTGTTGAAAGAGCGGAAGAATTTTATCAAAATAGGTTGAAAATGAACTTAACATCTTCAGGTATAATACAGGATAAGCAGAAGGAGCCGGAAATAAAGGTAAAATATCAAAATATAGAGACTGTACCAGAAGAATTGCCTTTGGATTTATTGGATACCCCAGCTGGACTATCTACAAATCTGAGAGAAGTGGCATCTAACCTTAAGGTGATGACTTATCAAGGCAAGGATAAGCATGGAAACCAATTAGGTGAAATACAAGGGATAAAAAAGAAATATGAGATACAAAAACAAAACCAACAAGACCAATCTACAAAGCAGAACAAAATCCGACCGGATGATACACAATTTGTAGAAAAGAAACCAGGATGGAAAACAAACCCACAAAAAGAAAAGAAAAAAAAAAAGAAATAGGTGGCATAAAAATAGAAATTTCTAAATCAGGCAACAGTGAAGCCAGTGACTTTAAAATATGAATTATTATGTGTAAATACAGAAGAGGCGACGTATTGGTTAATATCATCCTGAAGATTGTGGCAGATCTCTGCATGGCCGTAATTTGGGGACGTGAAAGGAGCCTTAAACTGATGGATTTGAATTATCCATTTTGGAATTTTTTTTTTTGTGTTGATAAATATATTATATTATCTCGAATTACAAGGCAAGAGAATTATGCTGGGGCATGCAGAAGATCGGGTTGTTACCCACTACGATGACGGGAATTAATAATCTTGATGAAACCCATAATTATTACTATATGGAATATAATTATAATGTCACTCGGGTGGTTGTTTTTACTTTTATATATATAAGAAGATATTTACTACTGATGGGGGCAGATATGATTGAAGATCTTGAATAAACTGTTGCACCAGCAAGTTATGTTACCCGATTATGGATGTTGGTTCTACCAATCCAGTGGAAAGATCTTAAAGAAGATATTATATGGATTATAAATTTAAAGTTATTGTCTTTTCTTTCTTTTTTTTATTTAGATATAATGGAAAATATAGACATAGATTTTTAAGTAGGGTGGGCAGTGAATCAATGATATTAAGAAATGTTGTGTATGGTAATTTTGCTTGATAGTGGGTGAATAAGCTAGTCAGTAGATTGATTAGTCTAAGAAAAGGGATTTTTAAGTGATATATTTAGGGGAGTGGAGGAAATGGATACAGTGGAATAAATGTTAAACTAGATTTGATGGGGAAGGCTGCTTTGAAATGTCATAGTAATATACATAGAAGATTAAATGTTAAAGTAGGACTTATTGTATAGTTTTAAAGTGGAGAAGTTATAATGTCATAGTATAACGTCTTTTTTTTTTCCTCTTTTTCCTTTTTTCCCCTTTCTTTTCTATTTTCTCTTTTCTGAAATGTATGGATAAAGGGGGATGTTATAATATTAATAATATTTTTAGTAAGTAAAGGTCAATATCTAGAGGAGGGAGTAAGTAATCTGTTACGAATTAGATTTTTTTTTGTTATGAAGAAGTCACGGGGGGGATGGGTGGGGTGGGGAGGGGGGGTTAGGGAGGGGGAGGGAGAGGGGAGGGAAAAAAGGGGGAAAAATCTGTATTTGAAAACTTTTTCAATTAAAAAAAAAAAAAGAGAGAAATACACATATGATTCAGCAAAAAATCGTTAAGAGAAGAATTGTATCAGGGCACCAGGGATTGGAAGATTATTTATAAGGGTTAAGAAATTGTGATATTAAAGCAGGTCCCGCGACGTGTTCACGAACAAAGCCAGAAATACCAGTTCTTGACAGAACAGTTAAGAAAATATAGGGTTCCTTACCGATGGTTGCTTCCAGAGGGTTTAATGATGACGTGGCAGGATAAGAGGGTGAAAATCGAGAACCTTCGAGAGGCACATGATTTCTATGAAAACCAGTTTAATATAAGTGAACACGGTAGTGAAGAAGAACTGGAACAAAAGAGCTGTGAGAACCAGAAGACCGGTAGAACGGAAAAGGGCGGGAAACTGAAAGAGACAATGAAAGGAGGAAAGAGTGATATAAGTGAAGACAGCGAAGTGAAGAGGTGGAGAAGATTGGAAACTTGATATCAATTAATATTAATGGATTAAATGCCCCAAGAAAACGAAATAGGATCTTTTCAAAATTACAAAAATTAAAAACTGGTATAATATGTCTCCAGGAGGTCCACATTAGGAAGAAACACATGGATATATTAAGATGTTGATGATTGGGGGAGCTATATGTATCTCTGGTGGACCAAAAGAAGTGAGGTGTGGCAATTTATATTCAAACTTATATAGAATCTAAAAAGATATACTCAGACGAAGAGGGAAGATTGTTAATGGTAGAAGTAACAATGTATGGTAGACGTATCTTGCTGGTGGGTATTTATGCTCCTAATAGTAATTAAAGAAAATTCTATAAAAGGGTATATAAAAATTGGTAGAATTAGAATATAAACTGTTAGGATATGGTTTGAGCCTAACAAGTTGTCCAGGCAATATATGTGTTCTGTAACTTTAATATGAATATGTATTGTGTGACTTTAAAGTTTTACTGCTGAGTCATTGTAATGCTGAGTCATGCTGTAATTAGATAATCACTGGTTGTAAATGTATTTAAGAAAGGTACTGTAAAATATTCAGTTGATGATAAGCTACCATTGTGTGAGGAGTCGCTATCATTGTGCTATCATCGTTGGATGGATCTGCTACCATCGTGGTTTGTGAACCAGAGTGAGTTTATTATTCTAACCAACTACTGTTTGTGTGGTAAGAAGATTTTTGTATCACTGGACTGATTTAACTGGCAAAGACTTGGATTGATTTAAAGACTATGAGATTGTTTTTTCACTATAAAGCAAACTTTTGATAAACCAGTTTGCACATCTCTTATTCATTGCTCTCAGCAACGTTTCTCTGTGCTCTACACTCTGCTGGTTGGTAACACAACAACAATATCCTTAACATGAACACATTTGTATTATGGGGGATT
This sequence comes from Pantherophis guttatus, assembly GCF_059756535.1. NCBI lineage: Eukaryota > Metazoa > Chordata > Lepidosauria > Squamata > Colubridae > Pantherophis > Pantherophis guttatus. The sequence continues at coordinate 112,150,810 of NC_142064.1, forward strand.
TCAATGCTATAATAGACAGAGAGAAGGATTATAAATCTGGAAAAGGGGTGTGTGTGAAAAAGAAAGGTAGGAAGATGTTGCCGGTAATTTGGAATCAATTAAGGGAAGAATTTGGACTATAGGAAATACAGTATGGCGGAACTTTTACCCGACAAGGGAACAGTTTACCTTTTTCTCCTCCAGGCATAACTCATGGTCCCGCATTGACATGATATGGATGTCGTTGGAATTAGGGGAAATGATACGAGAGGTTGAAACTTTACTTTACTTTTACTTTTACTTTTATTAGACTTCTATACCGCCCTTCTCCCGAAGGACTCAGGGCGGTGTACAGCCATATTAAAACACATAAAATTTACAAAATTTAAAAACCATTAAAATCAAAATATACAAAAATTTGGCCCACAACTTAAAAACTAACATACACCGATTAAAATTCATATTCATGTTAGGCCAGCCCAGCTTGTTGAAACAAGAGGGTCTTCAGGGTGCGGTGAAAGGTGCGCAGGTCGGGGATCATATGCACATCTAGGGGCAGCTCATTCCAGAGGGCTGGTGCCCCCACAGAGAAGGCTCTTCTCCCTGTTGTAGCGTGGGAATAACGAGAGGCACAAGCAGGCTAGTAACAACAGCTCTTTAATTCAGGGTGAGACTTCAGCAAAAGAACACAGGCAGCAGCCCTCTTTATATACTTTTCCTAGGTGACCAAGAACCAATCAGGATTCACTGTACATTTTATTATTATTATTATTATTTATCATATTTGTATACCGCCCTACTCCCGAAGGACTCAGGGCGGTGAACAGCCAAGATAAAATACAAAGACATACAAAAGTTAAAAAACTATTAAAAATAGATTAAATAATTTAGGCTCAGAAAACAAATTAAAACATCCAATTTATCTAAAAAAAACATTTAAAACCCAATTTAAAAGCCAATTTAAAAGGGAGAGTTAGGCCAGACCAGCCTGTTGGAATAAAAACGTTTTTAGGGCGCGGCGGAAGATGCGCAAGTCTTGGATCCTCCGTATCTCCGGGGGGAGCTCGTTCCAGATGGCAGGTGCCCCCACAGAGAAGGCTCTCCCCCTGGGGGCCGCCAGTCGACATTGTTTGGCCAACGGCACCCTGAGGAGCCCCTCTCTATGGGAGCGAACTGGTCGGTGAGAGGCTACTGGTGGCAGAAGGCGGTCTCGTAAGTACCCTGGTCCTGAGCCATGGAGAGCTCTAAAGGTGATAACCAAAACCTTGAAGCGCACCCGGAAGACCACTGGGAGCCAGTGCAGCTCGCGCAGGAGGGGGGTCACATGGGAGCGCCACATCGCTCCCATCACCACCCGCGTGGCCGCATTCTGGACCAATTGGAGCCTCCGGGTGCTCCTCAAGGGGAGCCCCATGTAGAGAGCATTGCAATAATCCAGGCGTGAGGTGACAAGGGCGTGAGTGACCGTGCATAACAAGTCCCGATCCAGAAAGGGATGCAACTGGCGAATCAGGCGAACCTGATAAAAAGTCCTCCTGGCCATGGCCGCCATATGCTCTTCTAAAGACATCCGTGAGTCCAGGAGGACGCCCAAGTTGCGAACCCCATCTGTGGGGGCCAACAACTCGCCCCCAATAGTCAGAGATGGCGCCAACTGACTATATCGGGACGTCGGAAACCACAGCCACTCGGTCTTGGATGGGTTGAGCCTGAGTCTGTTCCTCCCCATCCAGATCCGTACGGCCTCCAAGCACCGGGACATCACCTCAAGGGCATCATTGGGGTGGTCTGGGGTGAGATGTACAGCTGGGTGTCATCAGCATACTGATGGTACTTCACCCCAAAACCACGGATGATCTCACCCAGCGGCTTCACATAAATGTTGAACAGAAGGGGTGAGAGGACCGATTCTTGCGGCGCCCCACATACAAGGGGCCTCGGGGTCGACCTCTGCCCCCCTGTCAACACAGACTGCGACCGGTCGGAGAGAAAGGAGGAGAACCACTGTAAAACAGTGCCCCCCACCCCCAACCCTTCCAACCGGTGCAGCATGATACCATGGTCGATGGTATCAAAAGCCGCTGAGAGGTCTAATAGGACCAGGACAGAGGAGCAACCCCTGTCCCGAGCCCTCCAGAGATCATCAACCAATGCGACCAATGCCGTCTCTGTGCTGTACCCGGGCCTGAAGCCCGACTGGAATGGATCTAGATAAGTCAATTCATCCAGGTACTGAGGCAGCTGTTGTGCAACCACACTCTCAACAACCTTCGCAACAAAGCGAAGGTTGGAGACAGGACGATAATTTGCTAACACAGCCGGGTCCAGGGAGGGCTTCTTGAGGAGGGGCCTCACCACCGCCTCTTTCAAGGCAGCGGGAAAGACACCCTCACTCAAAGAAGGATTTATAATCCCCTGGAGCCAGCCTTGCGTCACCTCCCGGGAGGCCAGTACCAACCAGGAGGGACACGGGTCCAATAAACATGTGGCCGCACTCAGTCTGCTTAGTATCCTGTCCATGCTTTCGGGAGTCACAGGATCAAACTCTTCCCATATAATATTCTCAGGACCTGCCCCTGTCATCTCCCCTGGATCTACCCAGTCAGAGTCCAGCTGTTCCCAAATCTGAGCAATTTTGTCATACAGATATTGTACAAAATCCTCAGCTCTACCCTCCAAGGGGTCCTCCCATGCCCCCTGGTGGAGCAGGGAGCGGGTCACCCTAAACAGGGCGGCCGGGTGATTATCTGATGATGCAATAAGAGCGACGAAATAGTTATACTTCGCCGCTTTTATCACCACCAGGTAGGTCTTAAAATGAGACCTTACCAGTGTTCTGTCAGATTCAGAATGGCTGGCCCTCCAACCGCTCTCCAGGCATCTTTTCGGGCACTTCATCTCCCTCAGCTCCTCGGTGAACCAAGGAGCCAGGAGAGATTAGCGCTGGGTCAGAGGCCGCAAAGGCACGACCCGATCCAAAGCTCCAGCGGCCGCCCTATCCCAGGCAGCCACCAGGTCCTCAGTCAAGCTGTGTGCCAGAGCCTCAGGAAATGGCCCAAGCTCCATCTGGAACCTATCTGGATCCATCAGGCGCCTGGAGCGGAACCATCTCAACGGTTCCGCCTCTCTGCGGCGGGGTGCGGCGGTTCGAAGGTCAAAGCGAAGGAGGGAGTGATCCGACCATGACAAGGGCTCGATCACTATATCCCCTATCTCAAGATCACTCAACCACTGACCAGAGACAAAAACCAGGTCCAGCGTGTTTCCCCCTGTGTGAGTAGGG